>NC_041393.1:209577196-209590974 GCF_002162155.2 Triticum dicoccoides
GTTTTTTCGCGAAATACAGAGACCCTTCTGGTGGGTCCCAGCTATCAGGTGGAGGAATCATTATTTTGCGCGTAATAAGGAGGCATTTTCCTGTGTGGGCCCGTACTGTAAGCCTCTTCCGATGGCTGTTGTTTGTTGACCATGTTGACCTCGCCGCGCCGAGAGCACAAACGCGATGGATGAGGGCGGGGCCCAGGAAGAGAACCACCCGGAGCCGGCGAAGCCACCGCAGCGGATCCCCGCGCTGAGGGGAGAACGAGCGCTGACTGGTCGGCTGCGAGGTGAGGCTGACATCGCCGGAAAATAACATGATGTGTGGGTGGTTAGTGGGATGGCCTGGCGGCAGCACAGCCAGCCACGGGAGGAGGGAGCAGGCAGTCCCATCGGCACTAGTTTGGGCGGCTGGAGCAGGAAGATCAGAGATTGAAGAAGCACAGCGGCCATTGGATGGACATCCAACAGTCACTGATATGTGTTGACTAAGTTGACAAAGCCTTGCGTACGCGTCAAAAAAAATTAGGACAGCGGCATCGTCAACCTAGTAGGCCCAGAAGTCAGCCTCCAAATCTGTGGAAAACAGCATACAGCCCATTAGCCATTATTTTCAATAATTTACAGCCCATTTGCTAATTCTTAATGATATTTGAAGCACATATTATTTTTATTAGCATTACAGACCATATATTCTGGGCACTGCTAAAAAATTCAACGAAATTTTGCATATTTCGGTGGGGTCCGAACTCTTTTAATCACGAAATTTCGAGTCACGTTAAAAATAGTTTTCAAAAAATTATATCTAAATAAAATTCACAAAACAATTCTCCGCAAAAAATGAATGAAATTTAGAATCTTAACTAGCAAGATGCCCGTTCGTTGCACGGAACATGAAGATGCATTTGTATGAGTAGTTTATCTTGTGGGTGAAAAGATGATATTTTAATGTAATTGGCAGTTGGCTTTGGTTTTTATAAGAGTAGAGAGTAGGGAAATCCTGAAAAAAATGATATTTTAATGCAATTGCCGGTCGGCTTTGGTTTAAAAATTTACAGCCCATTTCTTACAACTTATAGCCCGTTTTCTGGAGAAGCCCATTTCTTATCCCTCCTCGTCTTGAAAGATTTGCAGCCCAGTAGGGCTGAGAAAAGCAAGTAGGCCTTGGTTTTGGTATTCTCCAAAAAAAAGAACTGGTCTAGCCAATTTCAGAAAGAAAAATATCAACTGGGCTCGTCATGTGCTTAATAAAAGTGTAAGCGTGGGCTAGACGGGCCACAACCCCCGCACAGCGCGCAGTTGAGCTCTGTCTCTGAAACTGAAAAACAACTGGGCGAGCTGCTCGGTCCCTGGTGTTATCCGCTCGTTGTGTAATTTTCTCGTTTATTGATTACATTGACAATGGCATGGAACCTAGTTGTCAAACAATTAGGAGGAAGTATTGTTTTGGCTTGTAATAACGAGGCACCTGCTTGCGAAATGCAATGACCCTGGTGGGTCCCTACTGTCAGCCTCTCCACGTATAGGCATCTCCTGATTCCTCTTGGTTGTTGACCATGTTGACAACACCAGACGGCGGCGAGCACAGCGAGCTAACCAAGGCGGAGAACGACGGCAAGGCCTCGGACGGGAACGAACAACAGCCATGGAAGATGCGGTAGTGTAGTGGCAGGTGGAGGGGAGTACGAGGGCAACAACATGCAAGTCAATCATACACATGGTACAAAAAGCCCAAGGACAAATTGTTCATCAAATTTTTAGACAAAACCCAGATAGAACATGAAAGTAACATCTAACCCAACCACTCTTTTTTGCAGTCACAAACAAATGGATCGGTCTAATCCATAAAATCAACATCCTGTGCAAAAAAAATTATTTCAGGATGTCTACAACTTGTTGTAAATAGAAGCCGAGCACATTTAGAAGCCCATTTGTCCACCTGAAACTTCTTTTTTTGCTGTTCAACATGTTCGTCCGTGAGAAATCTCTTGCTGTAAAATTAAGCCTCATGGACAATAGTAACCTCGCATTCAACAGGAAGAATGTGACAAAGCTTCGGTTTGCCTGGTTGGATGCATATCGTCCCATCGTTATTGTCCTCAAACGAATGTCATGAGAACTGAGAAAATCCTTGTGCTTATTACGCCAACGATTGGTTATATGTTTTTCTCCATGTGGTTCTGCCTAAGTAGACATGTAGATTGAAAACAGTTAACGTATGAAAAAAGAGTATGTCGAAAGAACGACGGCTAAACAGTTAATTCTAGTACAATATATACGGGCTTTCAATGTGCATGAAATCATCACCTCTATGTATAAATTCTCTAGAGATCGAAAGCATCGCAGGAAGCCAATAATTATGTCCAGATCAAAACTATACATTCCGATATATATGATCTTGACAGAATCCAGCAGCATTGATAGGCTATCAATGGACGAACTCTTAATTGAGCATATAACATAATATTAGTACCCAAAGTGTACTCCAAGATGATATAAAACTTATGCGCACAAATGAAAAATGCAGCATATGATTACAAATGTGTAGATGATAATATACGGTACACGAATTACACCCAAGGTCTCCAGTTTGGGCGCAGAGACGATAGTTATTTCTGAAGGTGTATAACAATTATCAAGGAGCAACCTTTCAAGTGAAGGGGCATCTTCGATGATGAGCTGCTGTCCTTCAAAACAAATTCCAATGCTTTTAAGGTGAGGCGACTTTATTTGGAGACAACTGATACCAATTTCTATTCCCAAAACAATCAGCAAGCGCTCCAAGGCAGGGCAACTGCAGTGGATGATACTGTGCAGTGAGGCCTCCGACAGATAAACCACCACAAGCGAAAGTTTTTTTAGTAGTGGGAGTCGAAGCATTTGTACCAGATCGTCTGGTAGATGGCACCGGGCGAAGGTGGCGGTGTGGAGATATGAGGAAAATAGCGAGATGGACAACGGTGGTGTGGGCATGAATTCTTGGTATGTTCGTGGTATGAAACTTTTGTGGTAATGGTAGAACTCAAACTGCTGGAGTTTTCCGAATTCAGGGGATGTCAGCCAAGCGTCCACCTTGCCGGGTAAGGACAGCATGTAGCTTGTCGGGATGCAGAGGCATTGAACGGGGCCCTCCTGGTGAGAAGAGACGATGGCTCTGATGAGATCAAATTCAGGAAGGACAGATATCTGACGACAGTCGAGATTGAGGGGCACGGTGTGCCATAGATGGCGCCACCGAGTTGAGAGGACTTGTGTGCGGCAGCAATCCTTGGTGGGGAGAAGCGAGATGATCTCCTCAAGGATGACGTCCGGGAGATCGCTGATGCGGTCCACCGGAGATTCTACCGGTTCCTCAGATTCGGGTGGGGGGGCTCACCACTTCTCCCCGCGCTACCGGGTGCGGGATCTACAATCGGCATCGCCGCTGGCGGGAGCCTCATCTTCTTGGCGCTGGGGCCAGCCAACTCCATTTTCCTTGTGGGTGTCACGCCGAGCTGACGGGTTTGAGCAGAGTAGCTAGACACGATCCTAGTGGCAGTGCGAGTGGGGAAGAAGGAGGGCTGGGGATTTCTGTAGGAGTGGAGGAAGAGGAGCAGGTGTTTTCTGTACGAGTGAGGAAGAAGGTGAGCGGGGTTTTCTGGACGAGTGAGGAAGATTGGGGAGCGGGGGGAATTGGGTGGGGAGACGGAAGCGGGAGAGCGAGATGTTCGTGTTTCTAAGGCCCGCTGCACTAACTACTCGCTTTTTCCCAAGAACCGCTCTCTTCTTTTGCGTTGCTGCATGACTGGCCATGCATGCAGGATGCATGTGCCCGCCGGCCACTGCATGCGCCTGGTTTGTTACTAGGCCTATTTAATAGGGTGGTTATGGAGTAAATTAAGGAGATTTATTTTCTCTGTGTGCATCCACCAAATTAGAGGATGCGGTACTGGATGTAGACACTCACATTAAACTAACATTCAGAAGAACAAAAGTTCAGCATGTCTATGCATCTCAATGATTCACCATACTATAACCAATATACAAAACTATGAGAAGGTGTGGAAATAAAGAAAATCGGTCGATGCTTCTCTCAGCAAAGGGCCTCCCTGCGCACGCATTAATTTCCTGGGCATGCTTGTTTCTTCTCAATGTTGCGAGCACTTTGAGCATGTTGGCAACTCCACAGCTAGCTAGCTACCTTATCTTGCAATTGATGCTGACACATTTGCAGCAAACACATGAGACAATAGAGATGACTCAACATGGGTCCATATTGGGCAGTTCCCCTGATATCATATTCATTGTCCTGAATCTGAAAAGATAGGAAAACAGTAGCTGTACATAAACGGTGTTGCAAAACAGTAGCACATATCAATAGCTCGGCATGACAAAACACGATCATCTGGAGGAAGGGGATACTGACCTGCCTGAGGAAGATTACATATAATTTCATAAGTCCTTGGTTGATTTCCACCTTCGGCTGCACTGCTTGTTTGCTCCTCCACACATGACAGGATCGTTCTGCACTGCATTCAGCAAGTCAACGTATGAATAAGCTAATTTCATCTTGCGCTGGTCATTGTACCTAGTTACGAATGTAGGAATACCTGGAGCACCATGAGGTTAGCTGACGGCAGGTAGATGCAGCCATATAAATTTTGTGCGGTGCTACCAAAATTGAGGTTTGTATCCCTTCCTGTTATGAGAATTCTTCTTGAAGTTGGTAGAATGTGACGGCTTGTTCTTTGCATCAAACTTGCCTTTCCCCTGAGATTTGTTCTTGTTGTTTTGGGGCTAGTTGGGCTGGAAGTTCTTCTCATGTACCATGTGGGCACTAGAAGCTCCCTCGGCGACCCGAGCACGTGTGTCTTTTGCTCTCGCCTTCTCCTCGAAATCAAGAGTGCTAATGAGATCCAAAACAGAAAACTCATGTCTCTTGTTTTTCAGAGAAGTAGAGAAATCGTTCCACGAAGGTGGAAGCTTGGCAATGATGGTCCCAGCAACAAATTTGTCCGGCAACACACTCTTAAAGTACTCAAGTTCCTTAGAGAGTGACTGTATCTGATGAGTCTGCTGAACAACAGAGTGCTCATCAGTCATCTTGTAGTCACAGAATTGCTCCATGACGTACGACTCATTGCCAGCGCCCGAGGGCCCAAACGTGGCTTCGAGCGCAGCCCACATGTATTTGCCGTTGTCAAAAAACATATACGAATCCACATTGGAATCGTCAAGAGCACTCAGCAGGGCGGCTTTGAAGAGGGTATCCATGTTCTGAAAAGCTTCCTGCTGTGTAGGATTAAGATCGCCCTCAGGCTTACCCTTAGTGGCGTCATAGCAGTACATGATCTGAAACCAATATACTGCTCTTGTGCGCCACCTTTTATATTGCACCCCCTTAAAAGTAGGCGGCTTCAAAAGCGCAGCAAAACCACTCGGAGTAAATTGCCTGTGATCAGGTTTTTCGATTGGATTGTTGAATATATGAGCAATTTAGTATGAGATTTAATCCGAATCAGCAGTAAATAGATCATGACGACAATTGCAAACATCAAAGTAATGATGCGGACTAAACCAGGAGGACAGAATCACATACTGTACAGCGGGAGCAGAACCGATGTGGTTGATGTTGTCACTCATGTCGTTGATGAAGAGGTTACCGAGGTCAGGGAAGAAAGCTGTCGTTGAGGAAGTCGTTGCTGGTAGCAGTCACAGGAGTGTGCTCCCCAAAAACCTGATCGCCCCTCTCCCGTACAGGATCGCAAAAGGCGGGGTTCGGAGGACTGCTGTCCCTTCTCGCGGTGCACGCCGGAAGGAGGGCTGGAGAAGAATTGTGTGGTGGCGCTAAGATCTGGAACAGTGCGAAACCATATGATACAGCGGCGGCTAGGGTAGAGCATGTCAGGTCGGAGTATAATAGTAGGCCTTTGGCCCCCAAACCCCACGTCCAAGTCAATAATAGCTCAAAAAAAGTCAATAATAGCCCCACCAAGGTTTGTCTCAAAAAAAATGGAGTAATTAAGGCGTCCGTTAGTCCCTTTAGTATAAATACAATATCATTAATAATGGCCCCACCTTTTTTCTCATAAAGTAGAGTATGTTGGAGTACAACCGGCTACACGTTTATAATCCGCTTCTCTTCTCTCTCCTCTTCTCTCTCCTTCAACTAATCACAAATACTATATTTAAATCCTCATAGCCTGCTTATGTCATCTAATTATGGTACTTGCTCTAAAAGTTACTATCCACTGAGTAGTCTGAAATGCCAGGCGTGCAGCGGGCGGTGGCCTCGATCGGCGCGCCGCTTCAATGGTGGAAGCAGTGAGAGATCGCGTCGCCCTGACTTGCCATCAATGTGGAGCGGCGGGCTCAGCTGGCGCCGGGCGGGAAGCGCGCGCGGAAGGGGGGAGGGTTTTTTGTTGGGCCAAGAAGGTGAGAAGCCAGCTTGGGATCGGTCCGGACGGGGAAATATCATGTGCTCCCATACTCTGCATATGACACTAGTCTATGTTACTACTCCCTCCTTTCCGGTTTATAGAGATGTTTAGAGTAACATAGTAATATGTTACAGTACAAGTTACTCCCCACTATGACCAGCCTTGGCCTCTCCCAGTGCTCCACCATGTATAACTGCTAAGCCTGCCATGTAGGCATAAAATATGATGTGGCACCAATAAACTAAGCACCTATGCATTGAACACTTGAGTTACTAAGCCATTTAATGCACTTAGCACCTCATCTAAAGAGCATTAATAGTATAGCTAGCTGCTGGCTATAAGCCTACAACCCATCTTTTATAGTCAACATGTACAAAGTGCCTAGGAGCACGTGCTAGAGCTGGCTCTTAACGAAGAGCCCACTTACCTTCTCTCTCCCCTTCTCTTTCCTCCAACTAAGCAGAAATATACTAGTTTATTCCTTATAGCCCGCTGACTCAGCTCTATTATACTTGCTCTAAGCACATCTAAGCACTTACTAGCACCCCCTTGACCGTGGACCTTGATGGTGTACGTCACCTTGTGTCTCATAATTTTCCTCGTCATCATCTGAGTCCTAGAAGATCTCGCCCACATCATCATTAGCATGCAGCCGCCTTGATAGACAACGTGTGCAGAAGGAGTAGAGGCGACTGGGGACGCACCACCACCATGTCGTGGGCACTCCGTATGTGCTCGTGTGCGTGCAGCGTGCATGTTTTTCCATCGGTGCTAGCTCTAAGGCCGAGGCTGCGGTCGTCTTCATCTCCGACTAGTAGTTGAGCAACGACGGCAAAGAGGTGCTGCAAGAGATGCATATGCGCCGTTGCGTGCGAGCTTCGCCGTAGCACGATGAACCGGACATCGCCGCGGATGGCGCACGCCTCCATGCAGCCGAGTGTGTGCGCGTGCATGTGTTATTCACGTGCATTCTGCGGCCGAGCATGTGTGTATGCACGTCTTGTGTACGTGCATTGTGTGCTCCATGTTGTGCGCGTATGTGCATGAGTTGGATCGGATGGAGTTAGTGCGTTGGCTTGTGTACATATTTTAGAGTGTAGATTCACTCATTTTGTTTCGTATGTAGTCCCTTATTGAAATATCTAAAAAGACTTATATTTGGGAACAGCGGGAGTGTAAAACATCTTCAACTTAGCATCGTGATGTACCGTTTCTAGTGGTTAGCGAAAAGTTCATGTTCTTTTAGTTGTTTATAGGTGGGCAGGCGGCAAAAAACAGGGGAAAACGCGCAAGGTTCCTTGCAGACGCTCCACCGCGAGGTTCCTTGCTCCTCCTCGGTCGTCGGGAATCTATGATCTTCAACTCTTTTCTTTTACGCGAGCTTTGTTCATCCTTTTCCCAACACGCGAGACATCTAGCATCAAGGTGCACGTGTCATGCAAGAAAATGGAGATAATTAGATAAGCAGTGCGTAAGTGAGTCGTGCGGGGGGGGGGAGCGGGGGGGAACACTTTTCAAGTTGTGCACTTCGATGGCACCTACGCAATATTTTTTCTCCTCGATGGCACGTGAATGGCACGTGAATAGTGCACGTACTCAACGACGGAGCACAGATGGTAGCAATGACATGGTCAGCCCTTTTTTGGAGAGAGTACGTACTACTACTAGTAAATAAATTTGATGTGTCCCGTCAACTCGCAGAATGACGAGAAGCTTGATTACGCCTTCTCCCTCACCAACGCGTGCGCGGTGGCTCACAGCACGAGGAGAAACTTTTGCTTGCAAGCGTTGGACGTGCAGCAGTTCATTTGGTGTCAGATTGCCAGAAGCACTACTATAGAACCATCGACTTCCGGAAGAGGCGAAGAGCCAAGCGCAAGGTCACCTACTAACCTTAGGCTAGGCGTAGTGGGAGTAACATAAGTAGAGGTACCTCCTTTTTTTATTCTAGAAACAACCACATGCGAATATCAAGGTGCTGGTTACGTAGAGCAAATTTCCTGCAGTCCATGCTCAGCCCTCCTCTATCTCTCTTCTCAGCCAGCCAGTGGACGCGCGGAGCCCATCATCTGTTTGCTCACATGCGGCCCCACATGTCAGTGAAAACGCAAGAGGACCCACTGAACCTGCACATCTTTCACCTCGACGTGCTGGTGATGAAAAACAAATCGAAGAAAGATCTTCGGTGGCCGCTTTTGGAGTTACTCAAGAGTAGTAAGATTCTATTTATGCACATCTCGTGGCTTGAACTACCACTCTATTTTCTTTCATGACACGACCTGGATGCTGGATGTCCCACGTGTCGGCAAAAGGAGGAAGAACCCGACCAAATCTTCGGTTGTGCTCTCGGATTAGACTAGTTGTGCTAACTTAAATTTTTTATTGTGTACTCCCTCTGTTCCAAAATACTTGACTTCCATTTGTCCAAAAATGGATGTACCTATATACTAAAACATGTCTAGATACATATATATTTTGACAAATAGAAGGCATGTATTGTGCAACGGAGGGAGTAGAATGGATGCAAGTTTTTGTATTGGGAAGAAGAGTACATCCATATATTGATAGAGCGCAATTTAGTAGATGTTCTATCACTTTTAGCTAGCACAGAGGCTATAGATGAGATTAGTGCACTTGTTGATACTCCTACTTGGTATGCGTGTTGCTGCTTAGACGCAGAGAAAAACGGACCAGAGGGAGTACTAGAATAGAGGCTAGACATGAGACTAGATGCTAGGAAGCAACGTCTACTTCTTTACACTCGAAGAAGAAAGAAGCACGCAAGATCGAGCCTCCGCAGATCAACAATGAATGCATCGAGAAGGCACTAATCCAACTTACAGGAGTAGTAAAATGTATTCTTGTGGTTCTTGTTTTCTTTGGTCTTGCTTTTCTAGTCAAAATTATCGTTGTAGTTCATGCAAAATGGAGGTCCGTTTGGGGTCGTGCGTTGCAGTTGGCCTTACAAGTGGGACCACGGTTAAGGAAACCGACTATCGGCAAACCCCCACCTCGCCCACCGCGCGATGGCTGAGTTAGAGAAACGATGAGGTTGAAGAGATTCCTCTAGCACGAACTCCAAGAAATATGGTGTCAGATGGAAGTCGTAATGGTGGCGTGTGCCGTACTCCTGGACGTGAATGCTTGTTCTCGCACATGCCACCCTACTACTCCTACTACTTACTATATAGTAGTAGTACTACTAGTATCGAGGATTCGAGGTGTTGGTTACGTAGTAGAGTACAATATGGTTACAGTAAAAACACCCGCACAACGCGCGAAGCATGTGAAGCTAGTACAAATAGTGTACTACTATTGTTGATTGGCCTCATCCGATAACCTGTTGCAATGCACGTACAATTATGTATTCGGAAAATATTTTTTTGCCTCGTCGCACCACTCACTCACAGAAGCGACTCAAAAGTCATTCATAAATTTAGTAAGTTTATCACAGGCATATCATTTTATTACATACAACAGGTCATCAACCCACATCGACAATGAGGATACATTATAAATACTAAAGTTTTCACCACACAACAAATAACAAGCAATGAAATGAACTTCAACTCAACCATTCCTCGGTGTTGGAAACGCTTGCTTTGAACCACAAGTGATTCTCTGGGACGGGCCATCCATTGTCGATCTGGAGACCAATGCAGGACTGATCATCCAGGCTGAAGCGGCCTACTATATCAGTACCAGGGTAGGGAACCACCCAAATGTTCGAGGTATAGACACATTTGCTTCTCATAAATGGTAGTAACGTCGTGTCAACAGTAGTTGGATCACCTTTCACCATCATTGGATAGTTTTAGCTAGCACACTAGTATCCATCCCGAATACCATGCAACGGGTGTTGGAATAGGTCCGGAGAGTGCGACCATGGGAGACTACACCTGCTTCCTTAGCAGTAACATCATCAGTGGGCTGTATACACACAAGAAGAGGTGATCCATCGGAATTAGTTGCCAGGCGCCAAATAGTATATGGGCGCTGCTCGTCCTCATGCTCGTGATCATCACCATCGTCATCTCCCCCTTGGTTATAAAAATCTTCAAGTATAGGTGGTGGAATGTTCGCAGGACCTTGGAAACACAAGAAGAAGGTTAATTAGTAAAGGGAAACTTGCTAACCCGCATGCATGTGGATGAAACAATTATAATTACGGTGGAAGACAAACGTACCGAAACAATGACTCCATGCAAAAACAGTGCCACGAGTGGTGGAAGCAAACACAAGGCCCTCGTATTCAATTGCATCACAGTACTCATCCATGTACAGAAACTGATTTTTAAGCAATATCCATCGAGTCAAACCAGCAAGACGGCAACAAGCTTGTCGAAGATAGCAACAACTTCATAGTTGTTGTAATTCCAAGAGCGGTTGGGAACTCGAGAAATTGCTATCTTCCGTAGAAGAGGGTCACCATGATTGTATTTGAATGTGCGTACAATACCGGTGTGCTCAACCTCTGGGCAGTCTGCTGAGATTTTTGGAAGTGGAACCAGGTCACGAGTGTACACATTCACAAGTTCCCACTCGCAGTTGGACCCAATGTAAACAACCCAATCTCCATTTGCGCCTGCCCAAGCCTTGCCCTCAAGCGATGGCATCTTAACATCATACGTATCATTATCAAGCGGCATCAACTTGCACAGGGCGAGGCCTCCGTCGTGACGGTGCCAGTCATCAGGGTCACGGCGAAGAAGATATGGGATATCAAACCGCTCCTTGACTCTTGGGTTCCTTGTAATGATGTTATTAGTTGAGTCAAGAATGGGCTTGAAAGAACCTGCCATGCTAGCCGAGGTGATGACGCCGCACCGATCAATGAGTTCCTCCACCATGTCATATTTCAGATCGGGGCAAGAATAACGGGGTCGTTTCCGTCCTGTTCCCTCCATGGAGAAGACGATCGAACAATGGCAGAAGAAAGGGTGAAGGGCTGAAGGAAAATGGAGGAGGGAGAGGAAGAGCGTGCAACAGCAGTTCCAAATCGAGAGGGAAAGGCAAAGAGCCGGTGCACGGTTGTCAGTTTGCCACGGTTCACGAAGGGGCGCCCCGGCCTACACGTTGGTTCGGAAATACTCCTACTACTCGCCGTCGTCTCACTGCTATGTTGGAACGGGACCACATGTCAACGAAACATGGTGTGTAATTTCTCGTGCAAAATGCGATCTGGCCGCGTTGGCCCGAGGTGCCGCATTAGTTATCGACATTTATTTTTTTAACATGCAATCTGAATGGATAGCTCCTGTGGTCATCACACGTGAGCGGATATAGTGATGGTTGATTCGCCCGAGCAACTTATTACTGTGGGAATATGGGAGTACCAGTGTATTCAAGGAACAGAGAAATGATGGTTGCTTCGTCCGAGCAACTTACTGTGGCGAAGGTGGGGCTCTGTGGTTTGACTGCTCACTAGTCATTACTACTGCGGCGCAACGACCAGGGTGAATCTTTCCCTGAAGTTGTGTTGTGCACTCAATATTGCTGCATAGCAGGTGGAGCCGGATGAAGGATGTCCAACATGTCGGCGAAATGAAGTTGAATTGTTTCTGGCATTGCTATCAATCCTTCAGGATTTGTTTATATTTACTCATAATTTTGATGAAATTGTACTGCGATGCTATGAAGGTTTCAACTCTGGTTCCCGCGGGAAAAAAAAGGTTTCAACTTAGGATTCATGTGTCTTGCCTCGAGATTATCTCGTTACAACATTCCATCAAATACAAATGAAACTACCATGGCTAATGCATCTCAATGGTTCGCAGATCAGCGCCAATATTCACATCACAACTGAAGACAAAGTTGTGAGAAGGTGTACAAATAAAGAAAAAAATATAATTGATCGATGTTGTTCGTAGGCATGGCTCCATTTCCTTGGCACAGTGTTCATTGCTTGGCAGCTAGTTTCACCCAGCTCTGTAGCCAAAAAAGAGGTGTATGAAGGACACCACAATCCGATCATTTTGTGCAGCTCCACTAAAATCGGGCGGACCATCCCTGTTTGCAAAGATATCCAGTCAGTGTGATTACAATAATAGTGGAACTAGATGATGAAACATAACACACATAAATAGAAGCCGATCACCTCTACGATCTCTCTTTAGGACTAACTTCTTGTTGGAGAAGATTAGACACGGAGTTGGATGAGGAGGATAGCAAAACCAATCTCCCTTTCCGTAGTCCCACAGAAATGTAAAAACGTTGCCCATGTGACATTTTGGCGGAACTGCACAAAACACTCTTCAGAAAAGTGATTTGTGCAGTTCACCAAAAGGTTGCAATAGCAACGAGGTGAAAATGGATAGCCCTGTTTGCAAAAGGAGGTCGAAAGGAAACAATTACTGCCCAATAACATGAGTTGAAGACACATACACCGACAAAAAAGAAGTATGTTCCATGGAAAAAGGGAAAGATAGCACATGGTGGTTTATCAAAAATGGTTTGAGGACGAGATTGCAAGATGGAAAGTACGCCGGCCGAGATACGATTTAAGCAAACAACTAAAGAAGATCCACATGCAGCAACGTGGGAAGATGGGCAGTGGAGCAAGGCCGGAGGAAGCTGTACCTGAGGGTCGTCGGGATGTTACTAGGAGGGCGCCGGCGGCCGGGATCTGCCCATACTGCGGTAGCGAGCAAGTGCCGAAGGCCCTACCGCGTCGGAGCTTGGTCAGATAGAACGGCGGGTACCGCAGATCGGGACAAGCTGCCTCAACGCTGTCGAACGGAGAGACAATGCACATCCTCCCTTTCCGCCGGCGGACGGGATGCGGCCGGATCACCGACCAACGCTGAGAGAGAGAGGCCACGGCGGCCTTGTGTGAGATTGTGTGACAAGACTCACGAGAGACAAACCCATTTTTCCATTTTCCCCCATGGCAATTGTTTTATATTCTAGGCATGGTACCCGACCCTCCTTCGAGTAAACAACCGCTACACACGTCAAATTATCACGTGGGCTGCCTTTTCGTACAGAAACGAACTCTACCGTGTACCTGCGCGGGTGTGGCCGGGAACGAGACGTGAGTATGTGCGTCCTGCGTGCACTTTTTCTTTAGGTGCAGGTACGTACGTGGGTGGGTGTGAGAGAGATGGTTTATGCGAAGCAGAGGCAATGTGTTGATGATATCTCAATCAGAAAAACGTACCATATGCAATGTGTGTGAAACGGAGTCATGGACGTGAGATATCGATAGAATTGAAAACAGGGATGAAGTGTGTGGCTGCGCGATCGATAAAGAGTGCCATCGAATTTGTGTTTACCCACGTCAAAGATATAGGGCGGCTGGCCTACAGGAATTTGAGAGGGCAGAGGTGCAGTTCTTCTCAGTGGCATGGATACCTACCTACAACGTTC
>NC_041393.1:209591225-209625176 GCF_002162155.2 Triticum dicoccoides
TCGACTAGTATATGTGTGGGGAAGGAGAGAGACCTAGCTATGTATTGAGGGAGATCGATCGACATCCATGGATATGTGTAGCAGAGGAATAAGGTTGGGAAAAAGACAAAGGTAGAGCGTCGGAGGGTTGGTGGTGGAGTGGCGTCTCACAAATGGTGGGAGAGGCCTGCTAGACAAACGGAGGGTATGAGTGCAATATCAATAAGAGAGGGCGGGGGATGTCTGTCTGTCTATGCACGTGCGTGTGAGAGACGGGTCGGGAGGTATTCAAGGATGATGAGGGGAGAAGATATGGTTGTGGTAAGCATGCGTAACTACATAGGAAGATCAATCGTCGTGTGTCCGAGAAAAGGAGAGACATAACTAGCGAGGTAAGTGTATCGGTGCTTGGTGAAAACGAATTATAGTCGACCTGGCTATATGTAGGGAGATTAGTTCATATACACGCCTGCATGTGTTAGAAGCAAATAAGGTCCGGAGAGGCAAACAGGGGGAGAGGGTGTGGCTAGGAGGTGGTGCGAGAGGCCTACCATGTCAAGGGGGGAGGAGTGTGCGAGCATGTGATTAATGAAAAGAGGGGCGGGAGTGTGCACCTGCGTGGAATCGTATTGGACATATGGGGGCATGGATGGTGAGAAGAGAAGAGGGGAAGTATATATGTGTTTGTTGTAGGCACACTTGGCTAGAGAGGTATATCAACCGATGTGTGCCAGAAAGAAGGAGTCGGGGGCCTACACACACCGCCTGTGGACGACCTAAAGAGAAATAATGAACGTGCGCGATGGAGGGGACGCTAAGGGTGTGTGAGGGGGGCGGGCGTGTGCATGCATGATAGAAAGTTAGCGCTAGCTAGCTACAAATAGAAGAGGATCGTGAAGGTGTAAAAGACGAACAAAGATCATAATTCATTATAAAAAGGTGGATACGGATACTTGAAGAAGATATCATAATGTAGAACATTGATTATAATTTGGGCTAATGTGTGGCTTTTGCAACTCAGGTCTAAATACTTGTCATAATGTAGGGGGCGGGGCACTATACATTGTGTGATAAACACGGTGTACGTATGGAACATGGTTTAGATTATGAATTTATAGTTAGTACATCAAATGTACTCTTATTTGGAATCAACATCAAGTGTATTCAAAAAATAGAATTTGAGTAGTACACATAGTTCATATCTATCTCTATAGTAATCATGTGGTGTGTTATTAAGGTAATACACGAATGATGGTTGAAGTTGGCAACAATCATGATTGTAGATTCTTATTGAAATAGAGAAATAAATTCAAATTTAGTTCAAATTGCAGCGGTAGTATAGACATTTTGAATGCACTAAAATGTTGGTATGAGTAGCTTTGAATAGCATTTGTATAGTAAAACGGGGCAAGACTCTCTCTTTGTGTGGTGTGAATAGTTTTATTTTTTTCGTTTTCTTTTTGGTTGAGGGAAGTGCGAATTGATTTGGTACGTACAACTACAATATTACTACACGTTAGGCTTGTCCCTAAAATTCAACCCGCGTCTTGTTATATCCCGAAAATTCAGATATCGTGCTCCCAAAACTGGTGCCTTCACAACCCACGCCTTGCTATCCCGAAATTACAACATGCGCGAAAACTCCCTCTAGCTGCCAAATCCCGACACGCGAAATCCCCCTTCTAACCCTGAGCCGAAAGGGCTGCTAGTTCAAATCTGTGGGGGGTACTTTTGTAACACACCCTACATTTTGGACAAGCGCGTCCCTAAGTCATGCTTCACCCCCTCCCATCGCCCCCTTTTTGCCATTCGAAATCCCAGGCCGCCATAACCTCTCCACTCCAGCCGCGAAACCCCACCCTCCTTCGTCTGCCATGTCACCGCTGCCCAGCCGAAGACTCTTCCCCGACGATGTCGTCCTCCGCAACAGCTCGACGTCCCTCTTCCACCTCCCCGGATGAGGATCCGCCGTCCATCTTGCCGTCCAGCCGGTTCAGCTGCCCCGTCCTCCACCTCCAAGGAGCTGCACCGACGATCGCCTCGTCTATCGCGGCTGCTCCATCCCCACAGCGCCGCCTTAACCTGCTCCACCGGAACCGCAACATCCTCACCGACTCCTAGGACGAAGTCGAGGCCTACTCGGCGCCACCAAAGAGGTTGTACACTTATCACATTGCACCTTCTCGTTAACTCGACCTCCCGACGCCGAGGTGCTCCATCCCGCACCCCCATGGAGCGGCTACCTTGAAGCCAGTGCCACAGGCGACATCTCCATGGTGGCTCTCCCCCAGTGCGAGGCCCCTTCGGCGGCGGCGGCCATACCAGCCGGATCTGTTGCTGCTGCTCTCCCCCTCGCTCGTGCTGCTGCTCTGCTCCGATTAAGCCACACTTCAGTCAACTGAATCGACTTTTGGGTCAGTCGATTTTCAGGGGTTGGGGGGGCTCGCTAGAGTTAAGGAAGAACCACCCGCAGCGGGGACGGGAGCTCGCAGGAGAGGTATACCTCACTATCTATCTTAGGTTTAAGGGTGGGGCGGGGGGCCTAGAGGGCTGGCCGGGGCGGCAGTGGCGAGTTGTTTCGGGGCGGCGAGGTGGCACTGGGGCCGGCGGTTCGGCCGGTGGTGGCTGGCGACTCAGGGGGGCGCATGTTGAAGATGAACTGCAGGCCCTCCCTAAACTACATGTCAAGTGCCTCTCTGCTACCATTGCGTTCAGTTTCGACAGTAGCATTCAGATTCCACAGTAAATTTCAGTTTCGATAGTTAAGTTTAGAGTCAACAGTTTTTACCTCATTTGTTGTAGTTAGGTGGTTTTTGGTGATGTTAATTTTACATCCATTTTACATCATC
Source organism: Triticum dicoccoides (assembly GCF_002162155.2). Taxonomy (NCBI): domain Eukaryota; kingdom Viridiplantae; phylum Streptophyta; class Magnoliopsida; order Poales; family Poaceae; genus Triticum; species Triticum dicoccoides. Next base: position 209,594,054 of record NC_041393.1, read on the forward strand.
TATTGGAGATGCTATTAGAATCCCACTTGAGATTGACGATGCCTGTCTTGTGCTGCTTCAGCCTTGACGTCTTATGGCTCACCGGAGCTACTCCAACGATAGAACGATCCATCACAACAGAGTAGTGCCCAGGACGCCGTCTACAGATTCCTCAGATCTTCCTCCACACCTTCGACAGCCACCTCTGCCTCAACTGCTTCAGCGACCAACCCAATGATGCTGAGGTCGACACGGCTACGGCAAAGAGGTTGTACACTTGTTGCATCACTTATTACTATACATTCACGTCGATCCATTAGGGCTATTTTGGTTCAACAAAAAAACATAGCAATAGTGAATTTTCCAATGGCACTCTACTATTCAATTATTCATGCATTTTGTTGAAAGGAAAGAAGCAAAACATCCACCTGGACCTACTTTTCAAAATCCTATGCATGAAAACAAGACCAAGTGCATTAGTGCCAGAATAACATTCTAACTGTACACGCTTTCATATGGTTTCTCTTTATTTTGGCCATGTTTCTTTGCATTCCTCTGCTCTTCCAATTCATGTAAACCAAACACCCAAGTTGACAGAAATCCTGTGTTTACAAATGCTCTGTTTACCATGTGCATTTTCCTATCCTATTCCGGTGTTTTTCCTATCCCTGCGTTTTAAGAATCATGCAAGCCAAATGAGCCCTTACAGAATTACTTCAGTTACACGTACATGTCGAAGGGAACTTTTTGTGGTTTGCTGTCAGGACCCCGACTCGATGTCACATCGATCTAGCTGGTAACACCTCATATCACTTTGCGGCCTCACGCACGGTATCCCCACGGGTGTCGTCTTACCTTTTCCCGGGACCGTTTGCGCCTTTTGGCTCACGTATATGATAGTGTCGCTAGCATCCATATGATAAAGAGCCCGGGCTGACATGACTAGTCGTAAACCCAAAGTGGCTCAGACTTACAGGGACAGGCATCCATGACCCAGCTTCGAACGTGTCGGTCATCAGCAAGTGGGTCCGGGCTGTAGCACTGGGCTAGCAGGACTCCGGTAAACCGGGCTGTAGCGGGCTAACAGGACTCCGGTACTCAAAGCGTGACATTTCCCAGAAGGGACAGACACAGGAACGAAGAAGGACACATGCCGGCCAGCCTAAGTGTTCCAGAGAAGTAGCAAGCTACCATGGCTCAGCGGTAACACTAGGAGACATTTCCCGGTAAGAGAGGCTACTAAAGATAAACAACTAGATAGTCAGATCCCACACATACCAAGCATTTCAATCATACACACAATATGCTCGATATGTGCAAATACAACGAAGCATCACAACATGACTCTACGACACAAGTACTTTATTTAAGGCTCAGTGAACCATACATAACATACACAAAGGTACGGGTCTCACGACCCCACATACAAGTCATACAGTCATACAAACCAGCAGCGGAATAACTTGTCTGGGTACAGACAACTAGTAAAATAAAAGAGGCTTGGAAAGCCTAGCTATACTACGTGGTCCTTCACAAGCTCAGGGTCACCACCTGGGTCTTTAGCCTATTCGTTGATGTCAACGTCTACATAGAACCCATCAGAAGGGGTTGCAGCGTCTTCTGTAAAAATGTAGATTATAGCAACATGAGTACAAAGGTACTCAGCAAGACTTACATCAGATCCTACATACATGCATAGTATCAAGAAGGGTTGGTGGAGTTATTGCAGCAAGCCAGCTTTGACTCTTGGCTAGGCTATCCTACGATACTCCAACTTGAAATGGTTTTGCGCACACGAGTGCACTACTCACCAATTCAATACACTACCGAGGATCCACCTCCGTCTTCCTACGGAAGAGCCATCCTCGGCACTCACACTTATCTTGAGGCTTTTAACAGTTTCCATTTACTTGTCTATGAACTGTATAGGCAACCAAGTAGTCCTTTACCGCGGACGCGGCTATTCGAATAGATTATGATAACCCTGCAGGGGTGTACTTCTTCATACATGTTTCCACCACTTAGCGTCTGCACACGACATGTGCTCGGCAGACTTCAAGCGAAAGCCGACGTGGGTGTAGACCACGACCTACCTAAACACTTAAGCCTCTAGTCCAGGTTTATCGCCTATTCAGGTTCCATCCGCAGGGAGTCCGGCCGAGGTTTCCCATACGGCCCCGAACGATGTGAACAGGGTTCCCGAGATACCTAACGGGTATTCGGTACACTGTGCCACGTACCTACCGCATCACAGCCCACCCCTACGGTCAGCGCTGTCCACGGCCTCCAGTAGGCTACAAACACCAGAAACTACTTGCAACTCCTGGACGGAGAACTAGGGTGAATAAGAAGCCGAGAGGGTCCATTGGTTTCGGGCCCAATGCATGGTAGTAGCTGATTCTTAAATCACACATACAGATCTCAGTGCTTAAGGTCGGCTTCAATGAAACAACCCACCATGTACTCCTACATGGCCTCTCATCGATACCTTTACCAAATCATGTTCACCACACCACTCTCATTACCGACATAATCATTTCACTCCAGCCCATCACCCCGATGAACCAGACCTGACACGACTCTAAGCATAGCAGGCATAGCAAGGTAGGAACAACACATACATATGGCTCAAGCAACTCCTACACATGCTAGTGGGTTTCATCTAGTTACTGTGGCAATGACAGGTCATGCAGAGGAAATGGGTTCAACTACCGTAGCACACAGCAGTTTGAATCGCGTTGTCTTAATGCAGTAAAAGAGAGCAGGAGCGAGAACATGGGATTGTATCGATATGATCAAATGGTTGGTTGCTTGCCTGATGGTTCGATGCACTGATACGGTTCTTCGCTAGGGTAATCAGGGTACTCTTCGGGGACAGAACCTGCCGCAGAGAGCACCGATTCACAAAAATTACCAAACAGTATGCAACAATATGATGCATGCATGAAACATGGCAATATGAGTGTGTTGGGCTAATGCAACTAAAACTAGGGGTGTTTGAACAAATTTGAATCAAGGATTCAAATTTCAAATTCAAATATGGCCTTTTAAAGTGCCTTTCCTTGTTCTGCTTAAAACATCAATTTAACTTGTTTGATCATGCATGAAAATAGTACAGATGGATAGATTGGATTTTTCTGATCATTTTTCATATATAATTTGTCCAATTTGGAGTTACAGAATAAAAGTTATGAATTTTTGAAGTTTAAATAATATTCTGGAATTTCCTGATTTAATTTAATTCCAGAAATATAATTATTGCGTCAGCATGACGTCAGCATGACGTCAGTGGTCAACTGTGGCTGGCTGAGGTCAAACCTGACGTGTGGGGCCCACACGTCAGTGACAGGGGGGGTTAAACAGGATTAAATTAATCCTAATTAGGGGTTAGTGGCGCTGGGGCCCACTGTCAGTGTCAGGGGGGTTGACTAACAGTAGTTAGCGCTAACCTAACCACCTGGCCGACAGGGCCCACGCGTCAGTGACCCTGGGGGGTCAAACCCCAGGTCGGACAAGTCAAACCCCACCGGCGACATGACGCCGGCGAGGCCCGAGACGGCGGCGAAAGTGCTTTTTGCCATTCCGGCAACCAAATGGACGGCGGAAGGCATCTACGTGTTGCTGAGGTTGAGCCGCGACTATTGGTGGTGGTGGTTGGGCTCGGGGTGGCCGGAGTTGACGGCGGCGAGCTCGGCTGCGGCGGCCGGAGTTCGGGTGCGGTCGGGATCAGTGTTGCAGGGGGTTTGGGGAGGCGTTGGTGCGTGCTGCGTGCTCCTGGTGAGGTGGGGAGCATGATGGTGTGCTCGGTTGGGCGCTACGGCGACCGTGGCCACGACGACGACATCGCCGGCGGCGTGGAGCTCTCGGCCGAGGTGGGGCTAGGGCCTAGAAGTCGAAAGAGACCAGGGAAGAAGGGGGAAATGATCCGGGGGCTCACCGCGGAGCTGCAGGGATGGTTAGCGGGCTCGGGGATGCGCTGGTGACGGTGAATTCGACGGCGACGACGGTCGGAGCCCGAAGAGGGGAACGGCGACGTGGCGGCGATGCAGGGCTTCCGGGGACCCGTGGAGCGGTGGGGAGGAAGAGGGAGTCGAGGCGGAGCTTCTGAGCTAGTCGGGGGAGCGAGGGGTGGCCGGAGACGATGGCTATGGCGAACGGCGGCGACGGTGGTGTTCGGCCGTGAGAGAGAGAGCGAGGGAGAGGAGAGGAGAGCCGGGGGAGAGTGAGAGAGAGCAGGGGGAGAGGCGTGGCGTCGTCCAGGGCGTCGAGCGAGGAGGGGAGGGCAGGCAAGCAGGCGAGCAGGTGGCGTGGCGCGGTGGCGCGCGCGCGCGCCGGCCACACTCCCCTCCCTCTGTCGGGACGAAGACGACAGAGGAGGGAGGTGGGCTGGGCCGGCTGCTGGCTGGGCCAGCCAGCTGGCTGGGCCGCACAGGGAGGAGCCCAGGTAAGCTTCTCCCTTTATATATTTTTCTGTTTTCTGTTTTCTAATACTTCTGCAACTTTGTTGAATTAAATAAAATACCTAGGCTAGTTCAAAAATCACCAAACTATTCCTGGCCCATAGTTGGATTATTTCCAACATGAAACATTTTAGTTTGGAGATATTTGAGCATTTAAATATTTTATATTATTTTAAATGCCCAAATTCAAATATTTATGATTTAATTCAAAAACCCTAGGATGGCCTAGGAAAATGTGCACCATTTTTGGCAGAGGTTCTGAACCAAGACAAAAATGATGGGCATTTTAGAAGGGCATTTCAGGTTCATTGAAAAATTATTTTAGTAAACCCTAGTTGGTTTCAGAGGGGACTGGGGGTTCTGTCATCCCCATTTCAAGTTTCTGATGAAAGAGTAAACATGATGCAACACTCTAATGCATGACTAGCTAGGTTGTGACAACTCACCCCCACTCAAAAGAATCTCGTCCTGAGATTTGGGTTCCTCCGGGAAGAAGGCGGGGTACTCGAGTCGAAGACGATCCTCCCTTTCCCAAGTTGCTTCATCCTCAGAATGGTGCGACCATTGAACTTTGAGGAACTTGATGTTCTGGCGTCGAGTGGTACGCTCGGCCTGATCGAGGATACGAATGGGGTACTCTCGATATGTAAGATTATCCTGGAGATCAAGCGTTTCGTGGTCCACTTCACGGATAGGATCCGAGAAGCAACGCCTGAGTTGAGAAACGTGGAAGACGTCGTGAACTCTGGAGAGGTGCGGAGGTAGTTCCAACTGGTAGGCAACTTCTCCTCGTTTGGCAAGAATGCGAAAAGGTCCAATATAACGAGGAGCCAATTTGCCTTTGATACCGAAACGATGGGTTCCCTTCAGAGGGGTGACCCGAAGATAAGCCTTCTCGTCAACCTCGAAAGTCATAGCCTTATGTTTTCGGTCATATTGACTCTTTTGACGGGATTGGGCTGTTTTCAACTTTTCCCGAATGATGCGAACTTGTTCTTCTGCTTCCTGAATCATATCCGGGCCAAAGAATTGTCTTTCCCCGGTCTCTGACCAGTTAAGGGGTGTTCGACATCGTCGTCCATAGAGAACTTCAAAAGGGGCTTTACCCAAGCTAGATTGATAGCTGTTGTTATAAGAGAATTCGGCGAACGGAAGGCACTTCTCCCAGTCCATTCCGAATGAGATAACAGAGGCTCGAAGCATGTCTTCTAGAATTTGGTTGACGCGTTCCACTTGACCGCTCGACTGAGGGTGGAAGGCGGTGCTAAAGGAGAGACGGGTTCCCATAGCATTCTGGAAACTTTCCCAAAATCGAGAGGTGAAAAGACTTCCTCGATCCGAGTTAATTTCCAAAGGAACACCATGGAGAGACACTATTCGGGAGATGTATAAGTCTGCCAATTGACTGGCGGTTATACTCTCACGAACAGGTAAGAAATGGGCTACTTTGGAAAGACGATCGACAACGACAAAGATAGCATTATTCCCTCTCTTGGTCCTGGGAAAACCGGTAATGAAATCCATACCAATTTTATCCCTTTTCCATTCAGGAATAGCTAGGGGTTGAAGGGTGCCAGCAGGCCGTTGATGCTCTGCTTTTACACGACGACAGACGTCGCAGTTAGCAATATACTGAGCAATTTCTCTCTTCATCCTAGTCCACCAGAACCTCTGGCGTAGGTCCTGATACATCTTAGTACTACCGGGATGAATAGTGAGAGGAGATTCATGAGCCTCCTTAAGGATCAACTGCCGTAGATGCTGGTTCTTGGGAACCACTAGACGGTTCTCAAAGTACACAACACCATGATCATTTGTGGAGAAACAACTAGCACCTCCGCTAGCAATGTTCTCCTTGATCTTAGCTATTCCCTTATCTCGCTTCTGGGCAGCAATGATTTGATCCGTAAGAGTAGGTTCCGCCACCAAGGTGGAGAGAAATCCTTGAGGAACAATGTGAAGGTTAAGCTTCCGAAATTCCTCATGGAGAAGCGGTTGACTTTGTTGTAACATCAGATTGTTACAATAAGATTTACGACTTAGCGCATCAGCCATGACGTTGGCTTTCCCTGGGGTGTAGGTTATTCCTAAGTCGAAGTCTGTGATCAATTCAACCCAACGTCTCTGCCTGAGATTCAAATCCGGTTGGGTGAAGATGTACTTCAGACTTTGGTGATCAGTGAATATTTCGCAACGATTACCGAGGAGGTAATGTCGCCAGGTCTTAAGTGCATAGACTACGGCTGCAAGCTCTAGATCATGAGTAGGATAATTCTCCTCATGTGGGTGCAATTGCCGTGAAGCGTAGGCAATTACGTGTCGATCTTGCATGAGAATGCAACCTAGTCCTTGTCGCGAGGCGTCGCAGTAGATAACAAAGTCCTTAGAGAAGTCTGGCGATACCAGTACGGGAGCAGAAGTCAGGCGTCTTTTCAGTTCCTGAAAGCTGTGCTCACATTGTGGAGTCCATTCGAACTTTTTATCTTTCTTGAGGAGCTCGGTTAGAGGTTTAGCAACCTTGGAGAAGTTCTCGACAAAGCGACGACAATAGCTCGCTAAGCCTAGAAAACTCCGAACTTGCTTGACTGATTCAGGTGGAGTCCAGTTAAGGACGGCTTGAACTCGCTCAGGGTTAACAGCAATACCTTTACCAGATATTACATGACCCAGATAGGTCATTTCTGACAACCAGAATTCACATTTAGAAAATTTGGCATAAAGGCGATGCTCTCGAAGTTTTTGCAACACTAGCCTTAGATGTTCGGCATGTTCTTCCTCGTTCTTGGAGTAGATGAGTATATCATCGAGGTAAACCACGACGAATTTATCCAAATACTCCATGAAGATTGAGTTCATTAACCGAGAAAAGGTGGCTGGAGCGTTGGTTAATCCGAAGGACATGACGGTGTACTCGTATTGGCCATAACGAGTAACAAAGGCCGTTTTAGGAATGTCCCCGTTTCTGATTTTGATTTGATGGTAGCCCAACCTCAAATCCATTTTGGAGAAGACTGAGGATCCAGCGAGCTGATCGTACAGGTCGTTGATCCTGGGAAGCGGATATTTGTTCTTGATTGTGACCAAGTTGACAGGTCGGTAATCTACAACCATCCGGTCCGTACCATCCTTCTTCTTGAAGAATAGGACGGGGCAAGCCCACGGAGATGAGCTAGGTCGGATGAAACCCTTTTTCAAGGACTCATCGAGTTGTTTCTTAAGCTCGGCTAGTTCTAGGGGTGCCATCTTATAAGGTCTTCTAGCAATCGGAACGGTTCCTGGAATGAGGTCTATTACAAACTCAACATCCCTGTCAGGTGGAACACCTGGCAATTCCTCTGGAAAGACATCCGGGAAGTCACGGACTACCGGAACGTCCTCAAGGTCTGGCAAAGGGCTGGCGTTAAGAGAATATAATTGTCGCTTGGCTATTCGGGTCAAGACATTGACTATTTCTCCCGAAGGATGGGTGAGTTGAACAGTCCTAGAGAAGCAATCGATTTGGGCATGATGAGCCGACATCCAGTCCATACCCAGAATGATATTAATATCTGAAGATTTAAGGGCTATCAAAGACGCGAGGAAAACAAGTCTGTTGACTTGGATTTCATTTCCATAACTTACCCTAGAGGTCTGCCATCTAGAACCAGGGGTAGAGATTTCCATAGTGAATGGCATGTCACAGAATGCAACGTTATGCAAACGAGCATAACTTTCGGATATAAAAGAATGAGAGGCTCCTGTATCGAAAAGAACAGATGCCGGGTGGCAGTTAACAAGAAGCGTACCGAGAACGACGTTGGGATCCTCTTGAGCTTCTTCGGCAGAGATACAGTTGACATGGCCACGTGAAGCGGTGACCGGCTTGGCGTGGAATATTTTTCCTGTCGGCTTGCCACGGCCAACAGCTTTAGCAGATTGATTGGGGTTGGTCTGGGGACACTCACGCATATAGTGACCAGATTCCCCATACTTGAAACAAGTCACGGAACTGGTACGTGGAGGAGCATTGTTAGTTGGACCCCCATAGGGCTTGGCTGGAGCAGACTGTTGAACGGGGCGAGGCACCTGGAAGGATGGCCTCGGTGTAAACCTGGGTGGCAGGGCGGTGTTGGGCACCCACACGCGGCGCTTCTGAGGACCAGCACCGGATGAGGAACCCATGTCACGGCCATGCTTGCGTGTTGCGTCATAGTCAGTCTGACCAGTTTCAGCACTGATGGCTTTGTTGACAAGTTTCGAAAAAGATGTGCACTCATGCAGACGGAGGTCGCGGCGAAGCTCAGGACTAAGGCCCTTACGGAACCTTGCTTGCTTCTTGGCATCGGTAGACACTTCCTCGGTTGCATATCGTGCGAGATTACCAAACTCCCTGCTGTAAGCATCCACAGAAAGTCGGCCTTGGGTGAAACTGCAAAATTCTTCACGTTTACGGTCCATGAGACCCTCCGGAATGTGATGTTCACGGAAAGCCTCGCTGAATTCAGCCCAAGTAGTGACATGGCCCGCTGGGCGCATAGCTCCATAATTCTCCCACCATAGACTGGCGGGGCCTTCAAGATGATAAGCAGCAAAGGTGACCTTGTCAGCCTCCGCTACCAGCGCGGAACGCAGTTTATGAGAGATACTGCGAAGCCAGTCATCAGCGTCGAGAGGCTCGACGGAGTGGTGGAACGTGGGTGGATGCAATTTGATAAAATCACTGAGTGACACCACGTTAGCCCTCTGATGGTGTGCTGTATTCTGTTCAATACGCTCCAACAAACGGTTTGTCTCCCGCTTGTTTCTCTCAGCTTCCATCATGACCTCGGCTAGTGAAGGAGGATGAGGCAGATTTGCATCCCTGACTTCACTGCCTTCGGCCTGCTCTTGAGAAGCAGGGTTAGCGCGCGTGTTGACCATCCTAGGAAATCAAGACAATGTTTTAGTCAGGATGGTAAAATTCCGACATAGGATTTATAATGTAAGAAATAACTCGGAATGCAAGATGATCATCCGTATGACATGGTAGATACAGAAACTGCTTCTTTATTCCATCGTCATACACACCATACAGGGTTTACTACAAGACCAAACAAAGTACTATTACGGTGAAAAGAGGATTACATCTCATCGGAGGCATTCCAAGCTCCTATACATTATTTTTCTACACCTCCGGAAGGAGTACAAACTAGGTCATATCCCACGAGTCACGCGGGACGATAGACTACACAGCTAGTGCGAACTAGTGATACTATCACTAACTCAGACCGATCCGTAGTAGTCCTCGTAGAAGTCACCTCCATAGCCTGGAAGCTCAACATGATCATCTGGAAACAGACGGTCTCGCGGAGCTTGTGGACCATAGGGGCTAGGATGAGGCCTTGGACCAACAAACGGTGGCCTGCGGGGACCGCGAGGTGGGGTGATGCCTCCTACATCATGCCAAACCATCACGTCTGGCAGAGCAGATCTCACAGGATAGAGATCGCGCATATTTGAGAATCCAGCTTGTACCGCCGGTGCGAACCGAGTCAAAGTGGCCCAGTGGTCAGCACGGGTATTGAAGAGCTCTAGCCTTAAGGCCCGATTTTCACGGTCCTTATTCTCGAGCATCTCAGCAGTGGTGCGAGTCCGTGAATCCTCCTGAGTGGAGTCAGCATAGATAGCCTGGAGATACCCTTGTGCTCCCGGAAGTGATCCTGGCATATACCGGAAATCAGAGTCCCGAAATATACCGGATCTGACTCGCATAATGGTCATCATAGAGTAGGCGGCGTCCTGCACAGCCATCTCAATAGTAACTCCGAGTCCATAGGAGCAATGAAGAGGCTCGGTGGATCCAGGATAAGATGGAAATATCCTGACAGTGCAGAGATACTGGCTTTGATTAAAGTCTCGGAATTGCTCTTCGACCGTGTACTCGGGATACCAGCGGTATCCAGCCTCAGTCATTACCCTGACCAACTTAGCAGTATGGCCGGGTACATCTAGGCATCGAGTCAGGCGAACCACTTGATTGAGGTCGCGAGTGGCCATCTGAAAGCACAATCATAATGCAAGGGCATTAGAATTTCTAGCAAAATTTCGGCAGCATAACAGCTGTAAATGCTCAAAAGGATTTTGAGACATTTGACAAAGGATTTCATACACACTCAACATCATCATATCAAAGTTCTGGATCCATTCTAACAACATAATGTGGTAGTAGAACTGAACTAGGCTTGTATCCATCAAACTTATAAGGTACTACTGATTAGTAACTCGTGATCCTGATAGAGAGAACAGATCCTAATTCCTTAACCCCCGGTGGAAGAATGGACTGACTCAGATCAGAATATCATAAGGTATAAGGAGTAAAAAGAGCCTTACGTTCCATCCCACAAACAATTCCCCTACATATAACTAAAGAATTTCTAGACTCAACATCGACCAGTTTGGCTTGGAGAACCTACAGGCAGTCCGGCTCTGATGCCAACGCTGTCAGGACCCCGACTCGATGTCACATTGATCTAGCTGGTAACACCTCATATCACTTTGCGGCCTCACGCACGGTATCCCCACGGGTGTCGTCTTACCTTTTCCCGGGACCGTTGGCGCCTTTTGGCTCACGTATATGATAGTGTCGCTAGCATCCATATGATAAAGAGCCCGGGCTGACATGACTAGTCGTAAACCCAAAGTGGCTCAGACTTACAGGGACAGGCATCCATGACCCAGCTTCGAACGTGTCGGTCATCAGCAAGTGGGTCCGGGCTGTAGCACTGGGCTAGCAGGACTCCGGTAAACCGGGCTGTAGCGGGCTAACAGGACTCCGGTACTCAAAGCGTGACATTTCCCAGAAGGGACAGACACAGGAACGAAGAAGGACACATGCCGGCCAGCCTAAGTGTTCCAGAGCAGTAGCAAGCTACCATGGCTCAGCGGTAACACTAGGAGACATTTCCCGGTAAGAGAGGCTACTAAAGATAAACAACTAGATAGTCAGATCCCACACATACCAAGCATTTCAATCATACACACAATATGCTCGATATGTGCAAATACAACGAAGCATCACAACATGACTCTACGACAAAAGTACTTTATTTAAGGCTCAGTGAGCCATACATAACATACACAAAGATACGGGTCTCACGACCCCACATACAAGTCATACAGTCATACAAACCAGCAGCGGAATAACTTGTCTGGGTACAGACAACTAGTAAAATAAAAGAGGCTTGGAAAGCCTAGCTATACTACGTGGTCCTTCACAAGCTCAGGGTCACCACCTGGGTCTTTAGCCTATTCGTTGATGTCAACGTCTACATAGAACCCATCAGAAGGGGTTGCAGCGTCTTCTGTAAAAATGTAGATTATAGCAACATGAGTACAAAGGTACTCAGCAAGACTTACATCAGATCCTACATACATGCATAGTATCAAGGAGGGTTGGTGGAGCTATTGCAGCAAGCCAGCTTTGACTCTTGGCTAGGCTATCCTACGATACTCCAACTTGAAATGGTTTTGCGCACACGAGTCCACTACTCACCAATTCAATACACTACCGAGGATCCACCTCCGTCTTCCTACGGAAGAGCCATCCTCGGCACTCACACTTATCTTGAGGCTTTTAACAGTTTCCATTTACTTGTCTATGAACTGTATAGGCAACCAAGTAGTCCTTTACCACGGACGCGGCTATTCGAATAGATTATGATAACCCTGCAGGGGTGTACTTCTTCATACATGTTTCCACCACTTAGCGTCTGCACGCGATATGTGCTCGGCAGACTTCAAGCGAAAGCCGACGTGGGTGTAGACCACGACCTACCTAAACACTTAAGCCTCTAGTCCAGGTTTATCGCCTATTCAGGTTCCATCCGCAGGGAGTCCGGCCGAGGTTTCCCATACGGCCCCGAACGATGTGAACAGGGTTCCCGAGATACCTAACGGGTATTCGGTACACCCGGCCACGTACCTACCGCATCACAGCCCACCCCTACGGTCAGCGCTGTCCACGGCCTCCAGTAGGCTACAAACACCAGAAACTACTTGCAACTCCTGGACAGAGAGCTAGGGTGAATAAGAAGTCGAGCGGGGTCATATTTCAGGGCCCAATGCATGGTAGTAGCTGTATCTTAAATCACGCATACAGATCTCAGTGCTTAAGGTCGGCTTCAATGAAACAACCCACCATGTACTCCTACATGGCCTCCCATCGATACCTTTACCAAATCGTGTTCACCACACCACTCTCATTACCGACATAATCATTTCACTCTAGCCCATCACCCAGATGAACCAGACCTGACACGACTCTAAGCATAGCAGGCATAGCAAGGTAGGAACAACACATACATATGGCTCAATCAACTCCTACACATGCTAGTGAGTTTCATCTAGTTACTATGGCAATGACAGGTCATGCAGAGGAAATGGGTTCAACTACCGTAGCACACAGTAGTTTGAATCGCGTTGTCTTAATGCAGTAAAAGAGAGCAGGAGCGAGAACATGGGATTGTATCGATATGATCAAATGGTTGGTTGCTTGCCTGATGGTTCGATGCACTGATACGGTTCTTCGCTAGGGTAATCAGGGTACTCTTCGGGGACAGAACCTGCCGCAGAGAGCACCGATACACAAACATTACCAAACAGTATGCAACAATATGATGCATGCATGAGACATGGCAAAATGAGTGTATTGGGCTAATGCAACAAAAACCAGGGGTGTTTGAACAAATTTGAATCAAGGATTCAAATTTCAAATTCAAATATGGCCTTTTAAAGTGCCTTTTCTTGTTCTGCTTAAAACATCAATTTAACTTGTTTGATCATGCATGAAAATAGTACAGATGGATAGATTGGATTTTTCTGATCATTTTTCATATATAATTTGTCCAATTTGGAGTTACAGAATAAAAGTTATGAATTTTTGAAGTTTAAATAATATTCTGGAATTTCCTGATTTAATTTAATTCCAGAAATATAATTATTGCGTCAGCATGACGTCAGCATGACGTCAGTGGTCAACTGTGGCTGGCTGAGGTCAAACCTGACGTGTGGGGCCCACACGTCAGTGACAGGGGGGGTTAAACAGGATTAAATTAATCCTAATTAGGGGTTAGTGGCGCTGGGGCCCACTGTCAGTGTCAGGGGGGGTTGACTAACAGTAGTTAGCGCTAACCTAACCACCTGGCCGACAGGCCCCACGCGTCAGTGACCCTGGGGGGTCAAACCCCAGGTCGGACAAGTCAAACCCCACCGGCGACATGACGCCGGCGAGGCCCGAGACGGCGGCGAAAGTGCTTTTTGCCATTCCGGCAACCAAATGGACGGCGGAAGGCATCTACGTGTTGCTGAGGTTGAGCCGCGACTATTGGTGGTGGTGGTTGGGCTCGGGGTGGCCGGAGTTGACGGCGGTGAGCTCGGCTGCGGCGGCCGGAGTTCGGGTGCGGTCGGGATCAGTGTTGCAGGGGGTTTGGGGAGGCGTTGGTGCGTGCTGCGTGCTCCTGGTGAGGTGGGGAGCACGATGGTGTGCTCGGTTGGGCGCTACGGCGACCGTGGCCACGACGGCGACATCGCCGGCGGCGTGGAGCTCTCGGCCGAGGTGGGGCTAGGGCCTAGAAGTCGAAAGAGACCAGGGAAGAAGGGGGAAACGATCCGGGGGCTCACCGCGGAGCTGCAGGGATGGTTAGCGGGCTCGGGGACGCGCTGGTGACGGTGAATTCGACGGCGACGACGGTCGGAGCCCGAAGAGGGGAACGGCGACGTGGCGGCGATGCAGGGCTTCCGGGGACCCGTGGAGCGGTGGGGAGGAAGAGGGAGTCGAGGCAGAGCTTCTGAGCTAGTCGGGGGAGCGAGGGGTGGCCGGAGACGATGGCTATGGCGAACGGCGGCGACGGTGGTGTTCGGCCGTGAGAGAGAGAGCGAGGGAGAGGAGAGGAGAGCCGGGGGAGAGTGAGAGAGAGCAGGGGGAGAGGCGTGGCGTTGTCCAGGGCGTCGAGCGAGGAGGGGAGGGCAGGCAAGCAGGCGAGCAGGTGGCGTGGCGCGGTGGCGCGCGCGCGCGCCGGCCACACTCCCCTCCCTCTGTCGGGACGAAGACGACAGAGGAGGGAGGTGGGCTGGGCCGGCTGCTGGCTGGGCCAGCCAGCTGGCTGGGCCGCACAGGGAGGAGCCCAGGTAAGCTTCTCCCTTTTTATATTTTTCTGTTTTCTGTTTTTCTAATACTTCTGCAACTTTGTTGAATTAAATAAAATACCTAGGCTAGTTCAAAAATCACCAAACTATTCCTGGCCCATAGTTGGATTATTTCCAACATGAAACATTTTAGTTTGGAGATATTTGAGCATTTAAATATTTTATATTATTTTAAATGCCCAAATTCAAATATTTATGATTTAAATCAAAAACCCTAGGATGGCCTAGGAAAATGTGCACCATTTTTGGCAGAGGTTCTGAACCAAGACAAAAATGATGGGCATTTTAGAAGGGCATTTCAGGTTCATTGAAAAATTATTTTAGTAACCCTAGTTGGTTTCAGAGGGGACTGGGGGTTCTGTCATCCCCATTTCAAGTTTCTAATGAAAGAGTAAACATGATGCAACACTCTAATGCATGACTAGCTAGGTTGTGACATTTGTCCTGCTCTGGCCACGACGTCGTCCACCTCACCTGAGCTGCTCCATCGACAGAAGCATCCACCAAATGAGACATCACGACTCCTGACCGTCTTTCGCCGCCTCAGATCTCCTTCCGTGCTGACGGCACCAACCCCAACGGCATCACCATCATCGACTCAGCAGATGAACCTGAGGAGTACACGGGTCCACAAGAGAGGTCACACTCTTTTGTTTCTGCTTATATGCATTTCTTAAACTTACCTGCTACTTTATCGTCCTGTTCAGCTCTTGGACTCCCAACTCAGGTCCAAATCAATGTTCAAAGTTGAGTTCTAAATTAGTTGTGGGGCACATATCGAGGCAGCAATGAATAGTATGTCTGTCTAATATCTGGTTCACCTAGGGTATGACTATATTGTTCATCTTGGGTGGGAAACAAATAGTAAAGCAATCATCATCTGTCTTTTTATTAATTTAAAGCAATCATCAGCTTGCTATCATTATTTTTGGATCCATCCACTGGTTGTTACCATCACTCTAAATTTCTACATGCTCTCCTTACATAATCTCACCATATTTTTTCGTATGCATGTTAGATATTGTACACAGTCATGCTGAACATGTAGAGAAAAAGAGAAAAGTTTTGCGTGGCAATACAATGTCATCCAGACATCGCTCCATGGTGGGTTCAATGGCAAACCCTCCCCACCCCTCTCCAGATTGTAATCCAGAGGAAGATATTTGTTCTGAGGCGGATTCAGACGCTGCTGACCACTCCTATTTACCCCCCAAGGTGTTTGCTCTACCTTGGCATGATGATGTTAGTCATATCATGCATATGTTGCCTTGCAGTGCCTACTTTTGACATCATATATGTCATCTGCTTAGTTTAGACATGTTCTGTAATGCCGCCTGTTTAGTTTCTATATCATATATGGGAATTATGTAGTCTCATGTCTCTTAGCCAGCCATAATATATGTGAAATGTGTAATGCCATCCTGTTTAACCAGGCATCATATATTTGAATGATATCTTGCCCATCCTTTTCTTCATTACATTTCCATTAGTCAACAATGTTTGTACATTAAACTACTCTTCCTGTGAATCAGCCATTTGGGTGGGAGATGGAAAAATCTGGAGTGAAAACAAGGCCTTTAGAGCAGACAGTGCTACCTGTCGAAGCAGATCTCTTGTTGGGTCCCGATAGCTCCTCAGAGATGGCTTCAGAGATAGATGACCAGTCCTATTCCCCTACTGAGGTGTATGCTCTAACTTGGCACGGTTATTCTGCTCTTATCATGCATACAGTGTCTTGCATTGCATAGTTTAGACATCATATACACAATATTCAACACCATGTTCTTAGTTCATACATCATATTGAATGCCCTCTGTTTAGCATATAAATCACATATGTGAATTAAATGATGTGATCCTGATTACTTAGATAACATGTAGGTGAATTATGTCATGAGATCCTGTTTAGTTATTCATCATATCTTTGAATTATGTTATGCTATGCTATCCAGTTTAGATAGACATCATATATGTGAAATTATGTCATGCTATCCGTTTTAGTTAAACAATATACATGTCAACTATTCCATGCCCTCTTTTTTCCACACTATCTATTGCATCTGTCTCTCATACAATATCTGTACATTCAACTATGTTTCCTGTTTATCAGCCATTTGAATTGGAGCGGGTGATGCCAGTATCTAGCGGAATAAAAACACGGTCTTCAAATAAAACAGTGCTACCTCTTGGTGAAGATAGCACCCCGGTTGTACATGCACAAGAACCAGCCCTACCACACATAACCCAAACTCTCGCAGATTGTACCCCACCTGCGATGGACAGAGAACCAGCTTAACCCAATCTAACCCCAACCCCGGCCGATAGTAACCCAGTTCCTGTTGACACAGCACCATCTCCACCATAGAGCTCCCAAACAAGAGCAGTTAGTAAGGCAGCTCCAGTGCCCAAAGGGCCAGTACTATCACGGAGAACCCTAACTCCACCAGTTAGTACGCCTATTCCTGTGGAGGAAGCACAACCAACCAGTTGTAGTTTAGCATCTATCGCATTTGATGTTGTTAAATCGTATGTGCGTATCTTCCCATCTTGGAAATATTATACTAAAGATGAAGGAAAATGCCAGTTGCAGGTGTTTGTCCAGGAGTTATGTGTAAGTAATGTTATTCATGACAGTTACTTTGCTTCGTCCCATACATCCTACCTCCATGATGGTTATAATACAGCAAATTTTCCCATTTTTCTCTATAGAGAAGGACCAATTTGGGAACTCAGGATGAGGTAACCTGTGCTAATACCTCTGCTATCTTCAAGAATGCTTGGTGGCAGTATCAGAATTACCTGAAGAAAACGTACTTCACCGGCAAAGAAACTCATCAAATTCCCTTACGTTCTCCCGAGACACATTTACTGGACGATGAGTTGGAACGCCTTGTTCTGTACTGGTCCCGAACAAAGAATGTGGTAAGGTCTATGAGCTCATTTTCTATTTTTAAGTATTATATTCTTGCATCTTACTATACTATGTTCATGTAGAACAAGTGCCTAAACCTGAAGAACAACTATTCTAATTTAAGATTCCATTGCTATCATAGTTCAAAAAAGCGCTAGGCGTTAATTGTGCGTTTTGCCACCGCCTTGCACTTTACTGACCAAAGCGCATGCTTATGCGCAGTTATGCACAGATTAAGCGTAGTTATGCGCAATGCGTTTTGCCAACGCCTAGAGCCTAGGCGCGCTTAAGCGCTCGCTTAGGCGCGCCTTTTTTAACTATGATTGCTTTGCTCTTGTATCACTGTATTTACTGATACAAACTTATTTTTAAATTGAAGGATCCAATCGAAACTCCAATGACACAGCATGTATGTTCACGCATGTTTCTTTAACAGGTTTGCTCTTATCAATAGCTCTTTTGATTTCAATTTCAATTGTGTATACAGTTGACTTTCATATCATGCACATTACTAGCATCACAACAGAGCCAATAGTGTTGTTGTACATGTAGACCCGTGGTACCCATCTGAAATCTTGTTGTGCCGTGTAGTTTCCCACACTTTGTATTCTTTCACTGTTGCTTTGTCTTGAACTGGTATGATTTGAACCGTGTCTCTATTTTGATTTGGCAAGACAATGCAGTGACCATAGGACATAGATATATGTTTGTTTGATGCTTTTATTATGTACTAGTACTTGGCAATAGAAGACTTGGTAGTTTAATCCTGTCCACCTTACTAATGAACTGGTTCACCGAAATGAGTTTCATATACTAGTACATGCTAAACTTGTTATGTGTCTGCTTGTTTCTTCTTTTAGAATGCTGACGGAATATTGGGGAAGAGTGCCTTATTAAGCAATGGTAAAGGAAGTAATGCAGATAAGGTTCAGGATAGTGACACATCCTTGTTGGTCTCCAACAAAGCTGATAAAACAGCTAAGGAAGACTATCTTGAAGACAGCGAGACAACCCAAAAGTCCTGTCTTGGTTTAGTGTTTGAGTTACTGGCCACTACCGCTTGCACAAGCTATTCGAACTCATTGTCTGAATCAGTTCGGTTTCTTGAGTCTCAACTACAAGCTGAAAGACATCGATCAGCTGTGCTGCGACAAGAAGCGGAAGGACTGCGGAAGTCCCTGGAGCATTCAGATGCATACTTTCTGGTGCAACAACAAGCGTTGGAGGATTTTAGCGCCAAACAGGACAAAGCTAATCAGCTTGCTAAGCTTATTGCCAGCATGGTGGATACCCAGGATAACATTTCTCGAGCTCTTCTGAAGTTGTTTCAGTTATGCTCTTGTTTTGCTGCCGCGTTTATTTGCACTGGTGGCCAATTTTGACGGCCAGTGTATGTAATATGCTACTTTGTTCCCTATATTTGCACTGGTGGCGAACTTTGATGTCTAGTGGATGTAATATGTGTAATAGAGGTAATAGACTAGCCTTAATTGCTTGCTTATTTATTTCCTTATTGTCTTGTTTAGTTGTTTGCTTGTAGTCACTGCAGTTCTTTTTCTGTGTTTTTCTAGTGGCCACAATAGCCTATTTTTGGTAACTAGGCCAAAATAATCATGGCAACACACGGACTGTTGTAACCATGGGCCTCCTGCAGGCCGTATGATCCATGGGCCTTCGTTCGGCCGTAGGACCATTGGCCTTCTATACGGGCCGTAGGATCCATCGACCTTCTATACGGGCCTTAGGGATCAATGGGCCTTCTACGGGCCGTAGGGTCCATAGGCCTTTTACGGGCCGTACGATCCATGGGCCTTCTACGGGCCGTATTATCCATGGGCCTCATACGGGCCGTAGGATCCATGGGCCTTCTACGGGGCGTATCATCATTTCACCAATCATGGCTCGTTCTATTCGTGGACCATAACGGGCCGTTAATAGGCCGTATTTGATAACTCTATGAAAACAGCCCAACGGGTTTTTTTAACATGAAAACGGCCCAACATATTAACGGTCCACAAATGGACCGACTGTGACGACGGGCTGAATTTGGCCCACAAGCAGAAAATGAGAGTAACGGGCCGTATGTAATCGAATGCTACAAGTGAGCCCAAGAATCAATGGGCCCTGAGAAGGCCGAGAGATAACTTGGGCTGGAAACGGCCCAATGCAATAACGGGTCGTTAATGGGTATAAAGTGATACACTGTTCATTACGGGCCAGTTTCACCACGGGCCGTTAATGGGCCAAGAGTTACAAAGGTCCTCATATGGGCCGAAAGAAGTCATGGGCCACACATGGGCCGGAAGTTAAAATGGGCTGAATCATATTGGATGGCCCAGATAACGCTACTGGGCCTAATTCGGATAGGGCATAACGGGCCCTAGGTTAGCGGGCTGTAAGTGGGCTATATGCGAACAGGCCGTTAACAGGCTTTCCGTGGGCCGGCCCGCCACCTTTTGACCAAGTCAAATGGGTCGGCCTTTTCACAGGAATGGGCCTCTGTTGGGCCATGCCATGTGTCGCTGTATCATAGGCGCCTTCGGTCCAATGAGCGGATGACATTTGTCCCAAGGGTGAGCCGACACGTGTTTCCTCCAGCCAATGGTGATTTTACACATGGAAAATCCCCATTGGTCGGGGCTGTTAATGGGTTATCGGATCCAAAACCCGACCCGATAGCTTAACGGTGTTCCGTTATGGTGGATGCCACATGTTGGTCACCCTCGACGAAAGCACTTCTGTGACGCGCGATTTATCATCATGGAAGTGGACACTTCCGTGATGATAATTTTGGTAATGTCATGGAACACTTCTACGACAGCACAGGTATGACTATCTTGATTCTGTCATAAAATCGTCATGGATGTACATGCATGACAAAAAACGCGACCTACTGTGACAAACACGTATCATCACGGAAGTGTATTTTTTTTGTAGTGTCACCATCTCTTCGACGAACTAGGGCACCTATACAATTTACCATTGTATTGGGTGTGTTGGGGACACAAGAGACTCTTTGTTATTTGGTTGCAGGGTTGCTTGAGAGAGACCATCTTCATCCTACGCCTCCTACGGATTGATAAACCTTAGGTCATCCACTTGAGGGAAATTTGCTACTGTCCTACAAACTAGTGCACTTGCAGGCCCAACAATGTCTACAAGAAAAAGGTTGTGTAGTAGACATCAGATCCCATCTTGAGGCCTTTTTTGGCGATATGCCGGAGGGGGGACCGAGGTCTTCTACATCAACACCATTGCCTCTCGATGAAGCGAGTAGTTTACCACAGACCTTTGGGTCCATAGTTTTTAGCTAGATGACTTCTTCTCTCTCTTTGGTTCTCAATACAAAGTTCTCCTCGATGTTCTTGGAGATCTATTCGATGTAATACTCTTTTGCGGTGTGTTTTCCCAGATCCGAGGAATTGTGGATTTATGAACAAGATTATCTATGAATATTATTTGGTTCTTCTCTGAATTCTTATATGCATTATTTGATATCTTTGCAAGTCTCTTCGAATTATCGGTTTAGTTTGGCCTACTAGATTGATCTTTCTTGCCATGGGAGAAGTGTTTAGCTTTGGGTTCAATCTTGTGGTGTCCTTTCCAATGATAGTAGGGGCAGCAAGGCACGTATTGTATTGTTGCCATCGAGGATAAAAAGATGGGGTTTATATCATATTGCTTGAGTTTATCCCTCTACATCATGTCATCTTGCTTAATGCATTACTCCGTTCTTATGAACTTAATACTCTAGATGCATGCTGGATAGCGGTCGATGTGTGGAGTAATAGTAGTATATGTAGAGTCGTTTCGGTCTACTTTACATGGACGTGATGCCTATGTTCATGATCATTGCCTTAGATGTCTTCATAATTATGCACTTTTCTATCAATTGCTCGGCAGTAATTTGTTCACCCATCGTAATACATGCTATCTCGAGAGAAGCCACTAGTGAGACCTATGGCCCCCAGGTCTCTTTTCCATTATATTGCATCTCTTTTCCAAATTATTGAATCTCGTTTACTATTTTGCAATCTTTACTTTCCAATCTATACAACAAAAATACCAAAAATATTTACTTTATTATCTCTATCAAATCTTACTTTTGCGAGTGGCCGTGATGGGATTGACAACCCCTTTATCGCATTGGTTGCAAGTTCTTGAATGTTTGTTCATGTATTCGGTGACTTGTGCGTCGTCTCCTACTGGATTGATACCTTGGTTCTCAAAACTGAGGGAAATACTTACGCTACTTTGCTACATCACCCTTTCCTCTTCAAGGGAAAACCAACACAAGCTCAAGATGTAGCAGGGAGCAGTTGATGGATGGTTACATTATTGCCCACAAGAACAAACTTACTTTAGCTTAGAAGAACTCATAGATCTCCATCTTTGTTGTTGTGATGGCCAATACAATGTTGTTTAAGGATTCTTTCCGGTGAGTTCCATTTTTTTAAATGTGTGCTCTCCATGGATCATGTAGCTTGTCTGTTTAAACCATCAATTCATAGTACAGTTTCCTTTATACTAATTACTTTTTTTGTATTTATTCAAACAGGGGTGCTCAGATTGATTTCAATGGGAACTGCAAAAATGTCCACGAATACATCGAATATTCTCGAATCATTCATTTCCACCACAAGAAAGGAGGTGTTGATAAGTTCAACGAGTTGCAACATATAAAGGCAAAGTCATACAAGCTACACGTGAATTTGGTTGATTTTGGTGGAACTGCACAAAAAGAACAACTGGTTTATTTAGCACGAGGTGCCATGTCAATGTTCAAACTGATGGCAAACCCTGCCCATTCCACAATTGTAGGCATTTGATATTTTGGAATGGGAAAACCTTGTCAAATTTTTCTCATTGATGTACACAAAACAACACGTATTTGACATTTTGGAATGGGACAACCTTGTCATATTTTGCTCATTGATGTTAGAATTAAGACATGCATTTTATATTTTCGAATGGGACGCCCCTTGCTATCAGCAGCATCAATCGATTTTTCTTTATTCTTTAGTTGTGAAGTAAATATTGGCTCTGACATACGAATCGGTGAGATGCATAATCATCGATTGTTTTGCATATTATCGATGAGTTGCCAGGCCTGTGTGTTTGATTGCAATGTACAAGAACACTAGAAAGTTGCTCAAATTTTTGTACTCCCTCTGTTCCTTTTTACTTCGCATATTAGATTTCTTTCAATTCAGTTGATTTTACAATGTGAATGTTCATACTTTTTTTCTATATGGTCAAAGTAGAGATACTTTGACTTCAGACAAAACATATATGCGGAGTACGTGTGAAACTGCTGCAAATGTGGTGATCACCCTGGGAATAATGCTAGTACGCATTGTTTTGCATGTTCATCCAATGCCAGTGATACAAGAATTCGAACTAATCGAACTAAATTCATCCATACATGGCCGGATTTCATATAAACATGCCAGATTTCATTATATTTCATACATTCTTCAACTAAAAAGGAGTGTGCTGAAGGTATAATTAATTAACCAAAGCTACCCACCCATATGCGACTGAGCCGAACAGAAGCTCCTTCTCCAGCACAGCTCTCCGAATCCATGTCGCCGCCAAGAAGCTAATCAGCCGTCAATGCTCAACCCGCCCAGCTTGGCATCAACCGGAGGGTAGCAGCGGTGGCCTTACTTGGACCCAAGCGGTGGCGACCTACCATGTTCTACTCTTCCTCGTTTTCCATGTGGCACGGCCTTGTTGGCAGCGGGGCGGGGCCTCGACGGAGATGGCGATGTCCTCTGTCTCGTTGGCAGCGAGGCAGTGCCTCGGCAGAGCAGGGGAAATCCTCCCCCTTGTTGCCGGAAGGGCGGTGCCTCGTCGGAGCCGGCGATGTCCTTTGCCTCGTTGGTGGCAGGGCGGGGCCTTGGCAGAGCAGGGCCTCGCCGAAGCCGGCGAAGTCCTCCGCCTCGATGCCGGCGGGGCGGGGCCTTGGCGGAGCCGGCGATGTCCTCTGTCTCATTGTTGGCGGGGCGGGGCCTCGGCGGAGCATGGCCTCGCCGAAGCCGGCGAATTCCTCCGCCTCGGTGTCGGCGGGGCGGGGCCTCGGCGAAGCCGGCATTGTTCTCCGCCTCGTCGTCGGTCTCGCCAAACAGCGCCTCGCCCGCTTCATCGTCCTCTTTGTAGGTGGCCACAACCTCCGCCACCCGCATGCGGTACCGCCAGCGCGCGAGGCGGCTCTCGCGAGCGGAGCGGTACGAGTCGAGCAGCGCCTCCTGCTCTGCCTGCTCCACGGTGATCTGCTCCTCCGCCTGCAGGTCATCCTGGAGGAGATGGTGGTTGTAGGCGGCGGCGGCCTACTTCTCCTAGAATTGCTCCTCATGCTTCTGCCTCACTATGTCCACGTATTGGGCAAGGGGCCTTGCCGATGGTCATGGTGCAATGCACCGGCAAGGATGGCGTGGAGGAGGGGGTTGGCGCCGGATCGTTGACTATCACATTCTCCATTGGGATGTTGTCGTCCTCCGGCTGCCTGTTGGCCAGCCAGTCGTCAGCAATGGCTGCCATCTCCTTCTGGTTCGTCGTCCGCCTATACCGGAGAGCGTTGGAGCACAAGGAAGTTATGGTGGGCAGTGGTGGTGTGGATAGGAGAAAGGGGACGGAGGCGGATGAGTGCGGCCATGGTCGGCGCTGCAGTTTATATAGCAATGGTGGGCGGCAGAGGGATAGACGGGTGGCGCCGGAGTAGCTGCCTCGGCAACCGCGTATCATTAATGTGGGTGGCAGACAGACAGACGGATGACACTTGTGTCGTTTGAACGTGGAGCAATCACCTGCACCAGGAAGTGGCGCTGGCGGTGCTGACCGTTTCGGGCAGAAAGTGCGCGCGGGCGAGTGAGGCGCTCTAGGTGGGCCAGGGCGGTCAGACTCTTGCTTGGTAGCGGTCGGTCCAGCAACCGGACATGCTGGCTCGCAAGTGAGCTTGCCGAGATGAGCGACGACAATCAGATGATGGACGTGGGGAGCCGGCGGCACCGCCCAAGCCGGTTCATGCCGTGCTCACCATAGAGCAGGTGCGGCCGCTCTTCGACGTCCTAATGGTGGAAGAGCTACCAGCACAGGAGGACCTCTGCTGCAACCTTCGTCTCCTCAACGAGTACCGTCTTGCGGAAGGACAAATTGCCGGCGAACATGTGAACGACAATGCCGTCGCGGACATGTGGCCCTATGATCCTGGCTTCCTGAATGAGCAGCAGGCACTGTATCATACCATTTGTAGGGCCTGCGAGGCCCTCTCTATCATCCTTCGAGTTGTTGCGCTCGTTGTGGCGCAGCCGTCTCGTGTTGTCAACATGGTCAACGAACAAGAGGAATCAGGAGATGACTTTAATTGGAGAGGATGACGGTGGATCCCACCAGGGCCATAGCCGCACGTACGCAAGTGCATCCTTATTAGTATATACAACTATATTTCTTTTTGCTTCCTCCTGGTTTCCTGACATCATGGTCCCACACCATTGTCAACCTATATAATCAATAAAGAGAGAATTGCACACGGAGCAGCCAACAGCTGGGACCCAGCAGCTCGAGCAGTATTTGTGTTTTTGAGGTGTGAGCAGAGTTTTTCTTGAGTGATGTTTTTATTGTTGTTCAGAGGAGCACGGTATCAACTGGGCGGGCTCTCGCCCATCTGGCCTAGGCTATTATTTTATGTCGACCAAATATACAGCCTAGATATTAATATTTAAATGTGAAAATGGCTAGCCCACCTATTCTTTTTTTTGCGAACCAGGTCAACTTGTTATTCTCCGGGCCGCATTAGACTTGCTAAGAAAATGGGCTTTCGGAAATAATAAATGGGTTTTAATTTAAAAAATTGGCTGTAAATATAAAAACGCACCAACAGGTATTTTTTAATTCTTCTAAAAAGGTACATTTTTTTTATTTCATTACTTGTTGTGCTTGCAAAATTTCGTTGTATTTTTACCTAATACAAATTTGTTTTGAAATTATATTAATCTAACTTTAAATTTTGGATTCAAAAATATTTTGGATCCCATCAAAATGTTGGAAATTTTGTTGAAATTTTTTGAATGGTTGGCTTTAATTATTAACAAAGTCCTGGCTAGAAAATGGGTTGTAATTTTAACAAACAATAAATGGGCTGAGTAAATTCCATTAGAATTAAAAATGCATTGTACATAACAAATCACAAATAGGCTATATGTTCTCTGCCGCAGATGTGATAGTGACTTGTGGGCCTACTAAGTTGACGCGTACGCAAGGATTTTGTCAACTTATAGTCAACACACGATTCCTTGTTATTCTTCGAGCCGCATTAGACTTGCCAAAAAATGGGCTTTAAGAAATAATAAATGGGGTGTAATTAAAAAAATTGGCTATAAATATAAAAAACGCACCGAACAGGTACATTTTTCAATTAAAGGTACATTTTTTAATTTCATTACTTGTTGTGCTTGCAAATTTTCATTGGATTTTTATCTAATACAAATTTATTTTGAAACTATATTTAATCTAACTCTAAATTTAGGGTTAAAAAATATTTCGGATCCCATCAAAATGTTGAAAATTTTGTTGAATTTTTTGGAGTGGTTGGCTGAAATTATTAACAAAGTCCTGGCTAGAAAATGGGCTGTAATTTTAACAAACAGTAAATGGCTGAGTAAATTCCATTAGAACTAAATAATGGGTTGTACATAACAAATCAAAAATGGGATATACGTTCTCTGCCACAGATGTGATGGTCACTTGTGGGCCTACTAAGTTGACGCGTACGCAAGGCTTTGGTAACTTATAGTCAACACACGATTCTATTAGCAGTGGCCGTTGGATGTCCATTTAATAGATGTGATGCTTCTTCAATCTCGGATATTCATGCTTCAGCCGCCCAAATCACCGCCGGCGGTACCACCTGCTACCGGCTCCCGTGGCTGGCTATGCTGCCACGCAGGCCTCACCAGCCCAACCTACTCCCATCACCGTCCAGGCCATTCCTCTACTCACCAACACCTCCTGTTATTCTCCGACGATGATAGCCTCACACCGCAGCTGTACCAATGAACCCTCATACTCCCCTCCGTGTGGGCATCCACCTAGCTCAGCGTCGTTCCTTTCCTTGGCCTCGCCATCGTCCACCGCTTGGGTGTTATCCCCACCAGCTACATCTTTGCACGACAACGAACGACAGCCATCGGTAGAGTAGTGTACGTGGTGAGGCTGATAGATGGACCCACCAGCTACATCTTCGCACGCAAGGAAGTGCCTCCATATTAGGCGTGAAAAAAATGAATCCTCCCCCTGGCAGCTCGGACCCACCATTAATAACTTCGCACGCAAGGGAGTGCCTCCTTATCCTCCCTGACAGCCGGGACCCACCTAGTCGAAGCATATGTAGCGTTGTCATTCTGGTCGCGAACGTGTACGCACATCTAGTCGATCGGTCACTCTGCAACGATGAACCGTGGCCGAGCAAGCAGTGAAACGTGTAGTAGTAGAGCCCCCGAGGTAGCAGTTCAGGCAGTCCCTTCTAAAATGTGTACACGTACGTACAACCACATGCCAAAAAATATGGCCGCGTACGTACATATGGGCGGGGTCTCGAACGCATACTCGCGCATACATACGACCAGGGCTCGTGTACATGGAGAGGCAATGGACAGCAGCAACAGCGTCCTGTTCATCGGGCAGCCAACCGGCTGGATCGGACCAAAGAAACAATGTCCTGTTCATCGGGAGGCAACATACTGGGTCGGAATGCGTCATGTTCAACGGGAGCCAACCGGCTTGGACGGAACAGCCAAAACAGGGTCTTGCGTACCGCAGTACGGAGGAAACGGCCTTTTGTCCGGCTAGCTACGGTCGAAATGGGGTCCTGTTCATTGGGAGGGGTGTGGCATACCGCAAAACAGAGGAAATGGACTTGTGTTGGAGCGCTACGGTCGAAATGGGTGTCCTGTTCATCGGAGGGGTGTGGCGTACCGCAAAACGGGACTCCACGGGGCTACTGTTCACCCACCGTCGACTTCATTCAGCCTCCACCTACACTGTTCATCCACCACGTCTTCCACCTACCTCCACCATCTACCATTTATCAACGGGCTACTATTCATCCAGCCCTCCACCGGCTACTGTTCAACCAGCCCTCCACGGGGTCCTGTTCATCCACCCCTAACAAGCTGCTCGGTTGTGGCGGCCTCGTCTCGTTGTCCTATTCATCCAACGGCAACGGCCTACTAGTACTACCATGGGGTCATGTTCATCCAACCCCCACAGGGAACTGTTCATCCAACCCCAACCACGTATGTCTCGACTCGTTCAACCAACCCCCACGTTCATTGTTCATTAAGAGGCAGCAGGTTCGATCGGCTTCAGTTAGTAGTAGTTGCAAGGAATCACTCGGGTTCAATTAACAACAAGGGATTGATAGGGGTTCAGTAACGTAGCTAGTGCAATCGCTCGGGTTCAGTTAGAGCCTAACGCCTCACTCGGGTTCAGTTAGAGCACGACGCCTCGCACACACGCGCGTACGTGTATGAGAGAAACGCGCAAACCTCCGTGCATCGCTCGGCCCCGACCACCCGCCGTAACCGGGAACTCCCCAAAATTTTCCTCGCCCTTGCTTCTACCATGATTTTTTCTGTCATGGATGGCCCAAAGAATGCCATGCATGTGCGTCTCCGGCCCTCCCAGGACGAAAAGCCCATTTCCTGTCATGATCTTTTGTCATAGAAGTAGGATCCCACCACATCTATGATGATACCGGGTTTTTTCATAATTATCGCCATAAAAGTGTCATAAGTATGACGTAAAAAATTTTGTTTTGCCCAAAATGTCATGGATGTGTCTTTTTTTGTAGTGCTAGGACGATTGTTAACCGTGTGCGGCGCCCCCCCCCCCTCCATAATTTACTCCTTCGGTCATATTCTCGTAGTGCTTAGGCGAAGCCCTGCGCGGATAACTTCACCATCATCATCACCATGCCGTCGTGCTGATGGAACTCATCTACTTCTTCGACACTCTGCTGGATCAAGAATTTGAGGGACGTCATCAAGTTCAACGTGTGCAGAAATTCTCGAAGGTGTCGTACGTTCGGTGCTTGATCGGTTGGAATGAGAAGAAGTTCGGCTACATCAACCGCGTTGGCAAACGCTTCCGCTTTCGGTCTACGAGGGTACGTAGACACACTCTCCCCCTCTCGTTGCTATACATCTCCTAGATAGATCTTGCATGAGCGTAGGGATTTTTTTGAAATTGCATGCTACGTTCCCCAACACTATCATGCACCAACTTACTCTGCTCGAGTTACCTTGTAACCATCACATGCATAACTTACCATCGCGGACCTCACACGATCATCTTAGGATCCAATCAAGCTTGGTATTAACCATATCGTAGTAATCATTATATGACCACAAGGAGCTTGATCTTTACCCACGATTCTCGCATAACACCACAAATATCCACCAACTCGGTATCCACGATACCACTATGATCCTCTCATGATCACATAGAATTCAACCAAGTTAGGTATCCACGATACCTCCTTGATCCTCTCTCGATCACAACCAACCTCTTTCTCATCATCGAACCAGGGTTGTTATTAAGCACATTATGATTATCATTGTTGACCCATAGTGTGACCGACTACGAACTGGGCCCATATCTACGGGCGTGGCTATCGATAGATTATACACACACTCTGCAGAGGTTAGCACACTGTACCCACACCATGGAACCCATGGCCTCGTTCTCCCATTCGGGTGGACCAATGGCGTTCCGAAAAAACCGATCTGTTGCCATCACACCCTTCCGGCCACTCAGACAAACTCCCATTTGGGCTAAGTCCTGGGTGGCCCCGATGTGAACTCGTGACATCCAAAAACCACCATCTTGGTAAAACAATAAACAGTCCCAAACGGGGACAAGCCAGCTAAAACAACTACGGGCACACAAGGCTTATGCCATCCTACCCGAACAAGGTAGCGCCCGGGCATAACCTTCCCTCTTTGCAGGCACCGGCGGGAGGCATGACAATAGACCCAGTTAGGACCCCCCAAAAGGCAAGTGTGGCTGCACTGGTCAGCTCAATTTGGTGGCACCATGACTCCGCCAGCAGTTGTTCAAGTTCGATTTAAGTCCGATTAAACTTGAATGCAACAAGCTGAGCCATATTAAAATAACATGATGCAACTACAATGCATGATACCAACATGAGCATGCATGTGTAACATAATCCTCAAGCGTATCAACAACAATAAATCATATATCCGAATGAGCATGGCATACTGACGGGCATGAATATCACAAGTATAACACTATCATAGCATAACATGACCACTAGCATCAACAATAAGTACCAAGCAAGAACATATCAAACATACTACCAGGTAAGCATATAACCAGCTAGATGCAAAGGAACATGCAATATCAATGGTTCTCGGTAGCAGACGATGGTCATGCACCAAAGAACATGACCAACACCAACATGTACTACTACCAAGCATGACATACAAAAGTAATACTAGCAAGAATACATGATAACCAGGTGCATACGAATATAGCATGAAGATGAACATGAAACTATAAGCATCACCGAAACAACGATAACAATAGGAAAATAGACATTTATTAAATATTCAAGTTGAAAACCATGGCTACTGCATGACAATCATGCAAGTGGTTGTCGTGGCTTGCCTGGGGTGAAGAATGCACCGGGGAGAAGTGCGGGAAACTCGCAGAAGGAATCGCCGGAAAAGGTTCTTCCTCAAAGGGGGATGATTACGGGCAAGGGCAATAAGGTCATTTTCAAAATTTGAACACACAGTAAAATGATTTGAACAGAACGGGCTCGATGAGGCGAAGATGTAGACATTGGGATCACCTCAATCGGAGTTACGGTTGTAGAGTTATGGTTGTTCATTCTTTAGGGAGAAAATCAAATAAAAACTATTCGTTTCTACTCTTAACAGATGAACATTCACAATACAAAGGGTTCAACTGGCGGCTGAAAATAGAAAGCGCATTTTTAGAAATACATCTCCACAACAGTGAAAGTGTAAATCTGGCTAAAGAAGAAGAAGAACACGCTTACTCCAAGGGAAAGCATATTTTCGTAACTATGCTTCCACTTATCCTCGCTGGCAGTGGCAAGGCCGGGCGCGTGGGTTGCTGACATGTGGGCCCCACCTCTCTCTCTCTCCCCCCTCCTGCTCCTTCTTCCTCCTTCTTCCCTAACACGGTGCGCACAGTTGAGGCAGAGGTGGCACTTCAACGGCGAGAGCCAGGGCTACCGGCCGTCTCCGGTGGCGGCCGACCTACCTACGGGCTCAGGGCGATGAGGTCGTCCCGTTCCAAGGTGTCGCGGCTGTAGGGAAGCTCGAGAATGGTAGCAAGGTTGGCTGCAGCGGACGACGTCCTCGGTCGTCTTTGGGTATGGTGCTCCGGCTGCAGTGAGATGAAGTTGAGGGGTCGGGGAGGCTCGCCAGAGTGGAGGAGTTGCTCTAGTGGTGGTAGAGTGGAGGGAGCAGGCGTGGCTCGCCGGAATCGAAGCTGACGGGGGCGGTGGCCGCGGCGGCGATGGCGACCAAGGAGAGACTCCGACGCAAGGATTTAAGAGG
>NC_041393.1:209625667-209694501 GCF_002162155.2 Triticum dicoccoides
GGTCTTAAATAGGCGGGGGCGAGGGGGTACCGCGGACGCGTGGCCATCGCTCGGCCATGGCCGCATACGTGTGTGCGGGAGAGCATAGTCGACGAAAGGCGACGCGGGGGAGCAGAGGGCATGCATCACGGGGCAGAAGAGGTCGAGGGGCATGGGGGAGAAGCAGCCAGGGGAGGAAACGATGGTTGGCTACAGTATTTTCGTGGGCGCATGACGCCGAGATCCGACGTGTGAGTTGTAGGAGGGGGGAGAGACCCGGGAAGAAGAGGACAACGAGGGTGAGCTGGGAGACATGGCTAGACAGGCCAGAGCTGGCCGGAGTAGCCCTGCCGACGAGAACAGTGGCTAGACCACCGTTTTGGCTGGCGCTCCTCGTGATCACCACGGACAAGGCATGTCCAGGCTGCCTCCTGTGTGCCAACTCATGTCTAGCGAGTAGACCATATTACCCAGAGTGCCAAGGAAGGAACAATGCCGGCCAGGGGCAAAGAAGAGAAAAGCACCTAGCTCTAAAGCAGCATAGCAGCAAAGTGTTTGATATGAATTGAGAGAGCTTTGAATAGGAGATATACTCTGGGCTTTGGCTAGTTTGATCACATGCTAAGGCCACTGCGTTGGACAAAAATCAGCTCATTTGGATGAATAAAAAGAGCACTTGCTGTAGAATGCACCATACTATACAGAAATACAAAGTACGAAGTAGCACTCAGATATCAAGTTGGATTGAGCCGAAGTTTTGGTTGAGATGAGTTATTTGATGATATGAAGCTGATGTAAAAATTTCATACCAAATGGACTTGCCAAAATGGTACTTCCTTCATAGCTATCCTCTCTATCCAGAAACATGGGATAATATTGGTGAGAAAATGGGTTGTTGAAATTATCCCAAATTTGGTGGACAGAGTTTATTTAGGTAGGAGCATGATTTGATAATTTTTCAGAATTAATGAAGCAATATAAATTATACTTGCTTCACAACCTGAAAATTTTAACAGAATCAAAGATTTGAAGCTGTGATCACATAGATGATTGGATGGAGCTGAAAATTGGAGGAGGGTGATGATATGAGCACATGAAGAGGCATGCAATGTTTCAACTCAGTTGGATACTCCTAGCTAGTACTTCCTTCACACTGGCTTCTGTCTGACAAAGACTTTGAAAAATCACTTAGGAAGGTTGGCTAGGCAAATGAAGCTGAATTTTGGCATGAGGCAATGATTTGGATGTGAGAGGATGCCCAAAAAGTTTGAGGTCAATCAAATGGATATAAATGACACTTCCTTCACAAAGTGCCATTTAGGGCAAAATAGGAAGAGGATTATTTTTTAACATGGCAATGAGAAGTTTTTCCATATTTGATGAAGATATGACCCAAACAATTTATTAGAATTATTTGGGAATTTTTGGAATAACAGAAATATAGGTTGCTTCACAACCTAGGGTAAATAGGATAACTCCTTTACTAGAAAAAGGAGTATTCCAATAAAAATAATATTGGGATTTGGGCTAGATGAAAATGGGAAGGTCTTGGGAAGGATTAGAGAATGACAAGCCACTCTGGAGAGGAAGAAAAGGTCATCTTCTCAAGTTTCCAGACCACATAGCCACGGAAAAAGAGAACTCAAGCATATATAATACTCAGAAAATCAAAAGAAAAAGAAAGGGCCAAAAATCAGGGTGTGACAAACCTTCCCCCCTTAAAGAAATCTCGTCCTTGAGATTTGGTTGCTTAGGGAACAAGTATGAATATACTGACTTAAGGAAAACCATTTCCAACTCGGGTATCCTTTTTCCTTTCTTGATTATTCCCACTGACTTTTTTTATATGACTAGGCTGACTGGCTCTGGGGTGGTTTGCTTCATTGTATCCATATCTTGACAGATCTTACCTCAAATGTTCATGCTTATACTGGCTCCAATTCTTTCATATCTGCCGACTTAGCTGCACGTGATATATTATCATGACTGAAATATATGTCTGTCTCACAAATCCAAGAGTGATTTCCGATGGATGTGGCATCCTGCATTGACAACCTTCCATGAAGTGGTTGAGGGAGTCCTGGATAAGGGGGTATCCGGACAGCTGGACTATATACTTTGGCTAGACCGTTGGACTGTGAAGATACAAGATTGAAGACTTCGTCCCGTGTCCAGATGGGACTCTCCTTGGCGTGGAAGGCAAGCTTGGCGATTCGTATGTAGATCTCCTTCTCTGTAAACCGACTTTGTGTAACCCTAGCCCCCTCTGGTGTCTATATAAACCGAAGGGTTTAGTCCGTAGGACACAACAACAACAACAATCATACCATAGGCTAGCTTCTAGGGTTTAGCCTCTCTGATCTCGTGGTAGATCAACTCTTGTAATACTCATATCATCAAGATCAATCAAGCAGGAAGTAGGGTATTACCTCCATCGAAAGGGCCCAAACCTGGGTAAACATCATGTCCCCAGCCTCCTGTTACCATTAGCCTTAGACGCACAGTTCGGGACCCCCTACCCAAGATCCGCCGATTTTGACACCGACATTGGTGCTTTCATTGAGAGTTCCTCTGTGTCGTTGCTGTAAGGCTAGATGGCTTCTCCAACCTTCAACAACGCCGTCCTGGGTGAGGCCTTCCTCCCCGGACAGATCTTCGTGTTCGGCGGCTTCGCACTGCGGGCCAACTCGCTTGGCCATCTGGAGCAGATCGACAACTACGCCCTTGACCATCAGGTCAGGTTCGGAAACCTAAACTGCACAGCCGACATCCGCGGAGACTTGATCTTCGATGGATTCGGGCCCGTGTCAGGAGCACCAAATGATCACAACGTGCATGTCCTAGATCTGCGGTAGGACGGTATTCGGAATATCGCACCTGCCACAGCTCCGGACCTCATTCCAGAGCAGTTCGTGCCTTCCGAGGACGGGTGGATGGACCCTGCCCCGGAGGCCGCACACTCATCGGCGTTGGAGCCGAACACAGACTCCTCTCCTAAAGAAATCTGTATCTCCGGACCTCCGGACTTGTCTCCGGCCTTATGTCCCAGACCGCACATGTCCGTGCTCATCGAATCTAACCGGGCTCCGATTATGGAATTCACCGCCGCGGATATCTTTCAGTACTCACCCTTTGGAGATGTGCTAGATTCATTAAGGTCTCTCTCTCTGTCAGGAGACTCTTGGCCGGACTATATTCGGCCCGTGTGGGATATGGAGGACGAAGAAAATCGCGACCCACCCACCACCCACTTTGTAGCCACTGTCGATGACCTAATAGACATGCTTGACTTCGACCCCAATAACATCAACGGTATGGACGTTGATGCAGGGGACGATCTGGAACCACCGCCCACGGGGCGCTGGACAGCCACTTCATCATATGACGTCTATATGGTGGACACGCCTAAAGAAGACAATCGTGACAAAAAGGACACAACGGAGGATAAACCCCCCGGACGAAAGCAAAAATGACGACGCAGGCGCCAGTCACAGTAAAAATAGCGATAACAACCCAAAACAGGATGACACTCCAGTTGACTCCAAAGACAACAACGACCATAGGAACCCAGCGATGGAGCAGGATAAGCCAGGTCACGCCGAACACAGCCCGGAGCAGACGCCCGATCACAGAAATCAAGAGGGCCAAACTCATCATACTACCTCCAAAGAGGAGAACAGTCCGGTTGACGATGCGTTCATCATCCCAGCAAAACGTTTGGAACACGATAACCTCCGCAGAAAACTCCTGGCCACAGTGCAGAGCCTGAAGAAGTATAAGCAAAGGCTTAAAGCCACGCAGGATACGCTCAACCGAAGATGGAATAAGGTGCTGGACACCGAAGGAAAATGTGGCGACGATCACCACACAAAGAGCTACCCAAAGCGCAAACTGCTACCCGAATTCGACGATGAAGCCGCAGCGCCCGTTCTGCCAAAAAACAATACGGTTAATCAGCCGTACCAACCACCTCATGGCCGCGATAGAGAAGCCACCGATACCGCACATGATTTACGGGAGCTCCTGGACAAAAAGGCCAGTGTCGGCCAGATCCATCTATGGGTCCAGAGGACGTGCTCCGACGCGGGATTATGGTCACCACAACGATCATACTGATCGAATTCCAGTCCGGAATCAACACCGGGAGCAACAACAGCCGACAGCATGCCGCGACACGGCCAGATACAGAGGGGCTGTGCACCCCCTGTGCTTCACCGATGAGGTGCTGGATCATGAATTTCCACAGGGATTCAAGCCCGTGAATATAGAGCCATAGGACGGAACGACGGACCCTGGAGTCTGGATTGAAGATTTTATCCTCCACATACACATGGCTCATGGGGATGACCTCCACGCCATCAAATACCTTCCCCTCAAATTAAAAGGACCAGCTCGGCACTGAATGAAAAGCCTCCCCGAAAACTCAATCGGAAGTTGGGAGGAACTTGAGGATGCTTTCAGGGCCAACTTTCAAGGGACCTATGTCCGACCTCCAGATGCAGACGGTTTAAGTCACATAACACAGTAGCCCGGAGAGTCAGCCCGCAAGCTCTAGAACAGATTCCTCACTAAGAAGAATCAAATTGTCGACTGTCCGGATGCTGAAGCCTTAGCAGCCTTCAAACACAGTATCCAAGACGAGTGGCTTGCCAGACACCTCGGCCAAGAAAAGTCGAGAACGATAGCAGCCTTAACAAGCCTTATGACCCGATTTGGTGCGGGCGAGGACAGCTGGTTGGCCCATAGAGGCACCAGCGACCCAGGCACATCCGAAATTCGAGATGGCAACGGGAAGCCACGGCGCACTAAGCACAAACGTCGGAATAACGATAGTCCAGACAACACGGCGGTTAATGCCAGATTCAGGGGCTCTCGGCCTAGTCAAGGAAAGAATCCATTTAAGGGCATTAAAGAGGGACCATCCGGCCTGAATAAAGTCCTGGACAGATTGTGCCAAATCCATGGCACTTCCGACAAACCTGCAAATCATACCCACCGAGAATGTTGGGTCTTCAAGCAGGCCGGCAAGTTAAACGCCGAGCACAAGGGAAGGGAAACACCAAGCAAAGACTAGGACGAACCTCGCGAGTCGAACACCGAGGGCCAGAAAAAATTCCCACCGGAAGTCAAAACAGTAAACATGGTACACGTAATTCACGCAGAGTTCATAGCCCCCCTATTCAATCCCTGGGCAACTTGCCCGGTCACTTTTGATCACAGGGACTACCCGGCCAGTATCCGGCACGGAGGATCGGCCGCCTTGGTGCTCGACCCAATAATTGATGGATACCATCTTACTCGCGTCCTAATGGACGGCGGAAGTAGTCTTAATCTGATATATCAAGACACCATGTGCAAGATGGGGATAAACCCATCCAGAATAAGTCAAAATAACGCCACCTTCAATGGAGTGATTCCAGGCGTCGTGGCCCACTGTTGGGGCTCCCTCGTATTAGAAGTGACATTCGGTTCTCCCGACAACTTTAGAAGCGAGAACTTACTCTTCAACATCGCTCCCTTCAGCAGCGATTATCATGCATTGCTTGGAAGAACAGCCTTCGCTTGCTTTAACGCAATACCGAACTACAACTGCCTTAAACTCAAGATGCCCGGTCCATGCGGCGTCATGAAGGTTAGCAGAAACACAGAGCAGTATGCGGCAGCTCCCGCTGCCGGACTCTAGGCGGCCTCTCCCACCGGAATGCATGCCGGTCGTCAAGACCACGGACACGGCTAGATGAGTCCAATACACCATTTTTCACAATTGCTCGGATAAACCTGAGCTAGGTGATGTACATGTTCCCCATAAATAATACGAGGGGCTGCAAACATGTACCAAAGCCCACAATACCGCTTGCCTCATTAATAGGCAAATATCTCGAACATCCATCGAGAATAACTAATTTTTCGCACGCTTACTCTTTTTTTTCATGAGTTTTCATTTTTACAGACATTATTCGTGCGACACCCTTCCAGGATACGGCACAACGGAGACAAAGGTGCAGACGTGCAGCAGGGCCCCGCTCAAAGGTTTCTCTTTAGATTAAGCCCTTGTGTAAACCTTCTTTACTGTCTTTTGTTGCTTGACATCCCATGGGCATTTCATACACCCATAAGGGACATTGGCGTTATAGGCTTTTTCGCCACGACAGATCAATGCACGTACCTGGAATTACAGGGTCAAGGGCATTATTCAGGCCAGTATATGTTATAAAGTCCGAATGCCTTCGGGAGTGTTCGGCATCGCGAGTTTGGCCTTATATGCATCAGCTCTGAATCATGTCTTTGGTCAAATGTTGGGTTAGCCCGGCTCCTGGGTTTGCTGCCTTACGTTCTGTTCTATCGGCTAAGGCGGCCAAAGGAGAACTGCTGCGATTGTGCCCTGGTTATTCCGGATGAGCACCTTAGTAGAGAAAGCCAAAAACTGACTGTCATGATATAGCGAGAGACTGGTCAACCACTCGAGGACTCATTGGAATCTATAGGATTCCTTCGCATTAACGAAGGGCCGGTTTCTCGGTCAAGTATGCGCACCGTATCTGGACGCGCGTGGAAGTACCAGGGGCTACATAGTAGCCCCACCTTTCAAACTCCTATGGCTAAGTGGAAAGTGTTACAGCTATATAGTCTGGTTGCCTGGTTCGACGTGTGATCACCTCCTTAACGGACCAAGACGTTGGATCAAGTGTGTTCACGCATATTTTCTCGAACACTCCCGCATTATGTGCGTGGGGGCTGAAGCCAACGACTGCTAACTTTCACGTTATATGCATACATAAACAGCCGCACAGGAGACATTATAATACTTTCAAGCAAAAGTATAAAAAACAGCCTCTATAATTAAACACATAATTGTTTACATTTGATAGATTCATCACTCAAACATGACATTTTAGATCACTGAGCCTCTATCCTACGGGCAGCTTCCATGATCTACTCAAAATAGTGCTCGGCTGGGTCTTGGCTTCCTACCGGACCCTGGGTTGCGATGTTGGTGGCCTCCATATCTGCCCAATATGTCTTCACACGGGCAAGGGCCATCCGCGCACCCCCTATGCACGCCGACCTCTACTCGGCATCTATTCGCGCTCTGGCGCCAAATAATTATTGCACCAAACCAAAGTAACTGTCCGGCTTCGGCCCCTTCGGCCACAGATGGTCTATTACAGACCTCATTGCAAGGCCAGACAGCCTATGGAGCTCGGCTATAGCGGTCATCTTCTCACTCAAGGGTAATGACTGCACTGGGGCATCAAATTGCGACCAGAACAGTCTTTCTATTTTGTTCTCTTTATGGTCCTTGAACAACTTGGTCGCATCAGCCGCACTCTTCGCCAAGTCCGCATACTCATCTGCAGCATTCCATAGCTTATCCAACGGAGCATATTTTGGATCCACAAACTTCATCCGCAACAAATAAGGATTTCCAGCCACGATTTCTCCGGCTTGTCGAAGTTCCTCCCGTGTGTCTCTAATTTCAGAGCGCATCTCCTTAGCAGAATCCAGCGCCTTCTTCAGGTCAGCAGCCTTTGCCTATTTCTTCTTCTCGAGGAGCTCATATCGGCCGGCGGCATCCCTCAACTCCACAACCATCACAACTACCTTTTCTTCGCTTCGGAGATGAGCGGCCTGTTCGGCTTTTAAGTCTTCAGCCGCTTTTAGAGCAGCCACATTGCTAACCCGGGCTTGTTCCTTGGCTAGGGCAAGCTCCGTCCTCAGGGCCTCAACGGCAGCAGCTCTGCCTGCAGCCACATTGCATCATATTAATATTACAACCTCCTTGCAGTTTCCTAAAGCAAATATGGATATAAGAGGGCATACCCTGCGACTCCTCGAATCGCTTGTTTACAAGCGTGACATCGGCCTCCACCACGTCAATCTGCCGCCTCAATTCGGTGTATTCAGCAGTGTGGTCTATCACCGAACTCTTAGCAATCTGCACATCAATACAAATGTGATGATTACCTGGGATTGTGATCCTCCGTTTGCCGCCATCGGCTGGCAACCACAGTCTCAGGGGCTACTATCTATATAGAGCACATCTATCGCGTGCGGTGCAACCAAAAAATTGTGTATTTCGTTGCTTACCTCAAAGCCTTTGAGCAAGCTCCTAAAAGCTTCATTTAACCCGCTTGTAGCAGAGGAAATTTTCTCCAACACCGTACCCATTAGTGTACGGTGATCCTCTGAGAGAGCAGCTGACTCCAAGAGGCCCGTCAGTGTGTTCGGCCGGATGCCGGACTCTTCTGGTCCCTTTTTATTGTCTGCCACAGGAGCCGAACGCGCTGGGCTCGGGGCGGCCGAAGTGTTAGCTTCTGGCCCCATTGGATTTTGACTCCTCCGTGACGATACCTCGGGGTCGCCTGCCCCGCGGGGCGGAGAGGTAGGTGGAGTTTCACTCTCCATCATCTCTGGAAGAAGATCCCCTGAGGATGAACCCTGTTGAGATGAACTGCTAGCTGGACTGCAAAAAATAGGTCATGGTTATTACTCTCAAAGGAAAAGCAATAAGCTTTTTGTTTATTAAACTTACGACTCGATGGAGGGCTGGCCCTTTAGCGGGCACTATGCGATGAGGACGCCCTTCGGGGCAGGGCCCTTTGGTGAAGTTTTCTTCCCTTGTTTAGGCGCCTCCGTTTCCAAGTCTTCGGAAGCAGCCCTCTTCTTCCCGCAGGGGGAGGAAACCTCAGAATCACCTCCCCGATTCTCCTCCTTCGTGGAGATATCAATTCCCCCGGTTCGGATGCACAATGTGTGAGTCTCACCCTTGGCTTCTCCGCTCTTCCCTTCGCCTTTCTCAGACGGCACCTGTCTCAGCGCCCGCTCAAGCATCCTGGCTATTGCCGGACTGGGCGGGCCTTCGGGAAGCGGAGCCGAACACCTGATCCTCTCCGCCTTGCTAAGAAAATATTGGTCGCGGACAGTATTCAGAATAATGCTATGACAAATATAAGCAAAGGGTTCGATTATAGGGTTACTTACTTGGGTATCTGAGAGATTACAACTCAGGCCCGCATCCTCGGTGGTGTCCGGACACTTTATTCGTGGTCCGAAGAACAATTTATACATTCCTGTGGGTGTCATGCCGAGGAAGTGTTGAATAGTTCGCGGACCTTCTGGATTGAACTCCCACATCCGAAGAGGACGCCGTTTGCATGGCAGGGCCCGCTGAACTAGCATTACCTGCATTATTTTGATAAGACTAATGTCCCTCTCGAAAAGCTCCCGGATGCGGCTCTACAACGTCGGTACATCGTTTGCAGGCCCCCAGTCTAGTCCCATGTTGTCCCACGACGCCAGTTGAGGCGGAGGGACCGAGCGGAAGGTAGGGGCGGCCGCCCACTTTGAGCCTCGGGGAGCTGTGACATAGAACCACCTCCGTTGCCATAAATCGGATACCTCTGGGAAGGAGCCTTCGGGCCATGGGGCATCGGCGTTCCTGCTTATTATGGCGCCTCCGCACTGTGCGTGTCGCCCCTCAATCATCTTCGGCTTCACATTGAAAGTCTTGAGCCATAGGCCGAAGTGGGGGTGATGTGGAGGAAAGCTTCGCACGCGACGATAAATGACGAGGTGTGGAGGATGGAATCCGGAGCTAGATCGTGGAAATCTAGCCCGTAGTAGAACATGAGCCCCCTCACAAAGGGATCAAGAGTAAATCCCAAACCCCGGAGGATGTGCGAGATAAATACGACGCTCTCGTTGTGCTCGGGAGTGGGGATAACCTGTTTGGGGCTGGGAAGCCTGTGCTTAACATCGGCGGTCAAATACTAGGCCTCCCTGAGCTTCGCAATATCCTCCTCTGTGACAGAGGAGGCTATCCACTGGCCTTGATGGTCGGATCCAGACATGATCAAAGATCCGAGGTGCTTAAGCTTGAGCTTTGGGTGTTAGAACTCGAGGTGCGAGAAGGCGCAAGTGTGGAGATAGAGGGATAGGCCTCGACCCCTCTATAAAGGGGGAAGAATATCGAGCGTCCCCAATGTGGTCGTTCGGGACTTGCCTAAAAACATGGAGTCATGCCAACAGGCACGGTTGGGTTACCCATACCCGTATTGATGAGGATCCCGTAATAAGAGGGACACGATCTCTACTTCGACAAGACGTGGCAATGGAACCGCCTCGTAATGTGCGCGGTAGCCTGTTGTAAACACCGGTTTAAATAAGAGCCGGTCCGTGGCATGACGTTTCAAAGAGTTGTCAGCAGATTAGATTCGTGGATTATTATTCTCTCTACGGTGGTATATGGAATTTATCTTGCAGAGCCGGACACGGTCCTTGTGTTCGGAATTTATCCTGGAGTATTCAAAGATGGAACCCGCCTCGCAATGCTGAAGACAATCTATGCATCGGACTCATCGTCGTTGAAGCCTAGTTCAGGGGCTACTGAGGGAGTCCTGGATAAGGGGGTATCCGGACAGCCAGACTATATACTTTGGCCGGACTGTTGGACTATGAAGATACAGGATTGAAGACTTCGTCCCATGTCCGGATGGGACTCTCCTTGACGTGGAAGGCAAGCTTGGCGATTTGGATGTAGATCTCCTTCTCTGTAAACCAACTCTATGTAACCGTAGCCCCCTCCAGTGTATATAAACCGGAGGGTTTAGTCCGTAGGACATAACAACAACAACAACAACAATCATACCATAGGCTAGCTTCTAGGGTTTAGCCTCTCTGATCTCGTGGTAGATCAACTCTTGTAATAATCATATCATCAAGATCAATCAAGCAGGAAGTAGGGTATTACCTCCATCGAGAGGGCCCGAACCTGGGTAA
The DNA here is from genome assembly GCF_002162155.2 of Triticum dicoccoides. Lineage (NCBI taxonomy): Eukaryota > Viridiplantae > Streptophyta > Magnoliopsida > Poales > Poaceae > Triticum > Triticum dicoccoides. The sequence goes on from NC_041393.1 coordinate 209,636,426, forward strand.
ACATCATGTCCCCGGCCTCCTGTTACCATTACCCTTAGACGCACAGTTCGGGGGCCCCTACCCGAGATCCGCCGGTTTTGACACCGACAGGGGTGACCAGATTTTTCTGGTGGACACCTAATCTTTTACTCCTTGCATTGGGTTTCTTAGCTAGATGTGGTTCCTCCGGATTTAGAACAATGAGGTGAGTCATAACCCTTCTCCTGACGGATTCTGACTTCTCGCAGGAGTTTCTGAATCACTTGACTAGCTTCACTGTCTTGAGTATCTGATCCGTACCAAATATTTGACTGTCGCCTGTCGTGTCCATCTTAAAGGTGTACTACCTGATATGATAGTATCAGCAGACTTGACTGATGGTAGTGCTGGCAGAAGAAATTTTCATTCATGCCAAGCTATCCTATGATGATTCACGCAAGTGAGGGCACATGCTTCGAGTCTGTTATTCCTCATTTGGATTGCTCATTTTGTTGGTGTATCCATGGGGATAGTAGGTCGTGTGATGCTTTATCATGGTTACTGAGGTCAAACCGTTGAATTCACCTTTGGTCTGACAGGGCAGACTCAGATATGTTCTATTGACAAATTTAAACAATATGCGGTTAACTGAGCAGGTTGTCTAGATATGCGGTCCTTACCAAAATTGAGTAGACCTCGTAGGTGAATATTCATGGTGATCGGTTCACTTACTCAGACTGTCCGGGGTATCTACACCATGTGGTCCATGCAACAATTTATCATATACCTGCATTGCCGGCCTTTGCTCCTTCATTCTTGTTTTCTCGGTCTGGATCCTTTGCTGAAAGAGTTGGGTCATATTGCTTCTTCGTGTGACCCTAGGTACTGTCGGGTGCAATATTTCAGCAATAATAACCTTATCCACGTTCATGTATCGTGTGATAGGAACTATACCAGGTTCACACGTACTTGCATGTAGCTCATTATGGTCGTCAGGCATACCAAGTTGTGACAAGGGTTAATGGTATCACCTTGTCTAGTATGAGGAAACTGGCCTTAATAAGTCTGCCAAAATTTGTTGTCCCATGTTGTCTTTCTCCAAAATTTGTCGGTTCTTGCATTACCAACTGAGGTGTATTACTGGCTTTCTTATTCTTGCATAACTCGTGAGGTCTTCATATTCTTTCCTTGACTTCATCATCATACCAGTGACTTGCAAGAACTTGGCAGCATCTGATTCCCGCGGTAGACTTGTGTTCTGACTCATTCTTGCTTTTGACCAAACTGTTGCGGATCTGATTCTTGGGATGCACTGCCATCTTTGTCAATTTGCAATGTAATATTTTGCACCAATGCCGTACTGAGGGAGATTGGATGACTTATGCTGGAAGCCATCAGATTATCTTGCTGAGGAAGACTGGGTATCGTGCTTCAGAAGCTTCCCCCCTTAAAGACTGGATGGGGAAGGACTCAATTTCTTATGTCGGAAGCTTTTGCGCTTGCTTACTGAAGAAGACATAGTATCTTGCACGGGAAGTCATCCAGATATCGTACTGAGGAAGATAGAGAAATCTTGCATTGGAAGCTTTTCTTGTTCCTTGCGAGGGACCACTGGGTTGCTTACACCAGAAGCTTCTCATTATGATATGCGGACTGATTACCACATATATATATATATCATATGAACATTCCTGTTGTTGATTACCTTTGACTGATAATATACTGTTGGTCTTGTACACAATTTATCTTCTTGCGGATTTGATTATTTATGCTATGAAGAGTGCACACTAAGGAAGACTTGATTATCGGTACTGTTTCGAGGAGTGCACACTAAGGCAAACTTGATTATCAACATCATGATCATAATTTTCCCATTTCACTGCAGTCACATAAGAATTCCATACTATTTAGCTAAGCTTCCAAATATAAGAACTCCTTGCTGATTCTTCGGGTCCGGTGCCGGTTAATGAGCAACTTTAATAAGGGGGAAATATGGCAACACCGAAGGCCCAAAGAAAGAAGCAAAAGAAACGACGAAAACAAAAGCACACAAAGCATACAAATAATATAAATAATATAATAATCAATCAACATCACATATTACTGCTACTCACAACAATAATATGCATGCACACCTAGGCACACAAATCTCATGGAAACTCTGGTATTACGATCTAATATGTTGTGGCGGTGTGCACGAAAGTGAATTTGCGTGTGGAAGGAGTTGGTGTAACCAAGGCTACACCAAACGCTGGCTAAACACGCGCTGCAACTAGATGGACATGGAGGTGAGAACGGACTGGGTGATCATGTGGTGGAACATGGAGGTCACGACCACACCATCATCAGGCGTACGGAAGGGAACCGTACACGTACAAAGAATGAGATGACGGGGTAGGATAGAGGTGGAAAGTTGAGCTTGCCGGCATTTCCCTTTTCTGATAACAAAGATCAGTAAGGGTTGCCAAAGGGACAAGATGGATGGCACGATTTGGGATAGAGACAAATCTATCATCGAAATGGTATGGGTGGGTGGCGAAAAGATATTGACACGGTATCCGAGCATAACTCCTCCAAATGGTGTCTGGAACACTTGGTACCAGAGCATCACTCTGCTGGGAGAGAGATGACGCCGAACACCAAAAAGCAGGGATGCAAAGAGAGGGTGCAGGTAGTGGATCGAAACCGATACCACCTACACTCACAAGATCAATATTAGCAGCTAGATAATAAGCTACATGCATGCTATGCGACAAGCAAATGCAGCAATCAAGTGCAACAAACCAATTGGAGTCTATACTACCGCAATCTAACGCTCGCGCAGGCTAGGGCATCCTACAGCCAGACCTACTCTGACACCAAGCCTTGTGGCACCCCGGCTCAGAGAAACCGGAACACCCCGTATTCCAGCCCAGAGATCAAGGAGAAGTCTTCTGGAATATGGCACTGCTTAGCATAGAACAAATCAGCTCTTTATTGCAGTCTAAATGGGTACAAGGGGATAGATCAGCATGGCGACACTACGCTTGCCATGATTGCTCTATGCAAGCAGCAGAACAACACAAAGCAGTGGAATAATTACTGACAGTGGAACAACAACGACGGTGATGAACCCCACTCTACAGGGACTCTGGCTGGAACACTTATCCTAGCTCGCAAACAAGGAATCCATGGCAAACAAGCAATCAAATCCAGCATGACCTGCAAACTGGCACGACACGCCAGGTCGGTACATTGAATGTACTTGCAAGCTCACAGCAACCAAGAGCAATCAAGACAAACAACATCATGGCAACTATAGGTTAAACAGGGATTAAAATGATACTATCAGAACAACATGGCATGTACAAGATGAACATGATACAACTAAAACAATATGAACATGGTATGAACATAAGGACATGATTATACTAGCATGCAACATGATGGCACTATCATGCACCAACCTACTCTGCTCGGGTTACCTTGTAACCATCACATGCATAACTTACCACCACGGACATCACACGATCATCTTAGGATCCAATCAAGCTTGGTATTAACCATACCGTAGTAATCATTATATGACCATAAGGAGCTTGATCTTTACCCATGATTCTCACATAACACCACAAATATCCACCAACTAGGTATCCATGATACCACTGTGATCCTCTCACGATCACATAGAAATCAACCAACTTCGGTATCCATGATACCTCTGTGATCCTCTCTCGATCACAACCAACCTCTTTCTCATCATCGAACCAGGGTTGTTATTAAGCACATTATTATTATCATTGTTGACCCATAGTGTGACCGACTACGAACTGGGCCCATATCTACGGGCGTGGCTATCGATAGATTATACACACACTCTGCAGAGGTTAGCACACTGTACCCACACCACGGAACCCATGGACTCGTGCTCCCATTCGGGTGGACCAATGGCGTTCCGACAAAACTGATCTATTGCCATCACACCCTCCCGGCCACTCCGACAAACTCTCCTTTGGGCTAAGTCCTTGGTGGCCCCGATGTCAACTCATGACATCCAACGGCCACCGTCGTGGCAAAACAATAAACGGTCCCAAATAGGGACAAGCCGGCTACAACAACTACGGGCACACAAGGCTTATGCCGTCCTACCCAGCCAAGGTAGCGCTCGCGCATAACCTTCCCTCTTTTGAGGCACCAGCAAGAGGCATGACAATAGACCCAGTTAGGACCCCCCCCCATGAGGTCAGCTCAATTTGGTGGCACCATGACTCAGCCAACAATTGTTCAAGTTTGATTTAAGTTTGGTTAAACTTGAATGTAACAAGCTGAGCCATATTAAAATAACATGATGCAACTATAATGCATGATACCAACATGAGCCTGTATGTGCAACATAATCCTCAAGCATATCAACAACAATAAATCATATGTCTGGATGAGCATGGCATACTGACGGGCATGAATATCACAAGTATAACACTACGCATAGCATAACATGACCACTAGCATCAACAATAAATATCACGCAAGAACATATCAAGCATACTACCAGGTAAGCATATAACCAGCTAGATGCGAAGGAACATGCAATATCAACAGTACTCGGTAGCAGACGATTGTCATGCACCGAAGAACATGACCAACACCAACATGTACTACTACCAAGCATGCCATACGAAAGTAATACTAGCAAGAATACATGATAACGAGGTGCATACGAATATAGCATGAAGATGAACATGAAACTATAAGCATCACCGAAACTACAATAATAGTAGCAAAACAAGCAGACATTTATTAAATATTCAAGTTGAAAACCATGGCTACTGCATGACTATCATGCAAGTGATTGTCGTGGCCTACCTGGGGGTGAAGAATGCACCAAGGAGAAGTGCGGGAAACTCGCGGAAGGAATCACCGGAAAAGGTTCTCCCTCGAAGGGGGCTGATTAGGGGCAAGGGCAATAAGGTCATTTCCAAAATGTGAACACACAGTGAAAATGATATAAATAGAATGGGCTCGACGAGACTAAGATGTAGGCATTGGAATCACATCAGTCAGAGTTACGGTTGAGGAGCTACGGCCGTTCATTCGTTAGGCAGAAAATCAAATAAAAACTATTCGTTTCTGCTCTTAACAGATGAAGATTCACAATATAAAGGGTTCAGCCGGCGACTAAAAACAGAAAGCACATTTTAAAAAAACTTAGTGAAAGCGTAAATCTGACTGAAGAAGCAGAAGAGTACGCTTACTCCAAGGGAAAGCATATTTTCGTAACTACGCTTCCACTTATCCATGCTGGCAGTGGCGGGGCCGGGCGCCTGGGTCGCTGACATGTGTGCCCCACCTCCCTCTCTCCCCTCTCGCTCCTTCTTCCTCCTTCTTCCCCGATGCGGCACGCACAACCGAGGTAGAGGCGGCGCTTCAACAGCGATAGCCGGGGCTACCGGCCGTCTCCGGTGGCGCCCGACCTACCTACAAGCTCAGGGCGACGAGGTCGTCCCGTTCCAGGGTGTCGTGGCCGTTGAGAAGCTCTGGAACGGTGGTGAGGTTGGCTGCGGCGGACGGAGGCCTCAGACGTTTTCGGTACGGCGCTCCGGCTGCAGCGAGACGAAGTTGAGGGGCCGGGAAGGCTCGCCGGAGTGGAGGAGTTGCTCTGGTGGTGGTAGAGTGGAGGGAGCAAGCGTGGCTCGCCAGAATCAAAGCGGGCGGAGGTTGTGGCTGTGATGGCGAGACTCCGGCGAGGATTTGAGAGGTTGGGGAGGGGTAGGGAGTGAGGGGAAGAGCTTGGAGTGTTCGGATGGCCTCGGGGAGGAGCTTAAATAGGCGGGGGCGAGGGGGTGGCCGCATACGCGTGTGCGGGCGAGCATGGTCGACGGAAGGCGACACGGGGGAGTAGAGGGCATGCATCACAGGGCAGAAAAGGTCGAGGGGCATGGGGGAGAAGCAGCCAGGGGAGGAAACGACGGTCGGCTACAGTCTTCCCGTAGGTGCGCGATGTCGAGCTCTGACGAGCGAGCTGCGGTAGGGGGGAGAGAGGTCCGGGAATAAGAGGATGACAAGGATGAGCTGGGAGACACGGCCGGACGGGCCAGAGCTGGCTGGAGCAGCCCTTCTGACGAGAACAGTGGTACACCACCTTTTGGCTGGCACTCCTCATGATCACCACGGACAAGGCATGTCCATGCTGCCTCCTGTGTGCCAACTCATGTCTAGCGAGTAGACCATATTACCCAGAGTGCAAAGGAAGGAATAATGCCAGCCAGGGGCAAAGAAGAGAAAAGCACCTAGCTCCAAAGCAGTGCAGAAGCAAAGTGTTTGATATGAATTGAGAGAGCTTTGAACAGGAGATACACTCTGGGCTTTGGCCTAGTTTGATCACATGCTAAGGTCACTGTGTTGGACAAAAATCAGCTCATTTGGATGAATAAAAAGGGCACTTGCTGTAGAATGCACCATACTATACAGAAATACAAAGTATGAAGTAGAACTCACATATCAAGTTGGATTGAGGTGAAGTTTTGGTTGAGATGAGTTATTTGATGATATGAAGCTGCTGTAAAAATTTCAAACCAAATGGACTTGCCAAAATGGTACTTCCTTCACAGCTATCCTCTTTGTCCAAAAACTTGGGATAATATTGGTGAGAAAATGGGTTGTTGAAATGATCCCAAATTTGGTGGAGAGAAGTTATTTAGGTAGGAGCATGATATGGTAATTTTTCAGAACTAACGAAGCAATATAAATTATACTTGCTTCACAACTTGAAAATATTAACATAATCAAAGATTTGAAGCTGTGATCACATAGATGATTGGATGGAGGTGAAAATTGGAGGAGGGTGATGATATGAGAACATGAAGAGGCATGAAAATTTTCAACTCATTTGGATACTCCTAGCTAGTACTTCCTTCACACTGGCTTCTGTCTGACAGAAACTTTGGAAAAACATTGAGGAAGGTTGGCTAGGCAAATGAAGTTGAATTTTGGCGTGATACAATGATTTGGATGTGAGAGGATGCCCAAAAAGTTTGAGGTCAATCAGAGGGATATAAATGACACTTCCTTCATAAAGTGCCATTTAGGGCAGAATAGGAAGAGGATTATTTTCGAACATGGCAATGAAAAGTTTTCCCATATTTGATGAAGATATGACCCAAATAATTTATGATAATTATTTGGAAATTTTAGAATAACATAAATATAGGTTGCTTCACAACCTAGGGAAAATAGGATAACTCCTTTAATAGAAAAAGGAATATTCCTAATGAAAATAATATTGGGATTTGGGCTAGATGAAAATGGCAAGGTCTTGGGAAGGATTAGAGAATGACATGCCTCTCTGGAGAGGAAGAAGAGGTAATCTTCTCAAGTTTCCAGACCACATAGCCACGGAGAAAGAAAACTCAAGCATAATACTCAGAAAATCAAAAGAAAAAGAAAGGGCCAAAAATTAGAGTGTGACAACCCTGACCTCTACAGTGCCGTCATGGACCAAGGTGGCTTCAACCCAGAGGCTCTGATGGCTGCTTTGAGCCACCCGCTGGACAACATGGCTCAAGCTATTTGGTTTATTGCCATGACAGATGCCCACAGGGTGCTCTGGCTCGAGACCTGGCTAGGCAAGCACTACTACTAGTGTTGTTTCTAATGGTGGTGGTGACGACGTGCATGATCCTTTACGACGATGGCAATGTCGATGTACATTATTTGGTAGTTAGGGCTTGACAAAATCTTGAGTGGCATGTATATTTTGTTGAGATGGTATATACTAACCTATCAAGCTGATGGCAAACTAGCGGTGGTAGGATAACACCCTCTTTTGGGTGTGGTGGTAGGATTACACCATAGTAGTGGTAGGATGAACTTGCTATGACATATGATCATGCATGCTTTCTTATGTCACATGTGTAGTGTGCTTCATTGCTTGTGCTTCAACTGTTACTCTTCTGCCATGCTGGGACAAGTGGTATGTGGTGTTCCGAGGGAGGGTTCCAGGGGTTTACAATATATGGGAAGCATGTGATGAACAAGTGGCGGGTTATAAAAACAACTGCCACAAAGGGTTTAAGAGTAGGTAGACGATAGAGGATGCTTACTCCAAGGTCGTGATCAAGCAGGGAGACAGTATTGAAGTTGTCAAGTCAGATCGATAGTTTGGGCTGAAGAACTTCATCATCATCGTCTAGTTCGTCGTGATTGCAGTGTTGCTTGTGATCGGTCTGATCGTGTGTAATGTGTAGCTGGTAAGCTCGCCATGTAGGGTACAAGGTAAGAAGAGTTGCTTCTATGCAACCAAACAACGTCTAGTAGTATGAGCCTAACTAATGCGAGCAACCTAACACACTGCATAGAGTCATTGCTACAATGCAGGGAAGCAGTATGTAGCAGATGGTGGTTTTTACCCTGCATTAGCTCAACCGGGCTGACCTGGGACAAGTATGCAAAGGTGGTAAAAACGGTGCGAGCAACCAAACGCACCACTAGACAAGGTGTAATATCGAAACAACTTTAACTATCACGTCCCTCTGTGAGGCGACCCATGGGAACTCTAGCTTCCCTGTCGTCAATTCCACCATTCCCACCTTCCTCTCTCACTGCTGTTGTGGGCCACTACGGGGCAAACACCAGTCAGTGCCGCTGACGGCGGGGCCTTTCCCTAGCGTGACACCCCACTCCCCCAAACAAAGACACAGATCTGATCGTTGGCGCTCTTGGCGGTGCAGTGTGGCGAAGACCCGATGTCATCCCTGCTTGGTGATGGGCGGGGGGACCTGTGTCTGGTGGTACTTCCTTGACAGCGATTGCAGCTCGGGGCGTTGGATTCGTCCTTGTTGCATCTAGGTGGTGGGGCTTAGGCAATGGCTGCTGTCAGGCATGGTGGCATTATGTCTCGGTTAGTGTTGGGCGCTGTGGTGATGTTGCCAGCTATAATGGGCTTAGCGTGGTGGTTGACCGTTTTGACGGAGGTGTTGGGTGGCATGTTGATGTGGCCTCTACGGCGAGGCATTCCGGTGGTTGTAGAGTGAGCCATCATGCGTCGTGTTGCCTCTTCCCAGTGGGCTGGGATGTAGGTGTGCGGCAATACAGATGAAAGTCTTGCACAACTCGAGTCTATGCTAGTGGCGACATTGTCTGTAGTGTGTTGTTCCCCTCCTTGGAGGTGTCGTTGTGGTGTGTTGGCATATCGCTCTCTCTCTCGGTTTGTTGTCTCTAGGTGAAAGCCTACGTTTAGACCTGGATCGGCGATGATGATGTCCTCAATGTCATTCCTCCTTTGGGAGCATCATTTCTTTGAGACATGGCTTGGAGGGTGTCGTGAATTTGTCATGGCAGATGTCCTCGTGTAAGGACTTAGTCACGAGGCCAACGCATCTATGTGGTAGCTTGAGAGGGGTTGAGTGGGATGAGAGACGCAGGGCGGATCAACACACAAGACGAGGATTTAGACAGCTTCGGGCCCCGGGAAACATCATCCGGTAAAAACCCTACGTGCTGTTTGAGGCTAGGTCTTATTATCATCACGAGGGAGTCGCTGTAAACCGGCTCTCCTCTTTGTGTCTAACCCTAGAGATTATTGATTGTTGTCTGTCCCTCTTTGGGGAGCCCTGCCCCTCCTTATATATGTTGAAGGGGCGAGTTACATGTGGAGTCCTATTAGGATTAGGATAGTCTATCTCTAATACAAACCGGATACAAGTCCTGGTCTTAACTCCTTGTAAGGTAAATATTCCTCATGCCTTTCCTCTTAAACCGGCCCACCATAGCGTGATCCGGCCTTCCATAAACCGCCCGTTGGGCCACTGGGTCTTGTCGCTCCTCTGACCCGCCTGCTGGATTACCAATGAACCGTAAACCGCCATGTCCAAGTGAGTTGCCAGTGAATCGCCAAACTCTAGCCGGGTCATACATCCGGCGGTTTATACCGCGGGGTATATCCCCGACATTAGCCCCCAGTTAATTTGGATCCATCCATGTTAAACTGATCTGCAACAAGAACAAATTTGTCGGGTTGTGCTCCGGTTTAAATATACTTGTAAGCCGACACTTGATCATCCTTAAATCCTTGTCATTTCTTCCTTCCAAGTTAATAACCATCTTCATAATCAATTTGCTTGCAGAAGATATTTGTAAATAAAGAATCCATTTGAATCGGCCTTCAATGCTTTGACTTGACAAAAATATTAGTCTCTGAAATATTCAACTGATATCCAACCGGCTTGAAGATGTAAAACTTGCCGGTTTATGATTACCACCATTGTCTGGTTATAAAAACTGATAATTTCGGATCATGATTGTTGCCAACACCGGTTCATGATTGTTGATGACGCCGGGTTACAGACACAGGGTCATAATGATTGGTGACGCCGGGTTAATCCAGTTTGCTCAAAACAGAGAATTTGAAAATAGTTCTTCGATAATAATATAATACCTGTAGCCCCCAAGTCTTGAGCAGAAACAAAGTGATGGCTTAAGACTTGCTTCAATATAAATACTGCCACTTAAGAAGAAATCCATGTTGTTCATCCTAGTCACTTAGTAAAAACTGAATACTCCATATTATATGATGTGTAGCCCCCAAGGGCCGGCTCAGTAAGATAATATTGAGCTGGGACTTTAATATATACTTCAATGAAAATAACATCATATGATGTAACCCTCATCATGGGACTTGAATCCACGTCCACAAGGTTAAGAGCCTTGTGCTTTACCAACTGAGCAGTGGACTCTTCAATATAATGAATAAAAAAGCTTTGTACCTTCAACTGTTGACAGGAGCAATTGGTAGCCCCCAAGGGCCGGCTCATTACGATGTGATGAGTCGGGTCTTCAATAAGGTGAGCAAACAATGACTTTGCATTAGCCCCCAAGTGTCATGGTGCATGCTTGCAGCGACATGAGACTTGCATATTTGATATAACCTCAATTTGAATAATGTGAATAATGTAGCCCCCAAGTGCCGGGTCGTGAACCTGCAGCGACTCGGGACTATTCCTTCCATTGTAGAATAAATCATATCCTTTGATAATATGATAGCCATTGCGCTAAAGCGACTTTGAAAACCTTAATCATAATACTGGTTATTGATAACCATAACAAAAATCCAGCCATGTTGTTTATTTGAATAATATACCCAATGATTTATAAGCGCATAATTCCAATGGCGCAGTCCAAATATATGTTGGCGACTTATAGTCCAAAGCCAGGACGGTTTAATAAACACCGGATAATTTCCCATCATACACTGGTGACTTATCGTCTTAAAGCCAGGCCGGTTTAACAAACACCGGATAATTTATAATCATGCTTTATTCAACCTGTTTCTGCATACAACAAGTTTAAAGTGTCCTGGCGGTTTACCGCCGGACGGGTCATAATGCCCAACATATAACCCAGGTTTATAACCAAGGCTGCACTTAAGAATAATCAAATATGAAATATATCATACCTGTGACATTGAATCACATTGTTGGCTTTACCAACTTGTTGTAGTAAGGATGATAATCCCAATCTTGAGTAATGATAACTCCTTTCATACTGTGCCGGTTTATGATAAACCGTACCTGGTTGTGATAAACACCAGTTTAACCATATATAATACTGGCGACTCGTTGTCAAACCAGACTGGGCTGATAGTTTCCGGATTATAACTTGATCATGTACTGACAACTTGTAATTTGAAAGTCAAACCGGGTTAATGAACACCGGTTTGCTCTATAATAAGATGGTAACATAAAATCAAAAGATCAAACCGGGCAAATAGTCTCCGGATTAAAGATTGACCGTGTTCCGTCAATTGACAGTCGAACCGGTCTGCGAATTTCGTCGGTTTAAGAACGCAACAAAGAAGGAAAATTTATTAAAGAAAATTTCAAACAAAGGCAATGATAAAACCATTTGCAAAAGACATGCTATACTGAGCTGATCAGATGGTATTACCGTGGTCGGACAGGCCCAAGCCCCCAATAGGTGTGACAATGGTTCAAGTCAGCCAGGTCCCCAAATGATTCGTGGCATATATGCCAGATCAAGAGGCGTGGCAATGGTTCGGGTTCGACCATGCCCCCAAGTGATTTTGTGGCCTTAGGCCGACCAAGAGGCGTGACTGGTTCAGACTTGACCATGTCCCCAAATGATCTGGTGGCTGTCGCCTATCAAAGGGTGTTTGTTGGTTCGGACATGACCAAGGCCCCCAGTGATATATAAAAAGCAAATGTCAAGGGGTAAACCGGAGGCCGCTTTAAACAGAACCACTCCGTGTAACCTCGCATGATGAGAAAGACAGAGACCCCGCTTTATGAAGCAGAAGCCCCCATGTGATCAATGATATGTTAGGCCAATAAAGCAGGATACCCATGTTTGAACCGCGCATCATGGCAGCAGGTTCTCTTTGGCACCTTTTTAACTTATTGCAAGAGATAAATCCTTCTTGAACTGGACATTAATCCGGATATTGAGAGCGTCAGAGCTTTGCAAGAAATAGTTTCCTCTTAAACCGGATTATAAACCGGAAGCACCACTGTGAGCCGGAAATTTTCTGATGGCCTTTTAAATTTTGCACTAATATGGCGGTTTAGGGTCCTGCATTATATAACTTTGCAAGCCGGAGTAATTGCCCTTTTAAAGAAAGCAATATGTAATATGAAAAATATATTGGATAGATTTCACCTGATATGTTAAGCCAGTAGTTATCCACTGCGAGGTTGATGATCACCATGGTGAAGCTTGAAATCAACCACGGCCAAGTTGGCCGCGGGAGCAGACAGATGAATCAGCCGCAGCGGTTTAAACCGGAACAGACGGGTGAGCCAATCATGCTGTGTTGATGTAGGAGAGGCCGCGACTTGCACACGTGTCCGTCTAGCAGCACGGTACGGACAAGCGCTAGTGTAAAAATAATTCAGCACACACCCCTGTCACACCTTTGTAATGAATAATGGTCCTGCAAAATAAAAATACCACAGACCAGAGTAATTGTTTTTCGAACAATGTAATATATACTAATAAGATTTATAAAACTGATAGCACATGTTATTTTTGTCGGATGAACGTGAATGTTGCATCGGGTAATGCTGGACATAGACGGATGACCACCTACATGTACGCCTGATATAACAGTGGCGTCCCGGCGCTGGTCACGGCAGAGGAGCGACGCGTCGGGTCACGGTGGAGGAGGTGGCGGCTCATAGGCGCGTCCCTGGCGGTGAAGACCGACAGCTCGATAGGGGCCGCTGCATCTTAAAAGGCCATGTAAGAGAGCGTGGTGAGGCGCCGGCGACTTTGACGGACGATGCGACATCTTGCCAGAAGTGCCATATGTGGCAGCAGAGACAGGGCAATAGGCGACTCGAACGGGCGCCCGGCGATGCAAGGCCGCGACCGCGGCAGAAGAACACCCGCAAGGCGGCAACGGCAGTTCAGGCGACTCGGAGTTGCGGCGACTTGAAGTTCTAATGGAGGCGAAGCCGGCGGGTGGTGGCGGCAGTTTGGCGCACTAGCAACAACGGCTCAAGAAGTGGCCGCAGTGGAACGACAGCAGGAGGCGACTTGAAAACAGGAGGGGTGACTCGCCGGCGAGGTGACCACGGGAGTTTGATGTAGAGGACGAGCCAGGACAACTCAACCGTAGCAGCTCAAGATCGAGGCCAGTGGGGGCGAGCCGCAGCCGAGGCGACTTGGGTCGGCAGCAGCAGAATAAGGCAGAGAGGCAAGGCCGTTTGAAGACGGTCTACAGCTGTTGTCGTTTGTAGTACTTGTCGTAGTACTCAGTTAAAGTGCCTTCATCACGTGCTATTGGAGTAATTTTGGAAGCACTTTTGAGTACTTAGTAGCACCTAAGCCGATGCACACCATTAGCACTTGAGGCGACACATTAGCTCTCACGGGAAAATTACTGGTTGCTGCCTCGAGACTTGATCCGCCAGCTGCAGTTTGATAGGATATTTTTTTGAACGGTGTTGCACAGCTGCATCTTCAGATCGTTTCTCACCACTAGTATTATCTCAAAATCTTCTATCGTCTCGGAGCAGAGGTGGCCTGGACCTGCGTCTTCTCGGCTTCCCTGACAGAGTCGGACAGGTGACTCGAAACAGAAGGGCCGGCATGACACGGGCAGCCCAACATCGGCTGGCTGAAGATGATGGGCAGCGGCAGCGTCCGACCTCTACAGAGGAGCAATGCGGCAGGTTACGGTCGAGGTGGCGGCGACTCCGCGCATGGCGGCTCAAGCAGAGGCGATGAAGTGCGGCCAAACCGGCGGTGGGTTGGAAAGCGCCGGTGCAGCGGGGGTCGCGGCCGAGCGACAGTCGGAGGTCTGCCCTGCGATGTCGGCTCACAGACGAAAACTGAATCCGTATTGACCAAGGCTTGTAAGACGTGCGGTGACAGCTTGCCTCTGATCGATCTCTTCTTCCTTGGTATGCATGTGTTAAGCTCACGCGGCAGCTTTTCCTTTCTGGTATATTCCTTGTAGGCATGTGGCAACAAGAGTTGACAAAAGGAAAAAAACCCAATTTGGCTTGAAGTGACGTTCTCGGCGACTCCTGTACGCTTTGAGGCGACTCGGCGAATCCGACCAAAACAACCATAATTTGATGACGTACGTACAGATGGAATCCCTTTGCCCTTGGCTTCTTGCGGCGGTACAGAAAAAAGTGATCCGACCACGACGGATCGCCGGCTCTTCTTCATCTGGAAAATCACAAACTTCTCGATTCCCGGGAGAGATCCCTTCAAGAACTCAACACCACCGTGCGCAGGCCCCACGGTGGGCGCCAACTGTCATGAATTTGTCACAGCAGATGTCCTCGGTGTAAGGACTTAGTCGCGAGGCCAACGCATCTATGTGGTAGCTTGAGAGGGGTTGAGTGGGATGAGAGACGCGGGGCGGATCAACACACAAGACGAGGATTTAGACAGCTTCGGGCCCCGGGAAACATCATCCGGTAAAAACCCTACGTGCTGTTTGAGGCTAGGTCTTATTATCATCACGAGGGAGTCACTGTAAACTGGCTCTCCTCTTTGTGTCTAACCCTAGAGATTATTGATTGTTGTCTGTCCCTCTTTGGGGAGCCCTGCCCCTCCTTATATATGTTGAAGGGGCGAGTTACATGTGGAGTCCTATTAGGATTAGGACTAGTCTATCTCTAATACAAACCGGATACAAGTCTTGGTCTTAACTCCTTGTAAGGTAAATATTCCTCATGCCTTTCCTCTTAAACCGGCCCACCATAGCGTGATCCGGCCTTCCATAAACCGCCCGTTGGGCCACTGGGTCTTGTCGCTCCTCTGACCCGCCTGCCGGATTACCAATGAACCGTAAACCGCCATGTCCAAGTGAGTTGCCAGTGAATCGCCAAACTCTAGCCGGGTCATACATCCGGCGGTTTATACCGCGGGGTATATCCCCGACAGAGGGCCTGTTGCGTTCCTTGTTGTTCATCATGGTTTCTGATTTGTTCTTCAAGGGTGTTATGCACGCCGTCGTAGGTAAATCCAAGATGATGGCTTCCAATCTAAGTTCCTCCACCCACCTGCCAACTCTTTTAGGCGCTAAGGGTGGTTGGTGTGTTGACAAAATAGTTCTTTTGGAGTTGTTGTTCTTCGGAGGCAACCGACGCGGGTCGAGGCATGGTCTTGGAGATCATTTTAGTTCAGACGCTTTCACATTGTGGTTTTATTTGTGTGCATTTGTGTTCGAGTTGGTGTTGGATTTTCTACTTAGTAGGTTGCGGTGGGAGTTGTCTATCTTTCTTGTATTTCACCATTTGCCTTCTTTAAAGGTAAGCCACATAATTGTCTCAAGCTGATGGAGTACCACACATAGCCCGCTGCATGCTACATTGACCTACTACAAAAAATAAAAGAGCTCCCGTGGTCGCCTAGCGACCTGTGGCAACGGAGACAGAGAGAGACTGAGATGGCGGTGGAGACTTCGGCAAAGGGAGGAACCAGCAGGGGTGTGGGCTCCGTCGGCAGCCTCTATCCCGTACTGGATTGGGGAGAGATCAAGGCCAGGTCGAGGCGTATTTTTTGGCTCTCTACAGATCAGGCAAGATGATGGGAGCACATGAAGAATTGAGCGGAGGACCTACTTTGGGGGGAACCAGGTGAGATCAACACTGATCTGGTAGGGAGGAGATGGTCAAAGCTTGCAACAGCAAGAAATCAGAGGATTTGACAGAATCCGGGGAAATAAAGGGGAAGGTTCCGTTGTTGTTCCTGGAAAGGGGTTTTTTGAGCATGATTGCTGTGAAAAAAATCTCCAATGATCCAGAGACTAGGCAAGTGGTTTCTCTAGAGATGTTAATAGGGGAGGAGGAAACAAGGGGAGTGATAAATTCGATGTAATTAGGGGAAAGGGAGGAATTAGAGTGAATTTATTTTGGAAACTGCCAATTCAAGATCTTTTATTCCTTGTTAAATGCAAATATTTCATCCCGGTGATAGCAAATTTTGGAGATAGGAGCAAGTATATTAGCTCCAGGGGGCGTCCTTAGTCTTTCCAAGTTGTTCAAAAGAGAATTGTCTCTGTTCATCCTATTATGCATGCACTTCTTCTCCTGTGTGAAGGGTTGGGCTTGTAGGGGAAACATGGTGAGGAGAGGGGAGACGAACAAGGAGAGGGGAGTGGGTTCGAAGGAAGCAAGGCCCATGGTGGCGGGGCTATGTGTGCCAAGGACCATGACGGGGGGTGGAACCCCTGTTCAACATCCGGCACTGGACAACTAAGGGAAGACAGTGGAGAGGCGTACCCGCACTGGTGCAGAGACGTCCTATAGAAATGATTTTTACCCCCTTTCCGTGGCGGAGTTTTAAACCGTCACCACATCAGTGTGTGCGATTGGGGGGTCCTTCCCACACGACCCATAAATCATCGGGGATAGGCCCTCCGGTCACACACGTTGTGCAAAATGAGCTCGTGTGCGATCGGGGGAGGCATCGAAGACCAATCATTTCTGTTTGCATGTGCATCCCACACAGTGAATCCCAGAAAAATGTTTCCATTCATATGTATATCAAACACGATTTTTTATGTGGAAACGTTTGTGCAAGGTGGCCTAACGCAAACAGTTCACTGGTCGAAGTCATGTGTGATTCTTCATTGATCCAACACGCCTACTTTCTAGAAACCATGTGGGTTGTTTGAGTTCATCGCCCACAATATTGTCTGAGAAACCGTCTGCAATAGAAAACCCAAATAAGCAGTGTAATTGGCCTAATTATTGATAATCCATGTAGTAATCAAATTGACATTTCTTATAAAACACACCATATATTTCATATCCATATAACAACAACCATGATTTCATAATCGAACTACATCAGATAGCTTCAACACTCAGTTACACCATATAGGGATATAGCTAGCTACGCCATTACACATCAGCACCAAGTTTCACATGCAACATCGAAAACCTTTGGAAAGTAGCATCATACATGGTAAATAGACAGATGAATCTCATCTAGGGAACTGCAAAAGCAGAAGGCGAATACTGAGCCTTCAGTGATATTGAATGTCCTTGCAACTTTAGGCCAGTGACTATGGATAATTGCCCGCCCAACCATGGTCCTCTTGAGGAAGACTTCAATATTGTATTGTGGGTGTTGAATGAATACCTTCCTCACCTCTTGATCATGTAGGTGGTTTGAGAGGTAATCATGAACTACTTTGGAAAGTACTGAAAACAAAGATATGCATAAATAGTTGTTATACATTTTGAAATGGCACAAGGGGAAAAACAAGGTAAAAGAGTTAGTACCATCCTATAGTTGACTGATGTCTTCTTCATTGTGCAAACAAAGATCTTGTTGTTATTCATCGCAAGTTTCCTTATCCTAACAATATTTCTGAGTTTCTTGACTTGACTGATATTCATGGACACCTCATTTCCCCATATGCAAAATGGGTCAAACAGTGGGTCTAAGTCTTTTACAGCAGGATCTACATGTGCAAGACCAAATTGTAAAAAACCTAAATATTAGAATGATTCCTGCAACTGCACAATAATGTGCTATTAGCGAAAGGCCCATGTATGAGCAAACCTCGATGGTAACCTCGGTGCCTCCCATTATTTCCCTGCAACAGATATAAGGAAGATCTTGATCAGGTTAAGTGAGAGTTGGCATACTATCAGCATAATATGTTAATGAAAAATAAACAAATTGCAGATCCAACATATTAACTCGAGCCGCATGGAAAAGCCAGTTAACCTAACCAAGCATGCTAAAAAACTTGGAAATAGAGCAATTATATATGTTTCTCGTGTATTGAGTACAGCCAAATTCAATTTATTTCTCACATGCATAACAATACAAAATTGTACCAAAAACAAATGAACATCAAATTGTAGAACTGAACCAAACATTTAGCTGGAGAGCAGAACAAATGAACCAAAACAGTTAACTAAGCACGAAATTGCAAAATAGAACATATACTAGAAGATAAAGACAGTTCACAAAACCAATAATGCCTTAGAACTGCTAGGAAATGTAGCAATTGTTGGACCAAACTGTTAACTGAACATTACATTTCAGAATATTAGATTACACATTAACATTACATAGGAAAAATCACTAGAAGTCACGGATGGTGGCCTCGAGAAAACACCAAGAACTGTATTTTAATGTAGACAACCGTGTGGCGGCAGCGACGGTGGCCTCGAAGACAAGGTGCTCCTCCAATATCTGGCGGTCGGCACGCATGGCAGCCATCGCGACCTCATCCACGTGTGGATCCGCCATTTGCTTCTCCGCTGCCAGATGTAGCTGAGCTCCTCGCTATACTGCGTGCAAAATGGATGTGGGCAGCGCTTAATTTGAGGACGGGACAGTGAGTTGGGCGGAAGGTGTGGTGCCATCGGTCGGGGCATGTGGGATTGAGAGGAGGATGATGGGGGTGGGGTGTGTATTACCTGACCATATCAATGAGGCCGCGCGGCAAGAAGAAGGGTCGCCGGCGAGGAGGCGGCACTGCAGGAAGAAGGGTCGCCAGCAAGGAGGCGGCGCTGCAAGAAGAAGGGTTGCCGGCAAGGAGGCGGCGCTACCAGCAAGCAGCAGTGCAGGTTTGAACTTGCAAAGCAAGGATGAATAGTGGAAATGTGGCTTTTGGTCGAGGGGAGGGGGCGGGGAGCTAGATATTTCCGCGGTGGCAGAAAATTTTCACTCGGTGCTGCTAGAAACTGGCGCGCAAGTTTGGTTCAAGCACGGGCGATGCACTATAGACGACAAAGCTTCCTGCATAAGCCAGACAAGAGGGTGCGCCAATATATTTTATATCGCATCCCACACGGTTCTTGCTAGTAAACTATTTGTGGTGTACCTAATTTTTTTATTCTACTTCCAAAGACAAAATGGTGTTACGGAGGGAGAGGATGGTGTTTGAATTGCTAGAGCATTATTATGCAGTGAACATGCAACTATATGAGTGTCATGTTAAAATTTGGAATTATTCCGAGTTCGTTTGGCCTTTTTATACATTAATTGAGTTTCTAGGCATTTAATGTGCATAATTCAAATTTGGACTACAAGCACATGCTCTAGTGCACCAAAGTTTGTTGAAAAATCACATGTTTCTATTTGGGTGAATTTATAGGTCCCATGCAAGAAATGGGAATGAAATTCAAACATCTGGGTGTCATGGCTCGGACGGAAACTTTGACAAGCTTGGTTTTTAAATTCCTATAAATCCAAAACTCGCCTAAAAATCATGAAACTTGGCATGGTGTCATGACATGGCACCAACATGCTGGGGTAAAAAATTTGGCTGAACTGGGACAAGTTTTGGTATAAGCTTCTTGCAAAATGAAGCTTCTCTCGAGAAGGCTCGTGGTTCCGAGAGGGAACATGTCACCTTTGTGTGTGAAACGACATACACTGTCCTACCCCTCTTTTATTTTTTAAAGAGGCAAAATAGAACTATATGAGTGTCGAGTTAAAATTTGGAATTATTCCGAGTACATTTTGCCTTTTTATACATTAGTTTTTTATGGGCATTTAATGTGCACAGTTCAAATTTGAACTATAAGCACATGCTCCAGTGTACCAAAGTTGGTTGAAAAATCACATGTGTGGCTTTGGGTGAATTTATAGGTCCCATGCAAGAAATGGGAGTGAAATTCAAACATCTGGCCGTCGTGGCTAGGTTGGAAACATTGAGAAGCTTGGTTTTTAAATTCCTGTGAATCCAAAACTCGTCTGAAAATCATGAAACTTGGCATGGTGTCATGACATGGCACCAACATGTTGTGGTAAATTTTTTGGCCGAATTGGGACAAGTTTTGGCATAAGCTTCTTGCAAACCAGAGCTTCTCTCAAGAAGGCTCGTGGTCCTGAGAGGGAACGTGTCACCTTTGTGTGCGAAATGACAAACGTTGCCTCCCCCCTTGACTTTTTTACAGAGGCAACATAGACCTATATGAGTGTCGTGTTAAAATTTGGAATTATTCTGGGTTCATTTGGCTATTTTTATACATTAATTGAGTTTCTGGGCATTGAATGTGCATAATTCAAATTTGAACTACAAGCACATGCTCCAGTGCACCAAAGTTGGTTGAGAAATCACATGTGTATCTTTAGGTGAATTTATAAGTCCCATGCAAGAAATGGGAATGAAATTCAAGCATCTCGGCATCGTGGCTCGGCCGGAAACATTGAGATGCTTCATTTTTAAATTCCTATAAATCCAAAACTCGTCTGAAAATCATGAAACTTGGCACGGTGTCATGACATGGCACCAACGTGTTGTGGTAAAAAAATTGGCCGAATTGAGAAGGTGCACACATTAACAACCAATGAAGTCATCTCGGAACAAGAGTTGTCACATTACAATCGGAAACACAAGTATTATTGAAACCGTGGGCGTTGTACTAACCATTTACGCCGCCCCGCGTCCTCTTTTTATTAGCTATGAAGAAGCACGCGGGGTAGCTATTTCTGTACGGGAGGCGTGTGAACAGACCGATGTGCATGCTTATCTGGAGGCGAGCCCTTTGACCTCCATCCGCGCGCACCTCTCTCCCAACTTCTCCATTAATGGTGCCCGAGCCCATGATTATTTTATAGCCGCTTAATGGTGTGGCTATGTCCCACTTGACTGAGATTTAAGAGAAAAAAAGAAATCTGACAAGAAAATTTTGCACGGATCTTGATATAAGATCTGACAGACATATATAGCAAGGACTGTGACTTAGCAAGATTGATATAAATATAATGAGGATGGAAATGGAGGCAATATAATGACGATGGCAATGGATAATAATTTTATAATTGTGTTACATATCTAGGAAGGAAAATAAAAATGCCACATGCGGCAATGCCCGAAAGACACAAGGGCAAAAGAATAAGGAAGACACCCCCGCCAAAAAAAGAAGAATAAGGACGACGCAGGCTAGTTCTGGCAACGAGCGGTGACAATCTCTTTCATGTCCTCAACATGTTGCTTGGCAGCAGCCACAGATTTCTCCACCACCCTTTCGTGCTCGATGCGGAGCATGGCATTCTCGTCCATAAGTTTCTGGATGATGTCGTCCGTCCTCTTCAACAAGCCAGTGGTCTCCTCCTACTGCTCCGCACTTCCGGCGATCTTCGCCCTCAGCAGGTCGCGCTCGGTCCAGAGCTTTGCATTGCCCTCTCTTAGTTGCTAGATGACGACAGTAGCCTTTTCAAACGAGGCTTTCATGTTGTCCTGCAACCTCGCCCAGCCAGAGATCTGATCCATTACGTTATGGAGGATCGCATGCATGCGCCTGTGAGAATCCTCACCTGCCCGCGAGTAATATTCCCAGGCCATCACGGCATGGGAGGACCTCTCTGCAGTAGCAGCGGCATGGCGGGACATATATGCCGCTTCCGCGGCATGGATGGACCAGTCCGCTACTTCGACGATGCGGCGGGACCTCTGTGCTACTTGACCTCTGTGCTACTTGGGTGGCGCGGTGGGATCTCTGTGCTATTACGACGGCGCAGCGGGACATGTCGGCGGCTTTCGCCGCGAGGTGGGACTTCTCTCTTGCTTCTTCTTCCATGCTCGCCTCTCTCCCTAGTAAGTTCTAGACCCAGAACTCACGCGGGCCATGGTAGAGGCAAGGAAGGACGAAGAAAGACTTGTTCGTCTGGTGAAGAGGAGGGTGATCGAGGAGGAATGTGTAGTCATCCTGGAGTAAGTAGGTAGTATTTATAACCCCAATAATACACTGCTAAGTGGGATAGGTTTTGATCGGTGTGAACAGGGTTTGATCAGCATGAACAGTAATTGTGAATGTGAAGGGAAGCAAGTTCAGAATTTGTTGACGGTTCATATTTCAAAGTGCAGTACGATTCCCGGAAGGCGTAAAGTGGGCACGTGTTCTCAGACGCAACATGGCATTTGCACCATACGATGCACCGCAACCGGCGATGTCAGCACACGAATTATTCCATCAACCATGCACGCTCGTTATTACTATCGTGCACACTTCTTTTTATTAGAATGTGTGCATGTCTAGCGCACACACCTTGATCTGTCTGACCGTTTCTGTTAGGCGTGGCTAATCGCAAACAGTTCATCCGTGTGAAGTGTACGCCGTATATCGCACACAACTTGACCTGGCCAACCGTTTTTGTTGTTGTGCTCATCGCACACAGTTAATTTGAGTGAACTGTGTGCCACTCATCGCACACACAACTACAATCTGAATCGTGTTTGATGTCTCTGTCATCGCAAACGTTTTGCATCTTTTTTGAAGGTTTGTTTACATCACCGTTTGTGATTAATGCATAGCACACAGTTTCATCGAAGGGTCTCTGATCGTACTGTCGCATTAGCAGCATCCTGCAGTAGTGCCGGGGTGAGTGCACCCCGCTAATCATTGACATGGAAGCCGCATGGAGGGCTATAAGAGGATCTATGGTGGTGGGGCGGTTCCTATCGCCCTTCCAAGTGAATCCGCGGATCCTTGTTGATGACCTCTGTGTCTTGGCGGCATGGAGGCTACAAGGAGCGGTCACCGTCCAAGAGGTGGCCAGCATCAATGATAGGTTCATCCTCAATTTCTCCATTGAGGAGGATAGCAGGTTCGTTTTAAAGGCCCAACCATGGCATCACAAGCGCGATGGAATCATATTCGCTGAGTTTGGCAAGGGTAACCCGACGGACATTGACCTTGGTGCCATGGCTATATGGGCCAAGGTTCGTGACCTCCTATTTGAAATAAAAATGGAGAGTGTGGACTGGAAACTAGGTGAACAAATTGGGGAGGTATTGGCTGTCTCTCATCGAGACCATATGATTGTAGAGAAGTTTTTGCGTGTTCGAGTGAAAATTCCATTATATGAGCCACTCAAGTACACAGTATAAACTACTCCTTTAGGTAGCAAAGAGAAACTTTAGTTTGATGTAGGCCATGAGAAATTGCGATCGTATTGTGAGTATTGTGGGCTTGTAGGTCATAATTCTAAGAGACTTTGTAGAATTCCTAAGGAGGTTCGAGTAGCATCTTTCCCAAAACTCCTTAGTGTAGATGCTGAAAGTGCAACTATCTCTGAGTGGTTTTGGTAATTCATTACAACATATATCTCATTGAGCTAATGCTATTTCAAGGTAAATATTTTAGGAAAGCTCAATGGTTGGCATGGCATGCATGAGAAACATGGACCCCTCAAAATGCTAAGGACAAAAGGATTGGCTCAATCTCAAAGCACAAGACTCTACATTTTACTTTTTAGTGATCCAAGATCACATTGAGTCAATAGGAAAGCCAATACTATTAAGAGGGGGTGAGGTGTTGCTTAATGAGTTGCTTGCTCAAAGTGCTTAGTGATATGCTCCAAAGCCCTCAACTACTTTCTCATATCCACATATGTGACAAACCAAAAGTCAAACTCGGCCCTATCGAAACTCTTTATCCGGCGCCACCGAGTTCAATTGACATAGCCACTGCTAGAAACCCTAGTCTTTTCGGTCTCACCGATAGGGATGTCAGTCTCACCGAGATGGGATTGTAATCTCTTTGTTTCCCTTCGTAACGTTTCGGTCAAACCGAGATGAGCGATCGGTCCCACCGAGATTGCAATGCCAACTCTCTATTTCCCTTTCGTAACGTTTTGGTCCAACCGAGATGAGCGAATCGGTCCCACTGAGTTTGTCTGACCAACTCTCTGGTTAGCTTATTACCAAAATCAGTCTCACCGAGTTTGTGTAATCAGTCTCACCGAGATTAAGTCATGCCCTAACCCTAATGATATCGGTCCCACCGAGTTGACATGTCGGTCCCACCGAAAGTCCTAACGGTCACATTATGAACTAAATCGGTGTGACCTAGTTTAACGATTCGGTCCCACCAAGTTTGGTAAGTTGTGTGTAACGGTTAGATTTTGTGTGGAGGCTATATATACCCCTCCACCCACTCTTCATTCATGGAGAGAGCCATCAGAACATGCCTACACTTCCACTATCCATTTTCTGAGAGAGAGAACCACCTACACTTGTGTTGAGATCAAGATCTTCCATTCCTACCACTTAAATCTTGATCTCTAGCCTTCACCAAGTTGCTTTCCACTCAAATCTTCTTTCCACCAAATCCAAATCCTATGAGAGAGAGTTGAGTGTTGGGGAGACTATCATTTGAAGCACAAGAGCAAGGAGTTCATCATCAACACACCATCTATTACCTTTTGGAGAGTGGTGTCTCCTAGATTGGTTAGGTGTCACTTGGGAGCCTCCGTCAAGATTGTGGAGTTGAACCAAGGAGTTTGTAAGGGCAAGGAGATCGCCTACTTCGTGAAGATCTACCCGAGTGAGGTAAGTCCTTCGTGGGCGACGGCCATGGTGGGATAGACAAGGTTGCTTCTTCGTGGACCCTTCGTGGGTGCATCCCTCCGTGGACTCACGCAACCGTTACCCTTCGTGGGTTGAAGTCTCCATCAACGTGGATGTACGATAGCACCACCTATCGGAACCACGGATAAAAAATCTCCATGTCACCATTGCGTTTGATTCCTCAAACTCCTCCATTTACCTTCATATGCAATTGTTTATATTCCGCTGCTATACTCTTAGAATTGCATGTGTAGGTTGATTGCTTGACTTGTGCTAAGTTGCTAAAATCTGCCAAGAACTAAAATTGGGAAAAGGCTAGATTTTTATTTGGTCAAGTAGTCTAATCACCCCCCCTCTAGACATACTTTTGATCCTACAATTGTTATCAGAGATTTGGTCTCCATTTGCTTTGATTTACTTAGCTTTTGGTGGTCATAGCCTTGGTGTCACAACCTAGGAGAGTATGGCGTCTAGCGAGGGAAATTACCACCGTAGAGGTCCTTACTTTGATGGTACAAATTTTGCTAGTTGGAATCATAAGATGAAAATGCATATTCTTGGATATAACCCGCCGTTTGGGCTATTGTGTATATTGGCTTGCAAGGTGAATTCTTTGATGGGAGAGAACCGAACCGTGATGCTACCACGGAAGAGTTGAAGACACTGCAGTACAATGCTCAAGCTTGTGATATTCTCTTCAACGGACTATGCCCCGAAGAATTCAACAAAATCAGTTGTCTTGAGAATGCAAAGGAAATTTGGGATACTTTGATCGACATGCACGAAGGTACCGACTCCGTCAAGGAATCCAAATTGGATGTGCTTCAAAGTCAACTTGACAAGTTCAAAATGAAGGATGGTGAAGGTGTCGCTGAAATGTACTCTAGGCTTGCTCTCATCACAAATGAGATTGCCGGCTTAGGAAGTGAAGAGATGACCGACAAATTCATCATCAAGAAGATCCTAAGAGCCTTGGATGGAAAATATGATACCGTGTGCACATTGTTCCAAATGATGCCCAATTACAAGAATCTCAAGCCAACGGAGGTCATTGGAAGAATTGTTGCACATGAGATGTCACTCAAGGATAAGGAAGATCTCCACAACAAGTCAAGTGGTGCTTACAAAGCCTCATGTGAAGCTCCCACATCATCAAGTGAGAAACAAACCTTTAATGAAGAATTGAGCCTAATGGTGAAGAACTTCAACAAGTTCTACAAGAGTAGAAGAAAGGAAAGAAGTTCCAAGTCAAGGTCCTACAATGACAAAAGATCTTCGAGTCGTGAGCGTAATTGCTACAATTGTGGAAGACCCGGACACTACTCCAATGAGTGTACGGCTCCCTACAAAAGAAGAGAAGATTCTCCAAAAAGAAGAAGTATAAGAGAAGAATCACCACCAAGAGAAAGGAAGAGTAGAGATGATCGTTATGAACGAAGAACATCCCGGACAAGCATAGATTCGGAAAGGAAGGACAAATCATCAAAGAGCTACACAAAACAAAGACATCAAGCTCATGTTGGTGAATGGGTATCTGGCTCCGACTCCGACCATCACTCCGAGAGAAGCTATCACTCTGACTCCGAATATACTCAAGATGAAGGTGGTGTCGGTCTAGCACTTGTGTCAACCAATTCCCATGACATATTTGACTCACAAAATGAAGGAATTGGAAGATGCTTCATGGCTAAAGTCCTAAAGGTGCCACATCTTGAGTATGTTGATTTCAATAGTGATGAAGATGACTTGTTAGGTGATGATGATTTACTTGTTGACAACTCTAGTGATGAATACTATGATGAAACGTCAATTAATCATGCTAAAACGAATGACAATGATAAGGAGAAGATTGAGCACATAACTAAAGAACTAAAGACTCTTAAGTTAGCTCATGAAACTATCTTGGAAGATCATCGAGAACATTTAAAGACTCATGAGAAGTTACGCTTCGAATAGCTCAACCTTGAGCAAGAGCATGAGTTTTTAAAGGCAATCAATGATGATCTTAGCAAGAAAAGTTCTTCTTACATTTACAAGCGTTTACTCTTATCTACTTACATGCCACAAGTCAAGTCTAGTAACAAGAACAAGAAATATTCTCCTTCTAGTAGTAACAATAATCATGCTAAATCCAATATTGTTGCTTCTAGTAGTTCTCTTGATTCAACTAACGATTCTCTTAGCCAAGTTACACTTGAGCAAGAAAATAGCTTATTGAAGGGAATCATAGAGAAAGGTGTTTACAAGATCCTTGCCGGAAGTAAGCAATTCGAGGAAATTGTACGCAAGCAAGGAAGGCACCGTAAGAATCAAGGTGTTGGTTTTGAACGGAAGTTCAACACCAATGGAGTTGAGTGGGAAGAAGATCAATACCCCAAGACGAAGTTTGTTCCTCAACCAGAGAAGTATGATCCTACTTCTTTCAAAGGAACACAAGCTCAAGATGATCTTCCACCACAAGACCACAAGAAGAAAGGCAAGCACAAGCTTAAGAGGAGATTGATGCATTTGAAGAATCTCCTAAGGCCTTGGTCAAGTGGATTCCCAAGACTACATCTAGTTCTACTTCATCAAGTACGACTACAACTCCAAGGATTCCCATCAAGATGATGTGGATCCCAAAGAAGAAGAACTAGAGAGTTCTTGAGGGTGACTCCGCCAACATATTTCACTCATATCATTTTGGTGAGGACAAGTGAAAACAACCTCCATATCTTGCACTAATCCAAGGAGTCACAAACCCTCTTGTTGGTAAGACAAGGGACAAGGTAACCTAATGCATTCATGGACATCATCTTGCGTGTGCATCACTCTATGTCTATGGATATCCTTGTTTGTTCCTTGTGGGACTAACCCGTGTAGGTATTGAAAGTGGAACTCACTCCAATGGATTGCTCCAAATGATCTACATCAACATTGAGCATCCACATCTTCAACGCCTACATGAAGTCATCATCGACAAAACCCAAGGTTAGTTCATCCCTCTTTGGGGGGATATCACATCTAGGGGGAGCTTTACTCTAAAGAATTGAGCTAAAGCAACTCTAATGGTGTGAAAACAACAATGCTTTATGTAAAAGTGGTAACCCCACTTGTGCTTAAACGATGAATATGACCTATGATCAAATGTTCTCATTTGACTCCTAAGTCAATATAGTCATATATAGATGACCTAGTCATCGCCAATTGTTTGATAGATGCTAGAATTGGTTGTGCATGCTTCGTCACATATTTCATTTGCCATTTCATTGTGTGAGCATGTCCTTTGCATATTTTACTCATTCGAGGACATCCACTTGTTGTTTTGAATGTTTGGGTTTCTTTCCTTGACCAAGTGGATGGACAAGAATACCTAAGTACCCTCTCTAGCTACCTATGCTTTTCTCATCTCAAAATCTATTCATGCTACATCACAAAGTTTGATCAAGTCAGATTCAAACCACTCTGTGTGAGGAGCACTCGGAGTCCCCGATTTGTCATAGACTTAAACTTCCAAAACCTCTTTGTGCATTTTGGTCTGACTGAGAAATCCATTTCGGTCACACCGAGTTCACTAAGTTGATCTAGGTTTTCATATCGGTGCAACCGATTAGAACTCTTCGGTCACACCGAGTTGCCGTAACTGTTCACAGTTTTGCATCTCAGTGCCACCGAGTTGTTCCACTCGGTCACACCGACAGGGTCACGTTATAAATACCGACGGGTCAAATTTTGGAAATTTCTCCGAAACCATTCGCCCGCGCATAACCTGCTCTGCCTCTAAGGGTCTCCGGATCGTCTTCTCGCTGCCAGCGACCTCCCGCTGTTGGACTCCGCCGCCGTCAACGGAAATCTACTCCGCCGTTGCCACCGTAGCAAGTTCATCACCGAATAGGGTATGAATTTGTCTCTTTGTGCTATCCTTTAACTCTGATTCCTAACACATTGCATTGCCATGAATCTTGCCACGTGTGAAATCATCCTGTCCAGCTCAAACATCCAGTAGAATAGATTTGATCTGAAAATTTAGGGTTAGGTTTACGCCGAATTCATCTCGTACCGATCGAGTTGTTGAAATGTGTCCCACCGATTTGGCTTAGGCCATTGCACATGCGATTCTCGGTCTGACCGAAAATTGCGGATCGGTGTGACCGAGTTCGATTCTTTGTGAAACCCTAGCAGTCTCAGTGCCACCGAACTGTGACTCGGTCTAACCGAGTTCACTAGTTTAGGTTCCAAAAGTTCTTCGGTATCACCGAGTTTACAAATTGGTAGCTCCGAAATGCCTTCTATGAAAACTAAAACTAAGTTTTTGAGTCAAGTGTTTTTCAAAATCTCTGTACTTTGTGATGCTCATCTACTCTACCTCATCTACGACCTATTCATAGGGTCTGCTGACAGTTGTGCTTGAAGATGTCAGATCAAAGTGACAGTCAGAACAAGTCAGAGGAGCAAGCTCAGTTAAGTGAGAGCACTAGTCCCTCAAGCATCTATGATGAGGGTAGCAGGAGCACACCTAGTAACTTGCCCAAGGCAGCTACTAGGACATGGAAGAAGAGAATATCTAATTCTGAGGATGATGACTACATTGCAGCTGAGGATGAAGCCACCTCAAAGAAGAAATTAATAAAGAAAGAGTTTGGAACTGCAGCTTCAACAAAGCTAGGAATGAACAGAAAAGCTCCAGCCAAGAGAGTTCCTATGCTAAAAGTCAGAGCATCCACTCAAGAAGCTTTGGGATCTGAACCCAAAGAAGCAGTTGTGGCAGAGAAGAAGAGGAAAGAAAGGGCCAAGAAAACTATGGCCAGAGTTGTTGGGAAGCCCTCAATGATGGAAGAAGAGGAAGAGGTTGCTGCACTAGCACCTAAAGCTCAGAAGCTGATGGGAGATGCTATAAGATCAGGGGCTGCTCCATCTAAGCCCAAAGATGCTCCCAAGGCTGCTGCTCCTAAGCCCAAGTCTGCACCTAAGAGGAACACCAGGAGTATTCCAGCTAAAGAGAAGAACAAGGCCCCAGTGCCTGAGGCTGCTAATGATGAAGAAGAAGATACACTTGTCTTGAGAAAGTTGAAGCCCAAGATCCCTGACCACAATGATGCACATCCAGTTGCAGAGGACATGAAGCTGAGGAAGGATGCAGGATTGAGATTATGGAGACAGTCTGATCCCTATGCTGTCAGAAGAAGAACTGCAGTGGACTACAGTTTCCACACAAAGGAACATCAAGATTTCTATGAGACAGTTTTGCTTGACAAGAAGCCCATAGTGTGTGACATGAGATGGGTTGACTGGGAGTACATCAGGAAGAATGAAGATCACTATCCAGGAGTGTATGACAGCTTCAAAGTATGTGGAGTAGACACATTTGTTGCTTAGGAGCTCACTAAGTGGAATGATGAGCTGATCTTGCAGTTTTACTCCACTGCCCATTTCTACCCAGATGGGAAGATCATCTGGATGTCAGAAGTTACTAGGTACCTATCCTCCATGGAAGAATGGGCACAGCTGATCAATGTTCCAGAAGAGAGTGAAGATGACTTGGATGTCTATGCCAAGAAGAAGCAGGATCACAACTCCATGGCTAGTATGTACAAAGAGATCCCAGATGCTGCACTAGAGACACATAAGTTTGGATCTGTACATTACCTGTTGTCTGGATTGCCTACTATCAACTAGATCCTAAGGCACTCTTTGCTGCCCAAGTCAGGTGATCACAAGATGATCAGAGGACATGCAATCAACTTGCTGCATATATTTGATGTGCCCTCAGAAATTCAAAGGCATGAGTCTGATTGTAGAGACAATCAAAAGGACTGCTCTTGTCGAAAGAGATCTTGTGGATATGCCCCACACATTCAGGAGCTCATCAACTCCAAGATGGGCAAAGGAAAATATCTTTTGGATAAGGAGCACCTGCCCATCTACCCTGATTTTGAGGACAACACTGTTGTGATGGATGAAAATGAACCATCATCAACTCAAGCACATAAGAAGAGAGAGAAGGCAAAGGCAGAAAAAGCTGCAAAGATGCCAACAGCTGAAGAAGCATTTCAGGTTTTCTTGAAGAGCAAGAAAGATTAGCTTGGATACTTGATTGACTCCACCTTGAGGATTGAGAAGGGCTTTGCCACCCTGACTCAAAACCAGGAGAGCTTGGAGAGGATCATTGAGCACAAATTCTATGATCTTGATGTCAAGGTACTGAGATCCAGTCAGTAGTTGAGCAACTTCAGGAGGAAGTGGAGGAGAAGAAGGGAAAGCCTACTATAGATGCTTTTCATAGAGTGCCCAGGAGCCAGAGATCTGCTGCAGTGCCTGTCATAGATACGAGAGCTACTACATCAGCACCAGCAGCCATAGCATCAGTTCCACCAGCTCCAGCAGCCACTCCACCAGCTCCAGCTACATCAACAGATGCCTTCGTCCTTGGAGTCATCACAACGCCACCTCATGAAGACCAAGCCTGAGAGTCATTTAAGCACTATGCATTTTTTATGAACTTTTTGGTAACTTGTTGCCAAAGGGGGGATGTATAGCTCATAGTCTTCGAGAGAGAGAGAGAGTGTGTGTTGCTTTTTGGTCTCTCTTTGCTTTGCTTGAACTTTTATTGTGTGTTTGCTTGATACACTATGTCATTTGTGTGATACTTGGATGATCATATGTTTGATCATATGCTATCTTAATGCTTGTTGGATGACATTATCCCTTATATCATTTTATGATCATTCACTTGCTTGGTGATGAGTGCATGCTTTTAACTTCTGTCATTTTGAGTGCTCCACCAAGTTGTATGTGACATGAAAGAGTAACCCATGATCCTAACACATTGTGCATTTGCAGTCCAAAGCAAATTTAAAATGATGCACAAATTTAGGGGGAGCTCTTGCTTATCACTTACTTCTCAAAGCGACGATGTTTTTCAATCTTATTATCATTTGTCAAAGCTTTGATCTATATGTTGTCATCAGTTACCAAAAATGGGGAGATTGAAAGTGCAACTATCCCTGGGTGGTTTTGGTAATTCATTACAACATATATCTCATTGAGGTAATTCTATTTCAAGATAAATATTTCAGGAAATCTCAATGGTTGGCATGGCATGGATGAGAAAAGTGGACCCCTCAAAATGCTAAGGACAAAAGAATTGGCTCAAGCTCAAAGCACAAGACTCTACATTTTACTTTTTAGTGATCCAAGGTCACATTGAGTCAATAGGAAAGCCAATACTATTAAGAGGGGGTGAGGTGTTGCTTAATGAGTTGCTTGCTCAAAGTGCTTAGTGATATGCTCCAAAGCCCTCAACTACTTTCTCATATCCACATATGTTCCAAACCAAAACTCAAACTCGGCCCTACCGAAACTCTTTATCCGGCGCCACTAAGTTCAATTGACATAGCCACTGCCAGAAACCCTAGTCTTTCTGGTCTCACCGATAGGGATCTCGGTCTCACCGAGATGGGATTGTAATCTCTCTGTTTCCCTTCGTAACATTTTCGTCAAACCGAGATGAGCGATCGGTCCCACCGAGATTGCAATGCAAACTCTCTGTTTCCCTTTCATAACGTTTCGGCCCAACCGAGATGAGCGAATCGGTCCCACCGAGTTTGCCTGACCAACTCTCTGGTTAGCTTATTACCAAAATTGGTCTCAACAAGTTTGTGTAATTGGTCTCACCGAGATTACGTTATGCCCTAACCCTAATGATGTCGGTCCCACCGAGTTGATATGTCGGTCCCACCGAAATGCCTAACAGTCACATTATGAACTAAATCGGTCTGACCAAGTTTAACGATTGGGTCCCACCAAGTTTGGTAAGTTGTGTGTAACGGTTAGATTTTGTGTGGAGGCTATATATACCCCTCCACCCACTCTTCATTCGTGGAGAGAGCCATCAAAACATGCCTACACTTCCACTATCCATTTTCTGAGAGAGAACCACCTACACTTGTGTTGAGATCAAGATCTTCCATTCCTACCACTTAAATCTTGATCTCTAGCCTTCTCCAAGTTGCTTTCCACTCAAATCTTCTTTCCATCAAATCCAAATCCTGTGAGAGAGAGTTGAGTGTTGGGGAGACTATCATTTGAAGCACAAGAGCAAGGAGTTCATCATCAACACACCATTTATTACCTTTTGGAGAGTGGTGTCTCCTAGATTGGTTAAGTGTCACTTGGGAGCCTCCGTCAAGATTGTGGAGTTGAACCAAGGAGTTTGTAAGGGCAAGGAGATCACCTACTTTGTGAAGATCTACCCGAGTGAGGTAAGTCCTTCGTGGGCGATGACCATGGTGGGATAGACAAGGTTGCTTCTTCGTGGACCCTTCATGGGTGGAGCCCTCCGTGGACTCATGCAACCGTTACCCTTCGTGGGTTGAAGTCTCCATCAACGTGGATGTACGATAGCACCACCTATCGGAACCACGGATAAACAATCTCCGTGTCACCATTGTGTTTGCTTCCTCAAACTCCTCCCTTTACCTTCATATGCAATTGTTTACATTCCGCTGCTATACTCTTAGAATTGCATGTGTAGGTTGATTGCTTGACTTGTGCTAAGTTGCTAAAATCTGCCAAGAACTAAAATTGGGAAAAGGCTAGATTTTTATTTGGTCAAGTAGTCTAATCACCCACCCACCCCCCCTCTAGACATACTTTCGATCCTACAAATGCTTACTGGAAGGGTCAGGTGGCAAGCAAGAGAGCTATATTTTTTGCCGAATCCAGCAACAACATCGCTCCCAGGCCTATAGATGGAATGGTGGTCAAGGTGACTAAAGTTGTGAGTGAACTCACAATGAAAGAAAAGGGTGTTGTGGCGCCCTCGACGACTCGAAAACTAACCCAAGGGGCATCCAACTTGGCCAGGAGGGCCAGGTTCTCGGTGATTCCATGGCAGCCACCCTTGGTGTTGCTTCTGGCCAGGAGGACCGGTTAGCAGCATTGGTTGTCCTTACTAGCCTTAACCAGGAGGGCCAGAGGCTGGCGGGGGCCATGAGCACACATTTGGGTGTTCAACCGCTCGACCAGGAGGGTCGGGCCTTTGGGGCGTCGCTGCACATTGGCCCGGGGTTGCTCCTAATCAGGAGGATCAGGTAGCAGCCCTGGACATCCATGCTAGCTCTAGCCAGGAGGGCCAGGGACTGGTGGCGATGTAGACAAATATTCCGGGTCTCTTGACTAGCTAAGAGGGCCGGGTTTTGCTGCAGTTGAGGGATTCCAACTCCTCCAAGAAGTACGCTAATGTTTCTGCTTATCAAGTTGGACTTGCTACTGACCAGGAGGACCAGAGTGTCCAGCCAAGTGATGGAGACAACCATGCTATATCTAATACCCTCCCTGATCAACTTTTGTTCAAGCCATGAGTGTTTGAGGCCTATCGAGGGCTGTGGCGGCAAGGCTAGCTGCTGCTAATGCAAATGATACTGTTGTATTTAGTTTCAGTGCTACAAAGAATCCTATGCAGGTCAGGCCCAAGAGGAAAGGGAAGAAAAATAAAAAGGAGGGAGGATTTGAGAATTCAGAGGATGCACACAAGAAAGTTTTAGGTAAAAAAAGAAGAAACCCTTTTGAGGTTCCACCCACAGGTAGCGACGTAGATTTCTATTTTGAGAAAACCATGGATAGTTATGAGTGCATCTTGTATGGTGATGTACATGTTCCTTCTAAGCGAGTGTGTACGAGTAGGGTGGAAATAGTGACAGATGGAGACGGGGTCACCATGCATGTAGGAAAGGAGATAGAGGGAAAATAAGAGGCATATGTGCAGCAGAGGAGGGAGTCAGTTGGAGATGATGGCGCATCGGCGGCCTCCGAGGAGGAGGTCCGTTGGGCGAAATGAAACTGTCGTGGTATGCTCTCCCACACGACAGTTCGCAAGCTCTTAGATCTACAAGGGTGGACCAAGGCAGATTTAATTTTTCTTTCCGAGTCTCATTTGAATATATGTAAAGCCGATGAGCTACATCGTGTTTTAAATTTTGATTCGATGTTTGTAGTGGAGAGCGATGGTTGGGCCGGTGAACTTTTATGTTTTATCATAAGATGAATAAAAATGTTCTAAATTACGAGTCGACCAATTTTATTGATGTTTTGTTTATGAATGACAATATGGTACAATGGCGTCTTACTAGTTTTTATGGTCATCTCAATTGGAGTGATCGCTACTTATCTTGGGATGATATTCGTAACTTGCACAATAAAGGTGATCACCCTTGGGTGGTTTTGGGAGACTTTAATGAAATTCTTCTTTCTTCAGAAAAAGAGGGAGGCAATGCGAGACCTAATGCAATGACCATAGAATTTCGTAATTTTCTTGGGAGTGCGGCTTGAAAGACATGGGATGTATTGGAGATCTTTTCACTTGGAGGAGGGGCGATATTAGGGAGAGGCTTGATCGAGAAGTTTGTAATGTGGAGTGCACGAACAAATTTCCTCGGTCTACGATTATAAATGAGGAACACGTACACTCTGATCATCGCCCCCTCATTCTGGATACATAATATTTTGATGGTAATATGTTTAGCAACCCAAGTAGCTGAGTTAAACAATTTGAAGCTCGATGGCTCAAAGAAGAGACAGTTGAATAAATTGTAGTGCAACATGGGAAAAAGCAAAGATTCGGGCTATTGGGTCGTCTCTCGCTGAGTGTACACGAGCGGTGAAGGCAGATTTGCATACTTGGGACCGTGATATACTTAGAGGGCCGAAAAAAGAGTTAATAATCTAAAAAAAGAGTTAGAAAAGTTGCGAAGGGGTCCTATGAATGCGGAGTCTCAAGAGCGATAAAAGGAGATTCTTGTATTTATTGAAAATATTTTAGAGCAAGAGGAGATCTACTAATTACAAAGGGGTCGCGCAAACTGGCTATTACATGGTGATCGTAACACTTCATTTTTCCATAATATGCATTAACGACTAGAAAGAAAAGAAATCAGATTAAAAAATTGCTTGATGAAATCGGTGTTTGGGTGCAAGACACGGGGATGAAGAATCATATTATGGGGTATTTTTCAAATCTCTTTACCTTAGAAGTTGCCCAACTAAACCCGGAGGTTCTATCTCTTGTCAGAAGAAAAGTGACAGATGAAATGAATAAAACTCTCCTTGCCCCTTATACGACTGAGGAGGGTCAGAAGGCTCTCTTTGATATAGGAGATTTAAAGGCGCCAGGTCGGGATGGATTACACACCATTTTTATAAAATATTTTGGTCTATGTTGGGGGATGATCTGACCAAAGAGGTACTCATGGCGGTGAATACTTGTACCATACCTGATGGGTGGAATGATATTGCAATTGTGATGATCCCAAAGGTAAATTCTCCAGAAAAGGTAACACAGTTTAGACCAATCAGTTTGTGCAATGTGGTGTACAAGGTTATTTCAAAAATGATCACGACCCATTTGAAGATAATCCTTCCAGATATTATTAGTACGGCTTAGAGTGCATTTGTAACCAGAAGAATGATTACATATAACATCTTAGTGGCATACGAGTTTTTCCATACAATAAAGAAAAAAGGAATGGCAAAGTGGGTATCTGTGCCATCAAATTGGATATGCACAATGTGTATGACCAAGTAAAGTGGTCTTTTCCGAAGGAAATTATGCTGAAACTGGGATTCCAAGAAAAGCGGGTAAATTTAATTATGCAATGTGTATCCTCTCTGGATTATCTGGTTTGCTTTAATAATGAAGAGACTGAGAGTTACAAACCTACTTGAGGACTGAGGCAGGGAGATCCTCTCCCTCCATATCTATTCTTGTTATGTACGGAGGGGCTGACTACTCTACTAACAAATGCAGAGGAGAATGGTAAGATTTCTGGAGTTAAAGTTTGTAGACATGCCCCATCGATCTCAAATCTTCTCTTTGCCGATGATTCTTTGATCCTTATGAAAGCAAATTCTACAAATGCGGAGGCTTTGAAATCAGTTTTGGACTCTTATTGTGCTTTCTCGGGGCAAATGGTGAGCGTTGAAAAGTCTAGTATTTTCATTAGTCCCAATACAGAAGTGGAAGACAAGGTGCAAATTTGCACAATTTTGAATATTATGACCGAAGCTCTCAATGAAAAATATTTGGGTTTGCCTGCAAATGTGGGTATGGATAAAAGCAATTGTTTCCAATTCCTAATTGATCGCATTATTAAAAAATTGTGGATGGAAATAAAAACTGTTATCCGCTGGAGGAAAGGAAATTCTCCTTAAATCTGTCTTATGCCATGTCCGTCTTTAAAATTCCTAGTTTTTTTGCAAAGGATTGATGCGATATCACAATTTTGGTGGGGTGATGAGGACAACTAGAAGAGGATGCATTGGATGGCGTGGTGGAAGATATGTGTCCCAAAAGATCAAGGAGTCACGAGCTTCGAGATATACATCGTTTCAACCTGGCTTTTCGAGCCAAGCAAGCGTGGCGTTTGCTTGATAATCCAGAATTGTTATGTGCCATAATCTTGAGAGCTAAAAACTTCCCAGATGGCGATCTAATGAATGTAAATTTAAAGAAGGGTTCTTCTACTTCTTGAGCTTGCGTTGGTTTTTCCCTTGAAGAGGAAAGGGTGATGCAGCAAAGTAGAGATAAGTATTTCCCTCAGTTTGAGAACCAAGGTATCAATCCAGTAGGAGAAGAACGTGTAAATCACCAATACCTGCACAAACAATCAAACACTTGCACCCAACACAATAAAGGGGTTGTTAATCCCTTCACAATCACTTGCAAAAGTGAGATCTGATAGAGATAGATAAACAAAAGAGAAAATATTTTTGGGTTTTTTGGTTTATAGATCTGAAAGTAAAAGATTGCAAAATAGTAGACAGGGAACTAATATGATGGAAAATAGTAGATTGGAAACTAATATGATGGAAAATAGACCCGGGGGGCATAGGTTTCACTAGAGGCTTCTCTCTTGAAGGCAAATAATACGGTGGGTGAACAAATTACTGTCGAGCAATTGATAGAAAAGCGCAAAGTTATGATGATATCCAAGGCAATAATTATGCAATATAGGCATCACGTCCGTATCAAGTAGACCGACTCCTGCCTGCATCTACTACTATTACTCCACACATCAACTGACTCCTGCCTGCATCTAGAGTATTAAGTTCATAAAGAACAGAGTAACTCATTAAGTAAGATGACATGACGTCGAGGAATAAACTCAAGCAATATGATGTAAACCCCATATTTTTATCCTTGATGGCAACAATACAATACGTGCCTCGCTACCCCTACTTTGTCACTGGGTGAGGACACCGCAAGATTGAACCCAAAGCTAAGCACCTCTCCCATTGCAAGAAAAACCAATCTATTTGGCCAAACCAAACCGATAATTTGAAGATAAATACAAAGATACCAAATCATGAACATAAGAATCCAGAGGAGATTCAAATAATATTCATAGATAAACTGATCATAAATCCACAATTCATCGGATCTCGACAAACACACCGCAAAAGAGTATTACATCGGACAGATCTCCAAGAACATCACGGGGAACATGGTATTGAGAATCAAAGTGAGAGAAGAATCCATCTAGCTACTAGCTATGGACCCGCAGGTCTGTGGTGGACTACTCGCGCTTCATCGGAAGGGCAATAGAGTTGATGTAGATGCCCTCCAGGATCGAATTCCCTCTGGCAGGATGCCGGAAAAGGCCCCTAGATGGGATCTCACCGGAACAGAAGGTTGCGGCGGTGGAAAAGTGTTTTCATGGATGCTTCTGGTGGTTTGGGAATATTTGCAAATATATAGGAGGAAGATCTAGGCTAGGGGGTCACCGAGGGGCCCACAAGGTAGGGTGCACGCCCTACCCCCCTGGGCACGCTCTCCACCCTTTTTGCCACCTTGTGGCTCTTCTAACATGCACTCCAAGTCTCCTGGGTGTCTTCTGGTCCAAGAAAAATCATCATGGAGTTTTATTCCGTTTGGAGTCCGTTTAGTATTCCTTTTCCGCGAAGCTCAAAAACAAGGAAAAAAACAGAAACTGGCACTGGGCTCTAGGTTAATAGGTTAGTCCCAAAAATAATATAAAATAGCATATTAATGCATGTAAAACATCCAAAACTGATAATATAATAGCATGGAACAATAAAAAATTATAGATACATTGGAGACGTATCAAGCATCCCCAAGCTTAATTCCTGCTCGTCCTCGAGTATGTAAATGATAAAAATAGAATTTTTGATGTGGAATGCTACCTAACATATTTATCCATGTAATTTTCTTCATCGTGGCATGAAATTTCAGATCCATAAGATTCAAAACAAAAGTTTAATACTGACATAAAACAATAATACTTCAAGCATACTAATAAAGCAATCATGTATTCTCGAAATAAGATGGCCAAAGAAAGCTATTCCTACAAAATCATATAGTCTGGCTATGCTCCATCTTCATCAGACAAAATATTCAAATCATGCACAACCCCAATGACAAACCAAGCTATTGTTTCATACTTTTGATGTTCTCAAACTTTTTCAACTATCACGCAGTACATGAGCGTGAGCCATGGACATAGCACTATAGGTGGAATAGAATATGGTGGTTGTGGAGAAGACAAAAATAAGGAGATAGTCTCACATCAACTAGGCGTATCAACGGGCTATGGAGATGCCCATCAATAGATATCAATGTGAGTGAGTAGAGATTCCCATG
Organism: Triticum dicoccoides; assembly: GCF_002162155.2. Classification (NCBI taxonomy): domain Eukaryota; kingdom Viridiplantae; phylum Streptophyta; class Magnoliopsida; order Poales; family Poaceae; genus Triticum; species Triticum dicoccoides. The sequence continues at coordinate 209,675,794 of NC_041393.1, forward strand.
CAACGGATGCACTAGAGCTATAAGTTTATGAAAGCTCAAAAAGAAACTAAGTGGGTGCGCATCCAACTTGCTTGCTCATGAAGACCTAGGGCATTTGAGGAAGCCCATCATTGGAATATAAAAGCCAAGTTCTATAATGAAAAATTCCCACTAGTATATGAAAGTGACAACATAGGAGACTCTCTATCATGAAGATCAAAAAGGATAGTAACATTGCCCTTCTCTCTTTTCTCTCATTTTTTTGTGGGCTTCTTTGGCCTCTTTTTTTTTAATTTTTTGTCCGGAGTATCATCCCAACTTGTGGGGGAATCATAGTGTCCATCATCCTTTCCTCACATGGGACAATGCTCTAATAATGAAAATCATCACACTTTTATTTACTTACAACTTAATAATTACAACTCAATATTTAGAAAAAAATATGACTCTATATGAATGCCTCTGGCAGTGTACCGGGATGTGCAATGACTTAAGAGTGACATGTATAAAAATTATGAATGGTGGCTTTGCCACAAATACTATGTCAACTACATGATCATGCAAAGAAATATGACAATGATGAAGCGTGTCATAATAAGCGAAATGGTGGAAAGTTTCATGGCAATATATCTTGGAATGGCTATGGAAATGCCATAATAGGTAGGTATGGTGGCTGTTTTGAGGAGGTATATGGTGGGTGTATGGTACCGGCGAAAGTTGCGCTGTACTAGAGAGGCTAGCAATGGTTGAAGGGTGAGAGTGCATATAATCCATGGACTCAACATTAGTCATAAAGAACTCACATACTTATTGCAAAAATCTATTAGTCATCGAAACAAAGTACTACGCGCATGCTCCTAGGGGGATAGATTGGTAGGAGAATACCATCGCTCGTCCTCGACCGCCACTCATAAGGAAGACAATCAATAAATAAATCATGCCCCTGTTGGAAATATTCCCTAGAGGCAATAATAAAAGCATTATTATTATATTTCTTTGTTCATGATAATTGTCTTTATTCATGCTATAATTGTGTTATCCGGAAATCGTAATACATGTGTGAATAACAGACACCAACATGTCCCTAGTAAGCCTCTAGTTGACTAGCTCGTTGATCAATAGATAGTCATGGTTTCCTGGCTATGGACATTGGATGTCATTGATAACGGGATCACATCATTAGGATAATGATGTGATGGACAAGACCCAATCCTAAACATAGCACAAGATCGTATAGTTCGTTTGCTAGAGTTTTTGCAATGTCAAAGTATCTCTTCCTTCGACCATGAGATCGTATAACTCCTGGATGCCGTAGGAGTGCTTTGGGTGTATCAAACGTCACAACGTAACTGGGTGACTATAAAGGTGCACTACAGGTATCTCCGAAAGTATCTATTTTTTTATATGGATCGAGACTGGGATTTGTCACTCCGTATGACGGAGAGATATCACTGGGCCCACTCAGTAATGCATCATCATAATGAGCTCAAAGTGACCAAGTGTTTGGTCACGGGATCATGCATTACGGTACGAGTAAAGTGACTTGCCGGTAACAAGATTGAACGAGGTATTGGGATACCGACGATCGAATCTCGGGCAAGTAACATATCGATTGACAAAGGGAATTGCATACGGGGTTGATTAAATCCTCGACATCGTGGTTCATCCGATGAGATCATCGTGGAGCATGTGGGAGCCAACATGGGTATCCAGATCCCGCTGTTGGTTATTGACCGGAGAGCGATCTCGGTCATGTCTACATGTCTCCCGAACCCGTAGGGTCTACACACTTAAGGTTCAGTTACGCTAGGGTTGTAGGGATATGTATATGCAGTAACCCGAATGTTGTTCGGAGTCCCGGATGAGATCCCGGACGTCACGAGGAGTTCCGGAATGGTCCGGAGGTAAATATTTTTATATGGAAAGTCCTGTTTCGGGCATCGGGACAAGTTTCGGGGTTATCGGTATTGTACCGGGACCACCGGAGGGGTCCCGGGGGCCCACCGGGTGGGGCCACCCATCCCCGGGGGCCACATGGGCTGTAGGGGGTGCGCCTTGGCCTGCTTGGGCCAAGGGCACCAGCCCCACATAGGCCCATGCGCCTAGGGTTCAAGGGGGCAAGAGTCCTAGGAGGGTAAGGCACCTCCTAGGTGCCTTGGGGGGGAGGGAAACCCCCCTTGGCCGCCGCACCCCCTAGGAGATTGGATCTCCTAGGGCCGGACACCCCCCCTTGGCACCCCTATATATAGTGGGAGAGAGGAGGGACTTCATACCTTGAGTCCTTGGCCTTTGGTTGCCTCCTTCTTCCTCCTCAACACCTCCTCAACCTCCATAGTGCTTAGCGAAGCTCTGCCGGAGTACTGCAGCTCCATCAACACCACGCCGTCGTGCTGCTGCTGGTGCCATCTCCCTTAACCTCTCCTCCCTCCCTTGCTGGATCAAGAAGGAGGAGACGTGGCTGTTCCGTACGTGTGTTGAACGCGGAGGTGCCGTCCGTTCGGTGCTAGGATCTCCGGTGATTCGAATCACGTCGTGTTCGACTACATCATCCCCGTTCTTTGAACGCTTCCGCTCGCGATCTACAAGGTACGTAGATGCATCCAATGACTCGTTGCTAGATGAACTCCTAGATGATCTTGGTGAAACGAGTAGAAAAAATTTTGTTTTCTGCAACGTTACCCAACAGTGGCATCATGAGCTAGGTCTATGCGTAGTTCTTCTTGCACGAGTAGAACACAATTGGTTGTGGGCGTAGATTTGTCAACTTTCTTGCCGCTACTAGTCTTATCTTGCTTCAGCGGTATTGTGGGATGAAGCGGCCCGGACCAACCTTACACGTACGCTTACGTGAGACCGGTTCCACCGACTAACATGCACAAGTTGCATAAGGTGGCTGGCGGGTGTCTGTCTCTCCTACTTTAGTTGAAGCGGATTCGATGAAAAGGGTCCTTATGAAGGGTAAATAGAAGTTGACAAATCACGTTGTGGTTTCACGTAGGTAAGAAAACGTTCTTGCTAGAACCCTACTTCAGCCACGTAAAACTTGCAAACAACAATTAGAGGACGTCTAACTTGTTTTTGCAGCAAGTGCTTTGTGATATGATATGGCCAAAGTTGTGATGAATGATGAATGATCTATATGTCATGTATGAGATGTTCATGCTATTGTAATAGGAATCACGACTTGCATGTCGATGAGTATGACAACCGGCAGGAGCCATAGGAGTTGTCTTTATTTTTGTATGACCTGCGTGTCATTAAAGAACGCCATGTAAACTGCTTTACTTTATTACTAAACGCGTTAGTCATAGAAGTAGAAGTAGTCGTTGGCGTGACAACTTCATGAAGACACGATGATGGAGATCATGATGATGGAGATCATGGTGTCATGCCGGTGACAAGATGATCATGGAGCCCCGAAGATGAAGATCAAAGGAGCTATATGATATTGGCCATATCATGTCACTACTTTATATAATTGCATGTGATGTTTATTATGTTTTATGCATCTTGTTTACTTAGAACGACGGTAGTAAATAAGATGATCCCTTACAAAATTTCAAGAAGTGTTCTCCCCTAACTGTGCACCGTTGCTACAGTTCGTCGTTTCGAAGCACCACGTGATGATCGGGTGTGATAGATTCTTACGTTCACATACAACGGGTGTAAGACAGTTTTACACAGCGAAAACACTTAGGGTTAACTTGACGAGCCTAGCATGTACAGACATGGCCTCGGAACACGGAGACCGAAAGGTCAAACACGAGTCGTATGGAAGATACGATCTACATGAGAATGTTCACCGACGATGACTAGTCCGTCTCACGTGACGATCGGACACGGCCTAGTCGACTCGGATCGTGTAACACTTAGATGACCAAAGGGATGTCAAATCTGAGTGGGAGTTCATTATAATTTGATTAGATGAACTTAATTATCATGAACTTAGTCTAAATTTTTACAATATGTCTTGTAGATCAAATGGCCAACGTAGTCCTCAACTTCAACGCGTTCCTAGAGAAAACCAAGCTGAAAGACGATGGCAGCAACTATACGGACTGGGTCCGGAACCTGAGGATCATCCTCATAGCTGCCAAGAAAGATTATGTCCTACAAGCACCGCTAGGTGATGCACCTGTTCTCCCTGCGGAACAAGACGTTATGAACGCTTGGCAGGCACGTTCCGATGACTACTCCCTCGTTTAGTGCGGCATGCTTTACAGCCTAGAGCCGGGGCTCCAAAAGCGTTTTGAGAGACATGGAGCATATGAGATGTTCGAAGAGCTGAAAATGGTTTTCCAAGCTCATGCCCGGGTCGAGAGATATGAAGTCTCTGACAAATTCTTCAGCTGTAAGATGGAGGAAAATAGTTCTGTCAGTGAGCACATACTCACTATGTCTGGGTTGCATAACCGCTTGACTCAGCTGGGAGTTAATCTCCCGGATGATGCGGTCATTGACAGAATCCTCCAGTCGCTTCCACCAAGCTACAAGAGCTTTGTGATGAACTTCAATATGCAGGGGATGGAAAAGACCATTCCTGAAGTATTTGCTATGTTGAAATCAGCAGAGGTAGAAGTCAGAAAGGAACATCAAGTGTTGATGATCAATAAAACCACTAAGTTCAAGAAGGGCAAGGGTAAAAAGAACTTCAAGAAGGACGGCAAGGTAGTTGCCGCGCCCAGCAAGCAAGCTGCCGGGAAGAAGCCAAAGAATGGACCCAAGCCCGAGACTGAGTGTTTTTATTGCAAGGAAAGTGGTCACTGGAAGCGGAACTGCCCCAAATACTTAGCGGACAAGAAGGCCGGCAAAACCAAAGGTATATTTGATATACATGTAATTGATGTGTACCTTACCAGTAATCGTAGTAACTCCTGGGTATTTGATACCGGTGCCGTTGCTCATATTTGTAACACACAACAGGAGCTGCGGAATAAACGGAGACTGGCGAAGGACGAGGTGACGATGCGCGTCGGGAATGGTTCCAAGGTCGATGTGATCGCCGTCGGCACGCTACCTCTACATTTACCTACGGGATTAGTTTTGAACCTCAATAATTGTTATTTTGTGCCAAGTTTGAGCATGAACATTGTATCAGGATCTCGTTTAATTCGAGATGGCTACTCATTTAAATCCGAGAATAACGGTTGTTCTATTTATATGAGAGATATGTTTTATGGTCATGCTCCGATGGTGAATGGTTTATTCTTTATGAATCTCGAACGTAATGCTACACATATTCATAGTGTAAGTACCAAAAGATGTAAGATTGATAGTGATAGTCCCACATACTTGTGGCACTGCCGCCTCGGTCACATAGGTGTCAAACGCATGAAGAAGCTCCATGCTGATGGACTTTTAGAGTCTCTTGATTACGAATCATTTGACACGTGCGAACCATGCCTCATGGGTAAAATGACCAAGACTCCATTCTCAGGAACAATGGAGAGAGCAACCAACTTATTGGAAATCATACATACTGATGTGTGCGGTCCAATGAGTGTTGAGGCTCGCGGTGGCTATCGTTATGTTCTCACCCTCACTGATGACTTGAGTAGATATGGGTATGTCTACTTAATGAAACACAAGTCTGAGACCTTTGAAAAGTTCAAGGAATTTCAGAGTGAAGTTGAGAATCAACATGACAGGAAAATCAAGTTTCTACGATCAGATCGTGGAGGAGAATACTTGAGTCACGAGTTTGGTACACACTTAAGAAAATGTGGAATAGTTTCACAACTCACGCCGCCTGGAACACCTCAGCGTAATGGTGTGTCCGAACGTCGTAATCGCACTCTATTAGATATGGTGCGATCTATGATGTCTCTTGCCGATTTACCACTATCTTTTTGGGGCTATGCTTTAGAGACTGCCGCATTCACTTTAAATAGGGCCCCGTCGAAATCCGTTGAGACGACACCGTATGAATTATGGTTTGGGAAGAAACCTAAGCTGTCATTTCTAAAAGTTTGGGGATGCGATGCTTATGTCAGGAAACTTCAACCTGAAAAGCTCGAACCCAAATCGGAAAAATGCGTCTTCATAGGATACCCTAAAGAAACTGTTGGGTATATCTTCTACCTCAGATCCGAGGGCAAGATCTTTGTTGCCAAGAATGGGTCCTTTCTGGAGAAAGAGTTTCTCTCGAAAGAAGTAAGTGGGAGGAAAGTAGAGCTTGATGAAGTATTACCTCTTGAACCGGAAAATGGCGCAACTCAAGAAAATGTTCCTGAGGTGCCTGCACCGACTAGAGAGGAAGTTAATGATAATGATCAAGATACTTCTGATCAAGCTCCTACTGAAATTCGAAGGTCCACGAGGACACGTTCCGCACCAGAGTGGTACGGCAACCCTGTCTTGGAAATCATGTTGTTAGACAACGGTGAACCTTCGAACTATGAAGAAGCGATGGCGGGTCCGGATTCCGACAAATGGCTAGAAGCCATGAAATCCGAGATAGGATCCATGTATGAAAACGAAGTATGGACTTTGACTGACTTGCCCGTAGAACGGCGAGCCATAGAAAATAAATGGATCTTTAAGAAGAAGACAGACGCGGATGGTAATGTGACCATCTATAAAGCTCGGCTTGTCGCTAAGGGTTATCGACAAGTTCAAGGGATTGACTATGATGAGGCTTTCTCACCGGTAGCGAAGCTGAAGTCCGTCCGAATCATGTTAGCAATTGCCGCATTTTATGATTATGAAATTTGGCAAATGGACGTCAAAACGGCATTCCTTAATGGTTTCCTTAAGGAAGAATTGTATATGATGCAGCCGGAAGGTTTTGTTGATCCTAAAAATGCTGACAAGGTGTGCAAGCTCCAACGCTCGATTTATGGGCTGGTGCAAGCATCTCGGAGTTGGAACATTCGTTTTGATGAGATGATCAAAGCGTTTGGGTTTACACAGACTTATGAAGAAGCCTGTGTTTACAAGAAAGTGAGTGGGAGCTCTATAGCATTTCTCATACTATATGTAGATGACATACTTTTGATGGGAAATGATATAGAACTTTTGGACAGCATTAAGGCCTACTTGAATAAGAGTTTTTCAATGAAGGACCTTGGAGAAGCTGCTTATATATTAGGCATCAAGATCTATAGGGATAGATCAAGACGCCTCATAGGTCTTTCACAAAGCACATATCTTGATAAGATTTTGAAGAAGTTCAAAATGGATCAGTCCAAGAAAGGGTTCTTGCCTGTTTTGCAAGGTGTGAAATTGAGCTCAGCTCAATGTCCGACCACGGCAGCAGAGATAGAAGAGATGAGTGTCATCCCCTATGCCTCAGCCATAGGTTCTATTATGTATGCCATGCTGTGTACCAGACCTGATGTAAACCTTGCCGTAAGTTTGGTAGGAAGGTACCAAAGTAATCCCGGCAAGGAACACTGGACAGCGGTCAAGAATATCCTGAAGTACGTGAAAAGGACTAAGGAAATGTTTCTCGTTTATGGAGGTGACGAAGAGCTCGTCGTAAAAGGTTACGTCGACGCTAGCTTTGACACAGATCTGGATGACTCTAAGTCACAAACCGGATACGTGTATATTTTGAATGGTGGGGCAGTAAGCTGGTGCAGTTGCAAGCAGAGCGTCGTGGCGGGATCTACATGTGAAGCGGAGTACATGGCAGCCTCGGAGGCAGCACATGAAGCAATATGGGTGAAGGAGTTCATCACCGACCTAGGAGTCATACCCAATGCGTCGGGGCCGATCAAGCTCTTCTGTGACAACACTGGAGCTATTGCACTTGCCAAGGAGCCCAGGTTTCACAAGAAGACAAGGCACATCAAGCGTCGCTTCAACTCCATCCGTGAAAATGTTCAAGATGGAGACATAGAGATTTGTAAAGTACATACGGACCTGAATGTAGCAGATCCGTTGACTAAACCTCTCCCAAGAGCAAAACATGATCAACACCAGAATTCCATGGGTGTTCGATTCATCACAATGTAACTAGATTATTGACTCTAGTGCAAGTGGGAGACTGTTGGAAATATGCCCTAGAGGCAATAATAAAAGCATTATTATTATATTTCTTTGTGCATGATAATTGTCTTTATTCATGCTATAATTGTGTTATCCGGAAATCGTAATACATGTGTGAATAACAGACACCAACATGTCCCTAGTAAGCCTCTAGTTGACTAGCTCGTTGATCAATAGATAGTCATGGTTTCCTGGCTATGGACATTAGATGTCATTGATAACGGGATCACATCATTAGGATAATGATGTGATGGACAAGACCCAATCCTAAACGTAGCACAAGATCGTATAGTTCGTTTGCTAGAGTTTTTGCAATGTCAAAGTATCTCTTCCTTCGACCATGAGATCGTATAACTCCTGGATACCGTAGGAGTGCTTTGGGTGTATCAAACGTCACAACGTAACTGGGTGACTATAAAGGTGCACTACAGGTATCTCCGAAAGTATCTATTGTTTTATATGGATCGAGACTGGGATTTGTCACTCCGTATGACGGAGAGATATCACTGGGCCCACTCAAGTAATGCATCATCATAATGAGCTCAAAGTGACCAAGTGTTTGGTCACGGGATCATGCATTACGGTACGAGTAAAGTGACTTGCCGGTAACAAGATTGAACGAGGTATTGGGATACCGACGATCGAATCTCGGGCAAGTAACATATCGATTGACAAAGGGAATTGCATACGGGGTTGATTAAATCCTTGACATCGTGGTTCATCCGATGAGATCATCGTGGAGCATGTGGGAGCCAACATGGGTATCCAGATCCCGCTGTTGGTTATTGACCGGAGAGCGATCTCGGTCATGTCTACATGTCTCCCGAACCCGTAGGGTCTACACACTTAAGGTTCAGTTACGCTAGGGTTGTAGGGATATGTATATGCAGTAACCCGAATGTTGTTTGGAGTCCCGGATGAGATCCCGGACGTCACGAGGAGTTCCGGAATGGTCCGGAGGTAAAGATTTATATATGGAAAGTCCTGTTTCGGGCATCGGGACAAGTTTCGGGGTTATCGGTATTGTACCGGGACCACCGGAGGGGTCCCGGGGGCCCACCGGGTGGGGCCACCCATCCCCGGGGGCCACATGGGCTGTAGGGGGTGCGCCTTGGCCTGCTTGGGCCAAGGGCACCAGCCCCACATAGGCCCATGCGCCTAGGGTTCAAGGGGGCAAGAGTCCTAGGAGGGTAAGGCACCTCCTAGGTGCCTTGGGGGGGAGGGAAACCCCCCTTGGCCGCCGCACCCCCTAGGAGATTGGATCTCCTAGGGCCGGCCACCCCCCCTTGGCACCCCTATATATAGTGGGGGAGAGGAGGGACTTCATACCTTGAGTCCTTGGCCTTTGGTTGCCTCCTTCTTCCTCCTCAACACCTCCTCAACCTCCATAGTGCTTAGCGAAGCTCTGCCGGAGTACTGCAGCTCCATCAACACCACGCCGTCGTGCTGCTGCTGGTGCCATCTCCCTCAACCTCTCCTCCCTCCCTTGCTGGATCAAGAAGGAGGAGACGTGGCTGTTCCGTACGTGTGTTGAACGCGGAGGTGCCGTCCGTTCGGTGCTAGGATCTCCGGTGATTCGAATCACGTCGTGTTCGACTACATCATCCCCGTTCTTTGAACGCTTCCGCTCGCGATCTACAAGGTACGTAGATGCATCCAATGACTCGTTGCTAGATGAACTCCTAGATGATCTTGGTGAAACGAGTAGAAATTTTTTTGTTTTCTGCAACGTTACCCAACAGCCCCAACTTCATCACATAACTGTTCATCATACGTGCATGCTACGGAATCACAAACTTCAACACAAGTATTTCTATAATCCACAATTACTCACTTGCATGACTCTAATATTACCATCCTCATATCTCAAAACAATCATAAGGAATCAAACTTCTCTTAGTATTCAATGCACTTTATATGAAAGTTTTTATTATATCCCTCTTGGATGCCCATCATATTAGGACTAAATTCATAACCTAAGCAAATTACCATGCTGTTTAGAGATACTCTCAACATAATATAAGTGAAGCATGAGATTTCAATAATTTCTATAAAATAAAGCCACCGCCGTGCTCTAAGAAGATATAAGTGAAGCACTAGAGCAAAATTGCCTAGCTCAAAATATATAAGTGAAGCACAAAGAGTATTCTAATAAATCACTATTCATGTGTGTCCCTCTCAAAAGGTGTGTACAGCAAGGATGATTGTGGCAAACTAAAAAGCAAAGACTCAAAACAGACAAGACGCTCCAAGCAAAACACATATCATGTGGTGAATAAAAATATAGCCTCAAGTAAAGTTACCGATAGACGAAGACAAAAGAGGGGATGCCTTCCGGGGCATCCCCAAGCTTAGACTCTTGGTTGTACTTGAATATTACCTTGGGGTTCCTTGGGAATCCCCAAGATTAGGCTCTTTCCACTCCTTATTCCATAGTCCATCAAATCCTTACCAAAAACTTGAAAACTTCACAACACAAAACTGAACAGAAAATCTTATGAGATCCGTTAGTATAAGAAAATAAATCACCACTTTATGGTACTGTTATGAACTCATTCTTTATTTATATTGGTGTAATATCTATTGTATTCCAACTTCTCCATGGTTCATACCCCCCGATACTACCCATAGATTCATCCAAATAAGCAAAGAACACAAAGAAAACAGAATCTGTCAAAAACATAACAGTTTGTAGCAATCAGAAAACTTCAAATACTTCTGTAACTCCAAAAATTATAAAAAGTTAGGACAACCTGGGAAATGTGTATATCAATCTTGTGTAAAACTTCAGATCAAAATCACGCTTCTGTGAATTATGGAAATTATTTTGCTAGGCTCAAAAGTTTCTATTTTTCAGCAAGATCAAATCAACTATCACCGTAAGCCATCCCAAAGGTCTTACTTGGAACAAACAGTAACCGAAACACAAAAACACATCTAGGCAGAGGCTAGATGAATTATTTATTCAGAAACAGAAAATAAAAAATTGGGTTGTCTCCCAAGAAGCGCTTTTCTTTAAAGCCTTTTTAGCTAGGCATTGATAATTTTTTTAATGATGCTCACATAAAAGATAGCAATTGAAACATGAAGAGAGCATCATGGAGCATGTGAAAAACAAATCTAAGTATAACATACTTCCTATGCATAGGCATTTTATAAGAAAACAAATTATCAAGGCAAGCAAAAACTAGGATACGCAAGGAAGAAGAAAGAGACGATAGCAATCTCAACATGAAGAGAGGTAATTTACTAACATGTAAATTTCCACAACCATATTTTCCTCTCTCATAATAATTACATGTAGGATCATATTCAAATTCAACAATATAGTTATCACATAACATGTTCTCAACACGATCCACATGCATGTGAAGTTGACACTATTCAAAAATAGTAGGATTAACATTAACTAAAGTCATGACCTCTCCAAACCCACTTTTATCAAAAACTTCATAAGATTGAACATTCTCAAAATATGTGGGATCTAAAGTTGACACTCTTCCAAACCCACTTTCAATATTATTGCAACCATTATTATCAATCTTATATTCATCATGGGGTTTAAATAAATTTTCAAGATCATAAGAAGAATCACCCCAATCATGATCATTCCAACAAGTAGTAGACATAGAAAAATTAGCATCCCCAAGCTTAGGGTTTTGCATATCATTAACACAATTAACATTAATGGAATTTATAATAACATCATTGCAACCATGCTTTTCATCCCAGGCACGATCATGAATCACTTTAAAATTTTCTTTTTTCAACACTTCATCACACTTTTCAGATTCAAAATTTCAAGCAAAACCTCATAGAGATAATCTAGTGCACTCAATTCACAAGCAATTGGTTCATCATAATTGGATCTTTTAGAAAGATTAGCAAGTGGATGAGGATCCATAAACCTTTTGGTTCTTGATTTTCAATAAACACACAATTAAACCAAGCGAACGAGCAAACAAACCAAGTAAGACATAAAGGAAAGTGAAAAGACGAACGGAAGAAGGGCGAAAAAAAGGCAAATCTTTTCAAAATTTGTTTTAGAAGTGGGGGAGAGGAAAATGAGAGGCGAATGGCAAATAATGTAATGCAAGAGATGAGAGTTTTATGATGGGTACTTGGTAGGCTTGATTTGGTGTAGATCTCCCGGCAACGGTGCCAGAAATTCTTCCTACTACTTCTTGAGTTTGCGTTGATTTTTCCCTTGAAGAGAAAAGGGTGATGCATCAAAGTAGAGATAAGTATTTCCCTCAGTTTTAGAACCAAGGTAGCAATCCAATAGGAGAAGAATGCGCAAATCACCAATACCCACACAAACAATCAAACACTTGCACCCAAGTGAGAAAGGGGTTGTCAGTCCCTTCACGATCACTTGCAAAAGTGAGATCTGATAGAGATAGATAACCAAAGATAAAATATTTTTGGGTTTTTGGGTTTATAGATCTGAAAGTAAAAGATTGCAAAATAGTAGATCGGAAACTAATATGATGGAAAATAGTAGATTGGAAACTAATATGATGGAAAATAGACCCGAGGGCCATAGATTTCACTAGAGGCTTCTTTCTTGAAGGCAAATAATATGGTGGGTGAACAAATTACTGTCGAGCAATTGATGGAAAAGTGCAAAGTTATGACGATATCCAAGGCAATAACTATACAATATAGGCATCACGTCTGTATCAAGTAGACTGACTCCTGCTTGCATCTACTACTATTACTCCACAAATCGACCGACTCCTGCCTGCATCTAGAGTATTCAGTTCATAAAGAACAGAGTAACGCATTAAAGTAAGATGACATGATGTAGAGGAATAAACTCAAGTAATAGGATGTAAACCCCATCTTTTTTATCCTTGATGGCAACAATACAATACGTGCCTCGCTACCCCTACTTTGTCACTGGGTGAGGACACTGCAAGATTAAACTCAAAGCTAAGCACCTCCCCCATTGCAAGAAAAAACAATCTTGTTGGCCAAAACAAACCGTTAATTCGAAGAGAAATATAAAGATACCAAATCATGCATATAAGAATTCAGAGGTGATTCAAATAATATTCATAGATAAACTGATCATAAATCCACAATTCATCGGATCTCGACAAACACACCGCAAAAAAGTATTACATCAGATAGATCTCCAAGAACATCAAGGAGAACATGGTATTGAGAATCAAATAGAGAGAAGTAGCCATCTAGCTACTAGCTGTGGACCCGTAGGTCTGTGGTGGACTACTCACGCTTCATCGAAAGGGCAATAGAGTTGATATAGATGACCTCCATGATCAAATCCAACTCCGACGCGATGCAGGAAAAAGCCCGTAGATTGGATCTCATGGGAACAGAAGGTTGCGGTGGTCAAATTGGATGAATAGTTTTCAATTGGATGATTTTCCCAAAATTAATGACCTTTTGTTGTTTTTTGAGAACCTTTTCTGGAATTTGATGTTTTATTAGTTCGATGAACTTTTTTGCAAAATTGATGGATATTTTTTCAAAATCTATGGTATTTATAAAAAGATGTGAACTATTTTTGAAATTTGTAGATTTTTTTGCCAAAATTAATGAACTTTTTTTTATCAAAATTGTTAATCTTTTTCGAGCTCACTATAATTTTTCGGAATCGATGAACTTTCTTCAAACTCACGATCATCTTCTAAAATTCTTGAACTTTTTTTCTAAAATTAGTGAACCTTTTCAGTTTAATGAACTTTTTTGAATATGCAAGTTCGATTCAAATAGTGCGGCTACAATTGTTCTTAAGCATTGCAATCAGTCACTTAGGGCTGAAAGAAAAGCTTGAGGTTCGTGAGCCGCTCGAGATCAACTCGTATTTTGGATCGACTCAAGGTCAGCTCAAAAATAAATGAGTTGAGTATAAACACTTTATATAGGTCGATTGAGAAACGAGTTGATCCTGAGCAAATGTTGGCTGGCTCGATTTTAAATTAATATCATATTTTTTTATATATACTAAAATAAATGGGATAATATATTACAATATAGATAGTTAAAAAAATATTATCATATATGTTGTGTATGATTTTTCTTGATTTTACCTACTACCCAACATGAAAGCTTAATTAAGTTTGGAGAAAAATTAACCCCAATATGGTATGTGGTCGGCCATGTGTTAATACCATGTTATTTGGCCAAAATTTGAGAGCAGACCCACATTCATTTTCTTCTCTTCCTAGTTTATCCATGATCTCTCGCTATTAAGTACTAACCTTCATTTGATAGAGAATAAGTTCAATTATATAATGACTTCTAACATTGTGTTGTATCCTACCTTGCTTGATAATTTATCTTAGATTATTTAAAAAAATATTTTATTTAGCTCAAAATATTTTAGATCAAAATATTTTATTTAGCTCAAAAATATTTTATTTAGCTCAAAATGAGCTGAGCACGAGCCACTTGCTACGGATCGACTTTGAGCTTCGTTCGGTTTGAGCTCGCTTGAATTTTAGTATCGCCTAATCCAACTCACTCAAATTCGGCTCGTTTGTAGCCCTAGTCACCACCATCTATATGGTACAGTGGTAGTTGAACAGTTTCAGGAATGTTGTGGGGTGAGTTCGATTCCCCTTGACAGACAATTTTTTTGGTGGGTTTTCGCGCTACAATACTTCGGTGCCCTGATAGTTCGTGGGCCGGTCCACTAGGTGCTAAAGCGATCGCCGGTTCGCTTTCGCGGCGCTAAAATCGCAGAATAGGAGGTCCCGTCCCCGCTGCGTACTGTGGGCCGGGCTAACTACCTCAGTCAGGTTTTTTGTTCAATCAGGTTTTTTATTTCTGCTTCATCTTTGGTTTTACTCGTTTTATTTTTATTTTTTCCTTTATCTTCTTCATTTTAGTTTTTTTATTTACTTTTTTTGTTTGGTATTTCCAAATTTCAATGACATTTTCAGAAATCCTGCGACATTTTTAAATATCTAGGAACATTTTTTTAAATCTGGGTGAAGATTTTTTGAAATCAAAGTTCGTTTATTGAATTCAAAAAATGTTCATAAACACCAAAAAATGTTCATCAAATTATAAATGTTTATAGAAGTCGAAAACTGTTTTGGAATTCAAAATTTGTTCATAAAATTCATAAAATTGTTCATTTAATTTGAGTTATCTTCATAAAATACAAAAAATATTCATTTCAATTCTAATATTTTCACCAAAATTCAAATAATGTTCATCAAAACTAATAAAATCAATTTGTGAATTTATTATTTTCTTGCCTTATTTATTTATTTTTAAAAACTTGTTTTGAAATTCCCAACTTTTTGAAAGAAGCAAAAACCAAAAATATAATGCAAAAAGGCAAAAAAAAGGGGAAAACAAGGGCGCCCTGCACCGCACCTATGCGGTTGTGCTGGCCCAAGTTTGAGCGTCGTGGACCCACTCGGTGCGCGCTTCACCTTTCCCACACGGCCATGACTATACCTCCCTTATAGCCAGGCAGCCTTCCGACTCGCTGAAGTCGCGCAATCATATGGTCTGGCCTAGTGGGCGGCGGTGGGAACCTCCGCATGAGGGGGATTCCCAAATGGCCCGGTCCAGATGGTTGTTGGACCACAACCTCATTTTTCTCTATTTTTTATTTTCTTGTTTTTTTTAGTTTTTATATATCATATACTACAATTATATATATTACAAAAAACACTCTACATACAACATTAGAAAACTGTTAACCAAGAATTTAAAAAATCTTTATGTTCATAGAGAAAATATTTATCACATATACAAAACTACGTACAAAATATAATATGTTTGAAAAACATTGGTAATGTATTTTCACAAAAAGTTAATCAAGCATTTAACAAAAATGTAGAACAAGTATGTGAAAATGTTAATCTAGCATTTGAAAAATGTTAAATGTGTATATAAAAATGTTAACCATGTATTAAAAAATGTTAATCTTGGTTTTGAGAAAAAATAATCAAGAATTTAATTTTCTAACAAGTATGTGAAAAATGTTAATAAAGCATTTGAAAAATGTTAAATGTTTTTAGATTTTGTTGGCAATCTATTAAAAAATGTTCGTGTTGTCTTTGAAAAAATATATATTAATCAAGCATTTGAAAAAATATTGAACTTTTATGTGCAAAATATCAATAAAACATTTGAAAATTTTAAAACGTGTATAGTGCAAATGTTGACCATGTATTAAGGAAAACCTTAATCCCGTATTTTTTTTTAAAAGTTTATAAAGCATTTGAAAAATGTTGAACAATTGTGTAAAAAAGGTTAATCAAGCATTTAAAAAATGTTAATTATTTATGATAAAACTTTAATCACGCATTTGAAAAGGTTTAAAAAACGTTAAACTTCTATTTGAATAATGGTAATCAAGCATTTGAAAATGTTTAAATAGTGTGTATAGGAACCATGTATTCAAATAATGTTATTATATATTCGAATATTTTTTATCAAGCTTTTAATAATGTAAAAACGTGTAAAGAAAAAATGTTGATCATATAATCTTTTTAAAATGTTTAAAATGTGTAAAAACATGTTGCCCATGCACTTACAGAATGTTGAAGTTGCATTGGAAAATTGTTAAACATGTATTAGAAAATTGGTCTTGACATATACAAAAAATGTAGACTGAAATCCAAAAGAAGCAAAGAATAAGAAGGAGAAAAATAAACAAAGAAAAGAAAGATTAAATAAAAATGATATATAAATCCGAAGAAACTTAGGCAAAAAGGACAAAAAACAGGGAAAATTGGTAAAGAAATAAAGAATCACAAAAAAAGTTGAAAACCAAGAAAGAAAAAAGAACAAAAGTAAAAATAAGGAAAATGAATAAGAAAGAAAAACAATGAAAAAATGAAAGTAATAAAGAAAAACAAAAAACTAAAGAAGAAATTAGAAAACAAAACCAAAATCAAAATAAAAGAAAAAAATAAAAAAATGTTGAGAAAATTGAATTAAAATGTAGCAAAAGGAAATAAAAGAAAAGAAAAAAATGTCTCAAGTATATTGCGCCCTACTACTTTATGGGGAACCCGACGCGAGCCCGGTGGCTAGCACCGCTCCCAACTATCCAGAAGACCATGTGTGTGTGTGTGTGTGTCTATATATATATATATATATATATATATATATATATATATATATATATATATATATATATATATATATATATATTCTTTGCATTTTTAAAATGTTCAGTATTAGGAAAATGTTCACTGTGTATTTAAAAAATTCACTGTACAATGCTAAAAGTTCAAGGTTTTAAAAAATGTTCAATGTACATAAATTTTTTTATTTAGTGTGAGTATTTGAAGAAATGTTCACCATATATTAAAAATACTTCATGTATAATAAAGGGACAATTGGTTTTATATCCTTAGTTGTGTCCCCCTCGTCAGGATTGCCCTTAGTTTCTGCAAACACGTGGTTTTGCCCAACTCGCTATGGCGTCTTGTGCTTTTGCCCTTTGATCGTTTGACAGTCACTTTGAAAACTTCATAATTAATTCATACTAAATTAGAAAAATACAAATAAGATACCAAAATGTTCGAAAAAATATCATATATATGTCAATGTCACTTGCATTCAAGACAAAAGTGTTGATAAGTACCCACCCGAGTTTTAACTCTTATGACACCAACATGAACAGTAAAATCTTTTTTTTTTGAAAAACTTAAGAAAATGGTGGCAAAGAATGACAAATATTTTAAGTGCTTGCCAAGTTTTACCAGGGAATGACATTCGTGGAAGTCGTGGCAAAAAAATCAATTTAAGTGCTTGCCAAGTTTCATCAGGGAATAACATTCGTGGAAGTCGTGGCAAAAAAAAAGCATCATGCTTTTTTTAGATTTTACTGTTCATGGTGGCATCATAAGAGCCAAAACTCGGATGAGCACTTAACAACACTTTTGTCATTAATGCAAGTGATATTGACATACATGTGATGTTATTCCAAACATTTTGGTATCTTATTTGCATTTTTGCGATTTAGTATGAATTAGTTATGAAGTTTTCAAAGTGATGGTCAAACGGTCAAAGGGCAAAAGCACAAGACGCCAAAGTGGGTTGGGTAAGACCATGTGTTTTCAGAAATTAGGGGCAATCCTGACTAGAGGGACACAAGTAAGGATATAAAACTAGTATCCCTATAATAAAATGTTGGTCAAAGTGTATTTGTAAAAAATATTCACCGTGTCTTAAAAATGTTCAATGTACATAAGTCTTTCTATCAATGTCTATATTGAATTTTTTTGGCCCTATATTGAAAAATGCCCACGATATAATGAAAAGTTGTTCAATGTATATTTGTAGAATGTTCACTGTATATTACAAAATAATCACAATATATTAAAAGTTGTTCAGTGTGTACATGAAAAAAAGTTCACCATTTAAAACTTGTTCAGTGTGTATTTTCGAAAATGTTGACTGTATATTAGAAAACTAACTGTACTACAGAAAAATATAAAGAAACCAAAAAACACAAGGAGAAAAACTATACATTAATGACAAAAAAAAGAGGGAAAAAAGAAACCACAAATCATTCGGATACTCATGTTTTTTGTTGGATAATGTGTATACTCATGTCTCCCACTCGCTGGACGATACTCGCGCGCGGGCCAAGGCCCTTGTAGGGCGCTAGAAACTTGAGCGACATGAAGGCTTGTAGCTCGCTTAGAGCGAAACATATCATCACAGGCTAACAGGTTTGTTGAGCATGGAACTTCTATTCCACGCGCTGGTAGCTGGGTAGCAATATAACGC
>NC_041393.1:209694787-209809500 GCF_002162155.2 Triticum dicoccoides
GGTGGGCTGGACGCCCCCATATTTTTTCTTTCTTTTTATATTTTTCTATTTTTTTCTACGAAATTGTTCGGGTCTTAAATACAGTACAGAGTTTCAAATAATTGTAGGATTCAAAAGCAACGAGTTAGAATTTCAGAAAAAAAAAGAATTTGAAAAAACATTACAAGTTTGAGTTTTTCTCTTCAAATTCGAAAAATGGCCGCGAGTTCGAATTTTTTTCTCAAATTCAAAATAATTTTTAGGAACCAAAAAATGTTCATGATTTTAAACACATGCAAAAAAAGATGGGTTCAAGTACTAGCATTACATAACACAAACATGGACTAAAGAGATTACATTATTTGAATTAAAATTTGGCAAATGCCTACATGTTTAAGATTGAAAAAAGATAAGTGCCCGTAATCCCCTTTCTTGTCCCTCTCCTCTCAGGCACGGTAGGTGAAGGCAAAGAGGGCAAAAGGGGACGCCGGGGAACACGTCGATGGAGAGCACGGCAGAGGCGACCCGTCGATCACCGCCACCAGGGCCAGCAGGGCACGGCAGGGCTAACGGAGTTGCAGCCCGAGAGGAAGCCTGCCGGGGTCCAGCTAGAAGGCTGCTGGAGGAGCCCGGGAGCACCATCCCCACCTCTGCATCCAACTCCTCGGCAAATCATATTGCCGAGAAAGAGATGCAGATGCAGATGATGGTGCTGCCGCCTGATGAAGATGGTGTGGGTGGCGATCAGTCGGAGTAAGAGTCGTCACCCTCCCGCCCGCTGTCGTCGTCATCGCCGTTACTGTCCTCCTCGTCGCTTTCGCTCGAGGAGGAGCTTTCGTCGTTGGTAGAGCTCTCCGTGCAGCACCCTAAGTGACCTCCCGAGCGCCCAAAGATCTTGATGGAGAGCAGGCCGCTCTCCATTAATTTGAACTGGAGAACGTGCCCCTCCGAGAAGCCATGGTCATAGGCGAAAGTCTTCCAACCACGACAAAGATACATCACGTGAGGGGCAGGGAAATCAACATCAACCTACATGTTACCGTTCCCACAACCCCTCATGTGCAATCTCAAAGCACGTGGTTGTTCAAGCTCCATCTCCCGCGCAAAGGGAGTTGGAAGGCGAAGATGACCACACAAAGGCTTATACAGCCTGATGATGAACTCCCGAGGTTGGTCTCCGAAACAGCCTTCTGCCGGAGGAGACACCGCCAGTGGGGGTGCGACCAAGGCGCTGCCCCGCCCTCCTCTTCCCCGGGCACCGCGGTGACCTCGGCCTCACCCCCTCCGTCCTCCTCTCACGGCGGGCTCCGCCATAGCAGGCTCTGGAGGAGGAGGGATGCGCTATCGAGCAGAAGCCGCCACCGCAGCCACTAGAGTACCAGCGCGTAAGGCAAGCGAAGGAAGACTACGCAAAAAGACTGAGAAAGGGGTGGGTATGTAAAGGCACCATTCCTGCCCCCTTTTTATAGAAGGGCGGGGCCGGGGCTGGCCTCTCATCCCAAGGACGGTCGCCCCGCTCATCCAATGCGGCCTCCCCTCCCATCCGGAGATGCAGGGAATCAGGACCGACCCGCTGCCCCAACCAGCAACGCCTGATTTCCCGATGTGGCACTAACACCCGTGCCCTCCGCATCCACCACCTACCCTTCCTAAGGCATGGAGGACACGTGGAGGATGAACCCGAAGCATGAAAGCAAGTGGGATGACAGTTTCCACCTCGTGATCGTGGGATGCAAGCGCCATGCAGGCCACGATCCGAGTTTTTCCCATAACATTGCGCACGACGCGCGGGGAACCTGGAAACCGGCCCGAAATCAAGACTAATGAAGAAGCAAAGAAAATCTCAAGAGACCAGCCTCTTCAGCAGCTCTGCCTGTGCACTTATTAGGCCCTACCCCGACGATGCTTGGCAGCGTGTTCGGGGTAGATCCGGGGGCTTCTGTCGGTGCAACAAACCCTGGGTTTGTTGCCCTGACTGTGCACAGGCACGGGATCATGATTGAAGCACCAACCCAAGACAGAGTATAAGAAATCAAGAGATTCGAAGGACCAACAAGTAGATCAGAGGGACCAAGACCAAGCCAGAGAAGCAAGATATCGTGGAGAGAAAGGTCCCCTTTGCCGGGGTGGCAAGCCCGGCAGGGGACGAGGCCACCCCCAGAAGAAGGCGCCCAAGGCATCCCGGCAGGGCCTGCTGGGACTTGCAGAGGTTAAATCACCTAACCAACCACTCCACCACGACCCACGTCGTCAATTGGTGCGGTGTCAAGCCGTAGAGTGATTATGTGGCAACCATTCGCCACATGGAAGCCTCTCCCTACAGGAAAATCCCACAGATGACACCCGTCTTACAACGTGTCAAACAAGCAGACATGGAGCTGGCAAGATAGCCCGGCAAGCCTTGTCGGGCAACTAACGATACGATGTTAAGCGGTGCATTAAATGCGCACTGTCATCCCACAGAGTTAGTTATGATACCATTGTTTGCTATCATATCCATGCATAATGACTACTTTCCCATTGTGGCAACCCTTGATCTATAAAAGAAGGCCCTTGGCAACCGTAGACGAGGTTAGAAGGTTGGATAACTGACACCCCCATACACGCGTAGTTGCTACCGCCCTAAGGCAACCCTTGCCGGGCAAGTGTACTATGCTCCACCACCACATTTCCACCATCAATCCACTAAAAGCAGGAGTAGGGTTTTACACCTCGCAGCGGCCCGAACATGGGTAAATCTGCCTGTGTGATCTCTGTCGTGCTGCCTCACGTTCGTCTGCTCTTTGTACAACGTGACGCCCCCCTGCCGAACCAGCAAGGGGCCTCCTGGTCCCATAGGTGGTCGTTGTTTCCCGCGACAGAATTTCAATCCTAGACCGTACCCTGGTAATTGAAGGAAATATGCCCTAGAGGCAATAATAAAGTTGTTATTTATATATCCTTATATCATGATAAATGTTTATTATTCATGCTAGAATGGTATTAATCGGAAACTTAGTACATGTGTGAATACATAGACAAAACATAGTGTCCCTAGTATGCCTCTACTTGACTAGCTCGTTAATCAAAGATGGTTATGTTTCGTAACCATAGACATATGTTGTCATTTGATGAACGAGATCACATCATTAGGAGAATGATGTGATGGACAAGATCCATCCGTTAGCTTAGCATTGTGATCGTTACAGTTTCATTGCTACTGCTTTCTTCATGACTTATACACGTTCCTTAGATAAAGATTCTCTACAGGCATCTCCAAAGGTGTTTGTTGGGTTGGCATAGATCGAGATTAGGATTTTTCACTCCGTGTATCGGATAGGTATCTCTGGGCCCTCTCGGTAATGCTCATCACTATAAGCCTTGCAAGCAATGTGACTAATGAGTTAGTTGCAGGATGAAGCTTTACAAAACGAGTAAAGAGACTTGCCGGTAACGATATTGAACTAGTTATGATGATACCGACGACCGAATCTCGGGCAAGTAACATACCGATGACAAAGGGAACAACGTATGTTGTTATGCAGTTTGACCGATAAAGATCTTCGCAGAATATGTAGGAGCCAATATGAGCATCCAGGTTCCTCTATTGGTTATTGACCGGAGATTTGTCTCCATCATGTGTACATAGTTCTCGAACCCGTAGGGTCCGCACACTTAACATTCGATGATGATTTGTATTATGAGTTATGTGTTTTGATGACCGAAGTTTGTTTGGAGTCCCGTATGAGATCACGGATGTGACGAGGATTCTCGAAATGGTAGAAACGTAAAGATTCATATATTGGAAGCCTATATTCGGACATCGGAAAGGTTCCGAGTGATTCGGGTATTTTTCCGAGTACCGGGGAGTTACGGAAATTCACCGGGAGAAGTAGTGGGCCTTATTGGGCCATACGGGATAGGAGGAGGCAGACCAAAGGGAGGTTGCGCCCCCCCATGGGTCCGAATTGGACTAGGGGAAGGGGGCGGCGCCCCCCTTGCCCTTTCCTACTCCCTCTTTCTTTCCCTCTTTCTTTCTCTCCTACTCCAAAAGGGAAAGGGATTCCTACTAGAACTTGGAAGTCCTAGTAGGACTCCAAACTCTAGGCGCACCCCTAGGGGGCTGGCCTCTCTCCCTCCCTCCTTTATATACGTGGGCAGGGGGCACCCCAAAGACACACAAGTATCTCTTAACCGTGTGTGGTGCCCCCTCCACAGTTACACACCTCGATCATACCATCATAGTGCTTAGGCGAAGCTCTGTGCCAGTAGCATCATCATCAGCGTCGCCACGCCGTTTTGCTGACGGAACTCACCCTCGTCCTCAACTGGATCAAGAGCACGAGGGACGTCATCGAGCTGAACGTGTGTTGAACGCGAAGGTGCCGTACTTTCGGTACTTGATTAGTTGGATCGCGAATAAGTTCGACTACATCAACCGCGTTATTGAAATGCTTCCGTTTTCGGTCTACTAGGGTACATGGACACACTCTCCCCTCTCGTTGCTATGCATCTCCTAGATAAATCTTGCATGATCGTAGGATTTTTTTTTGAAATTACCACGTTCACCAATAGTGGTATCCGAGCCAGGTCTATGCACAGATGTTATATGCACGAGTAGAACACAAAGACTTGTGGGCGATAATAGTCATACTGCTTACCACCGACGTCTTACTTTGATTCGGCGGTATTGTTGGATGAAACGGCCCGGATCGACATTACATGACCGCGTTCATGAGACTGGTTCTACCAACGTGCTTTTGCACACAGGTGGCTGGCGGGTGTCTGTTTCTCCAACTTTAGTTGAATCGAGTTTGACTACGGCCGGTCCTTGTTGAAGGTTAAAGCAACACACTTGACAAAAATCGTTGTGGTTTTGATGCGTAGGTAAGCACAATTCTTGCTAGAAGCCCGTAGTAGCCACGTAAAACTTGCAACAACAAAGTAGAGGACGTCTAACTTGTTTTTGCAGGGCATGTTGTGATGTGATATGGTCAAGACATGATGTGCTGTATGAGATGATCATGTTTTGTTAAAGTTATCGGCAACTAGCAGGAGCCTTATGGTTGTTTCTTTATTGCATAAGATGCAAGCGCCATATAATTGCTTTACTTTATCGCTATGCGATAGCAATAGTTGCAAAAGCAATAGTTGGTGAGACGACCATGTGATGACACGTTGATAAAGATCAAGATGATGGAGATCATGGTGTCATGCTGGTGATGATGGAGATCATGATGTTACTTTGGAGATGGAGATCAAAGGCACAAGATGATGATGGCCATATCATGTCACATATTTTGATTGCATGTGATGTTTATCTTTTATATTCTTATTTTTCTTAGTTCGGCGGTAGCATTATAAGATGATCCCTTACTAAAATTTCAAGGTATAAGTGTTCTCCCTGAGTATGCACCGTTGCGACAGTTCTTTGTGCCGAGACACCACGTGATGATCTGGTGTGATAAGCTCTATGTTCACATACAACGGGTGCAAGCCAGTTTTGCACACGCAGAATACTCGGGTTAAACTTGATGAACCTAGCATATGCACATATGGCCTCGGAACACTGGAGACCGAAAGGTCGAGCGTGAATCATATAGTAGATATGAGCAACATAGTGATGTTCACCATTGAAAACTACTCCATCTCACATGATGATCGGACATGGTTTAGTTGATTTGGATCACGTGATCATTTAGATGACTATAGGGATGTCTATGTAAGTGGGAGTTCTTAAGTAATATGATTAATTGAACTTTAATTTATCATGAACTTAGTCCTGATAGTATTTTGCAAATTATGTTGTAGATCAATAGCTCGCGTTATAGCTTCCCTATGTTTTTATATGTTCCTAGAGAAAACTAAGTTGAAAGATGATAGTAGCAATGATGCGGATTGGGTCCGTGATCTGAGGTGTATCCTCATTGCTACACAGAAGAATTATGTCCTTGATGCACCGCTAGGTGATAGACCTATTGCAGGAGCAGATGCAGACGTTATGAACGTTTGGCTAGCTCAATATGATGACTACTCGATAGTTTAGTGCACCATGCTTTACGACTTAGAACTGGGACTTCAAAAACATTTTTGAAACATCACGGAGCATATGAGATGTTCCAAGAGCTGAAATTAGTATTTCAGACTCATGGCCGTGTCAAGAGGTATGAGACCTCTGACAAGTACTTTGCCTAAAAGATGGAGGAGAATTTGCTCAACTAGTGAGCATGTGCTTAATGTCTGGGGTACTACAATGACTTGAATCAAGTGGGAGTTAATCTTCCAGATAAGATAGTGATTGACAGAGTTCACTAGTCAC
Source organism: Triticum dicoccoides (assembly GCF_002162155.2). Classification (NCBI taxonomy): domain Eukaryota; kingdom Viridiplantae; phylum Streptophyta; class Magnoliopsida; order Poales; family Poaceae; genus Triticum; species Triticum dicoccoides. The sequence continues at coordinate 209,701,065 of NC_041393.1, forward strand.
CATCACCAAGTTACTGGAACTTTGTGATGAACTATAGTATGCGAGGGATGACAAAAATGATTCCCGAGCTCTTCGTGATGCTGAAATCGACGAAGGTAGAAATCAAGAAAGAGCCTCAAGTGTTGATGATTGACAAGACCACTAGTTTCAAGAAAAGGGTAAAGGGAAAGAGGGAACTTCTAGTCGAATGGCAAGCAAGTTGTCACTCCCATGAAGAAGCCCAAAGCTGACCTAAGCCTGAAACCGAGTGCTTCTACTGCAAAGGAAATGGTCACTGGAAGCAGAACTACCCCAAATATTTGGCGGATAAGAGGGATGGCAAAGTGAACAAAGGTATATTTGATATACAGGTTATTGATGTGTACCTTGCTAGTGTTCATAGTAGCCCCTGGGTATTTGATACTTGTTCGGTTGCTAAGATTAGTAAGTCGAAATAGGAGTTATAGAATAAACATAGACTAGTTGAGGGTGAAGTGACGATGTATACTGGAAGTGATTCCAAGATTGATATGATCATCATCGCACACTCCTTATACTTCTGTGATTAGTGTTGAACCTAAATAAAAAAATTGTGTTTGCGTTGAGCATAAATATGATTAGATCATGTTTATTGCAATACAGTTACTCATTTAAGACAAAAGATAATTTTTATTCTGCTTACATAAATAAAACCTTCTATGGTCATACACCCAATGCTAATGGTTTATTGAATCTCGATCGTAATGATACACATACTCATAGTATTGATGCCAAAATATGCAAAGTTGATAATGATAGTGCAACTTATTTGTGGCACGACCGTTTGGGTCATATAGGTGTAAAGCGCATGAAGAAACTCCATAAATATGGACTTTTGGAATCACTTGATTATGAATCATATGATACTTGCGAACCGTGCCTTATGGGCAAGATGACTAAAACTCCAATCTTCGGAACAATGGAACGAGCTAATGACTTATTGGAAATAATACATACCGATGTATGCAGTCCGATGAATGTTGAGGCTCGTGGTGGGTATCGTTATTTTCTGACCTTCACAAATGATTTGAGCAGATATGGGTATATCTACTTAATAAAACACAAGTCTGAAACATTTGAAAAGTTCAAAGAATTTCAGAGTGAAGTGGAGAGTAATCGTAACAAGAAAATAAAGTTTCTACGATCTGATCGTGGAGGAGAATATTTGAGTTACGAGTTTGGCCTTCATTTAAAACAATGTGGAATAGTTTCACAGCTCACGCCATCTGGAAGACCACAGCGTAATGGTGTGTCTGAACGTCGTAACCGCACTTTATTGGATATGGTGAAATCTATGATGTCTCTTACCAATTTACCACTATTGTTTTGGGGTTATGCATTAGAGACAGTTGCATCCACTTTAAATAGGGCACCATCAAAATCCATTGAGACGACGCCTTATGAACTGTGGTGTGGCAAGAAACCAAAGTTGTCGTTTCTTAAAGTTTGGGGCTGCGATGCTTATGTGTAAAAGCTTCAAACTGATAAGCTCGAACCCAAATCGGAGAAGTGCGTCTTCATAGGATACCAAAGGAATCTATTGGGTACACCTTCTATCACAGATCCGGAGGCAAAATCTTTGTTGCTAAGAATGGATCCTTTCCAGAGAAGGAGTTTCTCTTGAAAGAAGTGAGTGGAGGAAAGTAGAACTTGATGAGGTAATTGTACCTTCTCCCTTATTGGAAATTAGTTCATCACAGAAATTAGTTCCAGTGATTCCTACACCAATTAGTGAGAAAAGCTAATGATGATGATCATGAAACTTCAGATCAAGTTACTACCGAACCTCGTAGATCTTCCAGAGCGAGATCCGCACCAGAGTGGTACGGTAATCCTGTTCTGGAAGTCATGTTACTAGACCATGATGAACCTACGAACTATGAGGAAGCAATGATGAGCCCAAATTCCGCGAAATGGCTTGAGTCTATGAAATCTGAGATGGGATCCATGTATGAGAACAAAGTGTGGACATTGATGGACTTGCCCGATGATCGGCAAGCCATAGAAAATAAATGGATCTTCAAGAGGAAGATGAACACTGATAGTAGTGTTACTATCTACAAAGCTCGACTTGTCGCAAAAGGTTTTCGACAAGTTCAAAGTGTTGACTACAATGACATTTTCTCAACTGTAGCGATGCTTAAATCCATGCGAATCATGTTAGCAGTTGCCATATTTTATGAAATCTTGCAAATGGATGTCAAAACTGCATTCCTTAAATGGATATTTCTTAAAGAATAGTTGCATATGATGCAACCAGAAGGTTTTGTCAATCCTATAGGTACTAACAATGTGTGCAAGCTCCAGCTATCCATCTATGGACTGGTGCAAGCATCTCGGAGTTGGAATATACACTTTCATGAGTTGATCAAAGCATATAGTTTTATACAGACTTGCGGTGAAGCCTGTATTTACAAGAAAGTGAGTGGGAGCACTACAACCTTTCTGATAAATATATGTGAATGACATATTGTTGATCGGAAATAATATAGAATTTTCTGGAAAGCATAAAGGAGAGTTTGAAAGAAGATTTTCAAAGAAAGACCTCAGTGAAGCTGCTTACATATTGGGCATCAAGATCTATAGAGATAGATCAAGATGCTTGATAAGATTTTTCAATGAGTAAATACCCTGACAAGTTTTTAAAAGAGTTCAAAATGGATCAGTCAAAGAAGGAGTTCTTTTCTGTATTACAAGGTGTAAAGTTGAGTAGGACTCAAAGCCCGACCACGACAGAAGATAGAAAGAGAATGAAAGTCATTCCCTATGCCACAGTCATAGGTTCTATAAAGTATGCTGTGCTATGTACCTGACCTATTATGTACCTTGCCATGAGTTTGGCAAGGGGGTACAGTAGTGATATAAGAGTAGATCACTTGACAGCGGTCAAAATTACCCTTAGTGAGGACTAAGAAATGTTTCTCAGTGATGGGGGTGATAAAGAGTTCGTCGTAAAGAGTTACCTCGATGCAAGCTTTTACACCGATCTAGATGACTCTAAGTCTCAATCTGGATACATATTGAAAGTGGGAACAATTAGCTAGAGTAGCTCTATGCAGAGCAGTGTAGACATAGAATATTTGCAAAATACATACGACACTGAACGTGACAGACCCGTTGACTAAACTTCTCTCATAAGCAAAACATGATCACACCTTAGTACTCTTTGGGTGTTAATCACATAGCAATGTGAACTAGATTATTGACTCTAGTAAACCCTTTGGTTGTTGGTCACACGGCGATGTGAACTATGGGTGTTCATCACATACATATGTGAACTATTGATGTTAAATCACATGGCGATGTGAACTAGATTATTGACTCTAGTGCAAGTGGGAGACTGAAGGAAATATTCCCTAGAGGCAATAATAAAGTTGTTATTTATATTTACTTATATCATGATAAATATTTATTATTCATGCTAGAATTGTATTAACCGGAAACTTAGTACATGTGTGAATACATAGACAGAACATAGTGTCCCTAGTATGCCTCTACTTGACTAGCTCGTTAATCAAAGATGGTTATGTTTCCTAACCATAGACATGTGTTGTCATTTGATGAACGTGATCACATCATTAGGAGAATGATGTGATGGACAAGACCCATCCGTTAGCTTAGCATTATGATCGTTACAGTTTCATTGCTACTGCTTTCTTCATGACTTATACACGTTCCTCAGACAATGAGATTATGCAACTCCCGAATACCAAAGGAACACCTTGTGTGCTATCAAACATCACAATGTAACTGGGTGATTATAAAGATGCTCTACAGGTGTCTCCGAAAGTGTTTGTTGGGTTGGCATAGATTGAGATGAGGATTTGTCACTCCGTGTATCGGAGAGGTATCTCTAGGCCCTCTCGTTAATGCTCATCACTATAAGCCTTGCAAGCAATGTGACTAATGAGTTAGTTGCGGGATGAAGCTTTACAGAATGAGTAAAGAGACTTGCCGGTAACGAGATTGAACTAGGTATGATGATACCGACGACCGAAACTCGGGCAAGTAACATACCGATGACAAATGGAACAACGTATGTTGTTATGCGGTTTGACCGATAAAGATCTTCGTAGAATATGTAGGAGCCAATATGAGCATACAGGTTCCGCTATTGGTTATTGACCAGAGATTTGTCTCCGTCATGTCTACATAGTTCTCGAACCCGTAGGGTCCGAACGCTTAACGTTCACTGACGATTTGTATTATGAGTTATGTGTTTTGATGACCGAAGTTTGTTCGGAGTCCTGGATGAGATCACGGACATGACGAGGAGTCTCGAAATGGTTGAGACGTAAAGATTCATCTATTGGAAGGCTATATTTGGACATCGGAAAGGTTTCGAGTGATTCGGGTGTTTTTTTAGAGTACTGGGGAGTTACGGGAATTCACCGGGAGAAGTAATGGGCCTTATTGGGCCATACGGGAAAGGAGGAGGCAGGCCAAAGGGAGGTGGCGCCCCCCCACGGGTCTGAATTGGACTAGGGGAAGGGGGTGGTGCCCCCCTTGCCCTTTCCTACTCCCTCTCTCTTTCCCTCTTTCCTTCTCTCCTACTCCAAAAGGGAAAGGGATTCCTACTAGGACTTGGAAGTCCTAGTAGGACTCCATACTCTAGGCGCACCCCTAGGGGGCCGGCTTCCCTCCCTCCCTCCTTTATATACGTGGGCAGGGGGCACCGCAAAGACACACAAGTTTCTTTTAACAGTGTGCGGTGCCCCCCTCCATAGTTACACACCTCGATCATACCATCGTAGTGCTTAGGCGAAGCCCTGCGCCGGTAGCATCATCATCACCGTGCCCACGCCGTCGTGCTGACGGAACTCACCCTCATCCTCAACTGGATCGAGAGCACGAGGGACGTCATCGAGCTGAACATGTGCTGAACGCAGAGGTGCCGTACGTTCGGTACTTGATCGGTTGGATCGGAAATAAGTTCGACTACATCAACCATGTTCTTAAAACGCTTCCGCTTTCGGTCTACAAGGGTACGTGGACACACTCTCCCCTCTCGTTGCTATGCATCTCCTAGATAGATCTTGCGTGATCGTAGGATTTTTTTTGAAATTACCGCGTTCACCAACATTAATCCCTCCAATAATTATAGTGATTCCTATTTTAATTCATATAATAACAATAATAGGACACCTATTGAACTTGAGAACAAAATTAAAGAATTTATTAGTTCTCAAAAGATTTTTAATGCCATGGTAGAAGAAAAACTACATAAAGTGGTGATATGGCTAGAAACATGGATAGAATTGCTCATGATGTGGAGACTCTTAAAATTAAAATTATGCCACATAAAATGGATGCTATTGAAACTTTAAAGTCTATTCAAGTTACCACTAATGAAAGTAGAGAAAGAATCGCAAGGAATAGAGCTAAGCATGAATTCCTAGAAAAAGCGATTCCACCCAGTTTTATCACAATCATGATGAAGATATTAAAATGATTGGTGTGCCACCTATTGAATCTTTTTTAGTAGAATAAAACTTGATTAAAAAGGGACTGGAGATGAGTCCACTTTAGTTAGAAGGCATCCCTACAGTTCCGGGGGGGGGGGGGCTCATGATATTAATGATAAAAACAATATAAGTGGGTTTGAAGAGGTGAAGACTTCAGATAGTGATGTGCCCACTACTTCGGGTTAGGACTTCAATTATGATAATTTCTCTTTGATTGAATGTGTTTCCTTGTTGCAGTCCATGATAAATTCACGTATGCTTATGAACAAAATAAAGCTTTTACTAAACATATTGTGGAAGCGATGATTAAAGCTCATGAAGAAAAGTTTGAATTGGAAGTTTCTATACCTAGAAAATTACATGATGAATGGGAACCTACTATTGAAGTGAAGATTAAAGATTATGAATGTAATGCTTTGTGTGATCTAGGCAGTAGCGTCTCTACTATATCAAAATCTTTATCTGACATGCTAGGTCTCATCGATATGAATGAATGTTCCCTTAACTTGCACTTAGCAGATTCAACTATTAAGAAACCATTGGGTAGAATAAATGATGTTCTAATACTTGGTAATAGTAATTATGTGCGCGTGGATTTTATTGTGCTTGATATTGAATGCATTCTGTCTTGTCCTATAGTACTTGGTAGGCCTTTCCTATGTACCATAGGTTCTATTATTGATATGAAAAAAAGGAAATATATGATTTCAATTTCCGTAAAAGAATGTGATGGAACACTTTCCAAGGAAGATAATTAAAGCACCATATGAATCTATTATGAGAGCCACTTATGTAATTAATATGAAGGATGATAATACTTGAAACAATGCATTACGCCTAGCTAGGGGCATAAAACAATAGCGCTTGTTGGGAGGCAACACAATAGTTATCTTATTTTTTTGGTTTTTATTTCTTTTTTGTGTGATGACATGATTATTACTACTGTAATGATTGTATTTTTATATTTTAATTAGTGTTTGTGCCAAGTAAAGCCTTTGGGATGATTTGGATAATAGTTACCTGGTTTTGTGAAAAAACAGAAACTTTTGCTCTCAGTCCAGGAATTTCTATAATTCACTGAACATGATTTTATCTGAATTTTTACACATGATTGATATACAAATTTCCCATGTTTTTTTATTTTTTCAGAAGTTTTAGAGTTACAAAAGTATGGTTTTTGTTCAGATCATTACATACTGTTCCGTTTTAGACAGATTCTGTTTTTACTGCATAGTGTGCTTATTTTAATAATGCTATGGATTATATCAGGGGATATAAGTCATGGAGAAGTTAGAATACAGTAGGTATTATTCAAGATTAATTACGAATGATTTTATAACAATGCCTAAAGTTTATGATTTATCTACTATACTAATGGATCTCACGAGGTTTCTGTTGACTTTTGTTTGCTGAAGTTTTCATGTTTTGGGTGAGATCATGCTGGATGAAGGAATATGGAGCGGAAAGTCCCTAAGCTTGGGGATGTACAAGTGACGGTGTCCTGGATTAAGGGTTCGCGACCTAGTTGGTCCACAGTCCATGGTTCGAGCTTACGGCCCACCAATCTCAAGGGAGGACTCTGGAAGCCTTGAACCACGACATGATCAAGATGGACTCTACCAAAGACTTAGCATCTAATTCAAGAACAAATCCAATCATCGACATGTTTATTCCTAGTTGCCAACCGACCATCTGTGACCCTAGATCCCCTGGCACCTATATAAGCCGTAGGGTTTGGTCCATCGAGGGACAAGTATAATCATCCTGCTTAGGGTTTAGAACACAACATACGATCTCAAGGTAGATCAAACTATACTTGATACTCCATCATCAATATAATCAAGAAGGACATAGGGTTTTACCTCTTTGAGAGGGCCCGAACCTGGGTAAAACATCATGCCCTTTGTCTCCTGTTCACCATCGTTCCTAGATCCATAGCTCGGGAACCCCTACCCGTGATCCGCCGGTTTTAGTACCGACAGTGGTGGCCCATACAAGTCCCGCTGTGTGGTCAAAAAGGATCGATGGCCCATCTTCAGATCGATAGCAACATCAACTGCAGTGATATCTTTGTCCTTGGGAAGCTTTTCGCGTTCGGCAACATTGTTCTTCATTCCAATTCGACTAGCCGGCTCGACCGTGTTGAAAGCTTTGTCCCGAACCAAGTCCTTATGTTCGGGAGCCTGGAATACACCGCTGACTCTCACGGTGATCTTGCCCTCTCTGGCTGGATAATAGATTGGCTTGAGAACTCTTCGGACATCACAACCTTGACCCCGGCACTGAGCCCTAATTCGGGCCTCGGGCCGGGTTTCGCATCAGAGCCAACCTCGAGTATGGACCTGACCATCGCCGCGTTGGATCCAACTTCAAACACGGATCTAGCCACTGTCTCATAGGATCTCGACCTCGAGTCAAGTCCGAGTTCAGAACCGGTGTTAAGATCGTATCCGATCTCTTTGCTAGCAGACCAGGAGTCAACCCCGGCTAGCCAAGACTCCAAAATTGCATCAAGAAAACCCTGGAGCATATTTCATATCAATCCAGCTTGCAGTCGAGCCATGGACATCGGGGAGCTGTTGTAGCTAAACGAGATGCTAGACCAAATCCAGAATCTGACAACATCCTCTGTCTATGATCAAATCGGATGTAAAGCCGATGATAGGGAAATCGAGGTCCCTCCCACCACCCACCTAGTCGCTACCACCGAGGATTTAACAAACACACTAAACTACACCTTCGACGAGGCAACTGACATGGATGAAGATGTCAATAGAACAACAAGAGCGGCGTTGGAGGCTGCAATGTCTACCTATGACGTCTACATGGTGGACACACCCAAGGATCCCCCAAATGTCAATGCCTCATAGGCGACCAAAAGATACTGGCGGGGGCAAGAGATAAACCAACAATACATATTCCACTAATGACAGCGCCACCCCAGATAACACTGAGGACCAGGGCAACGGCAACAAAGCCATGCCCGCTCAGGTCAACGACTGCTACGTCTTGAGCTTGCGTTGGTTTTCCTTGAAGAGGAAAGGGTGATGCATCACAGTAGCGTAAGTATTTCCCTCAGTTTTTGAGAACCAAGGTATCAATCCAGTAGGAGGCTCCTCAACAAGTCCCACAAAACTACACAAACAAACAAAGAACTCGCAACCAACGCGATAAAGGGGTTGTCAATCCCTTCATGGCCACTTGCGAAAGTGAGATCTGATAGAGATAATATGATAAGATAAATATATTTTTGGTATTTTATAATATAGATGCAGAAAATAAAGATGCAAATAAAAGTAGATTGAAAGCAAATATGATAAGAGATAGACCCGGGGGCCATAGGTTTCACTAGTGGCTTCTCTCAAGATAGCATAAGTATTACGGTGGGTGAACAAATTACTGTCGAGCAATTGATAGAAAAGAGAATAATTATGATGTTATCTAGGCATGATCATGTATATAGGCATCACGTCCGCAACAAGTAGACCGACTCCTGCCTGCATCTACTACTATTACTCCACACATCGACCGCTATCTAGCATGCATCTAGAGTATTAAGTTCATAAGAACACAGTAACGCATTAAGAAAGATGACATGATGTAGAGGGATAAACTCAAGCAATATGATATAAACCCCATCTTTTTATCCTCGATGGCAACAATACAATACGTGTCTTGCAACTCTTTCTGTCACTGGGTAAGAACACCGCAAGATTTAATCCAAAGCTAAGCACTTCTCCCATGGCAAGAAAGATCAATCTAGTAGGCCAAACCAAACCGATAATTCAAAGAGACTTGCAAAGATAACTGAATCATACATAAAAGAATTCAGAGAAGATTCAAATATTATTCATAGATAAACTGGATCATAAACCCACAATTCATCGGATCTCGACAAACACACCGCAAAAAGAGATTACATCGAATAGATCTCCACAAGAGAGGGGGAGATCATTGTATTGAGATCCAAAAAGAGAGAAGAAGCCAACTAGCTAATAACTATGGACCCGAAGGTCTGTGGTAAACTACTCACAACTCATCGGAAGGGCTATGGTGTTGATGTAGAAGCCCTCCGTGGTGGATTCCCCCTCCGGCAGAACGCCGGCGATGGCTCCAAGATGGGATCTCGTGGATACAGGAGGTTATGGTGGTGGAAATATTTCTTCGGTGGCTCCCTCGATGTTTTCGGGGTATGTAGGCTTATATAGGAGGAAGAAGTACATCAGTGGCTGCCTGAAGGGCCCACGCGACAGGGGGCGTGCCCTATAGGGGGGGGGGGGCGCCCTACCCTCTCGTGGCTGCCTCGGCTGCTTCTTGACTTGCACTCCAAGTTCTCTGGATCATGTTCGTTCCAAAAATCACGCTTCCGAAGGTTTCATTCCGTTTGGACTCCGTTTGATATTCCTTTTCTTGGAAATACTGAAATAGGCAAAAAAAACAGCAATACGGGCTGGGCTTCCGGTTAGTAGGTTAGTCCCAAAAATGATATAAATGTGTAAAATAAAGCCCATAGTCATCCAAAATAGGTAATATAATAGCATGAAACAATCAAAAATTATAGATACATTGGAGACGTATCAAGCATCCCCAAGCTTAATTCCTGCTCGTCCTCGAGTAGGTAAATGATAAAAATAGAATTTTTGATGTGGAATGCTACCTAGCATTATTCTCAATGTAATTTCTCTTTATTGTGGCATGAATGTTCAGATCCAAGTGATTCAAAATAAAAGTTCATATTGACAAAAGAAATAGCAATACTTCAAGCATACTAATAAAAGCAATCATGTCTTCTCAAAATAACATGGCTAAAGAAAATTCATCCCTACAAAATCATATAGTTAGTCTATGCTTCATTTTCGTCACACAAATATGTTCCCAACTTCTATACCCCGATGACAAGCCAAGCAATTGTTTCATACTTAAATAATCTCAAACTTTCTCAACCTTCACGCAATACATGAGCGTGAGCCATGGATATAGCACTATGGGTGGAATAGAATGATGATTGGGGATTGTGTGGAGAAGACAAAAAAAAGGAGAAAGTCTCACATTGACGAGGATAATCAATGGGCTATGGGAATGCCCATCAATTGATGTCAACATGAGGAGTAGGGATTGCCATGCAACGGATGCACTAGAGCTATAAATGAATGAAAGCTCAACAAAAGAAAACTAGTGGGTGTGCATCCAACTTTCTTGCTCACGAATACCTAGGGCATTTGAGGAAGCCCATCGTAGGAATATACAAGCCAAGTTCTATAATGAAAAATTCCCACTAGTATATGAAAGTGACAACACATGAGACTATCTACATGAAAACTCGGTGTTACTTTGAATCACGATATATATGAGACTCATTACATGAAGAACAAGGTGCTACTTTGAAGCACAAGTGTGGAAAAAGAGATAGTAGCATTGCCCCTTTATTTATTTTTTTTCTTCTTTTTTCTTTTTTTTCTTTTTTTTCTTTTGGCCTTTTTTTGGCCTTTTTTGGGCAATGCTCTAATAATGATGATCATCACACTTTTATTGATTACAACACATGAATTACAACTCAAAACTAGAACAAGATATGACTCTATATGAATGCCTCCGATGGTGTGCCGGGATGGTGCAATGAATCAAGAGTGACATGTATGAAAATTATGCATGGTGGCTTTGCCACAAATACGATGTCAACTACATGATCATGCAATGGCAATATGACAAAAGTAATGTATGTCATGATGATGATGAACGGAACGGTGGAAAGTTGCATGGCAATATATCTCGGAATGGCTATGGAAATGCCATAAATAGGTTGGTATGGTGGCTGTTTTGAGGAAGATATAAGGAGGTTTATGTGTGATAGCGCATATCATATCACGGGGTTTGGATGCACCGGCGAAGTTTGCACCAACTCTCAAGGTGAGAAAGGGCAATGCACGGTACCGAAGAGGCTAGCAATGATGGAAAGGTAAAAGTGCGTATAATCCATGGACTCAACATTAGTCAAAAGAACTCATATACTTATTGCAAAAGTTTATAAGTCATCAAAACCCAAGCACTACGCACATGCTCCTAGGGGGATAGATTGGTAGGAAAAGACCATCGCTCGTCCCCGACCGCCACTCATAAGGATGCACAAGCCAGGTACACTTCATGCTTCAAATTTGTGACACAACTTTAACCATACGTGCATGCTACGGGACTTGCTAACTTCAACACAGGCATTCTTTAAATTCATAATCACCCAACTAGCATGACTTTAATATCACTACCTCCCTATCTCAAAACAATTATCAAGTATCAAGTTGATCATAGCATCCAATTCACTTCCTATGATAGTTTTTATTATACCCAACTTGGATGCTCATCATTCTAGGACCAATTTATAATCATAGAAAATACCATGCTGTTCTAAAAGACTCTCAAAATAATATAAGTGAAGCAAGAGAGACCAACAATCTCTTCAAAACTAATCCACCGCCGTGCTCTAAAAGATATAAGTGAAGCACTAGAGCAAAAACTATCTAGCTTAAAAGATATAAGTGAAGCACATAGAGTATTCTAATAAATTTCAATCAAGTAGGCTTCTACCAAAAGGTGTGTTACAACAAGGATGATTGTGGTAAACTAAAAAGCAAAGACTAATATAATACACGACGCTCCAAGCAAAACACATATCATGTAGCGAATAAAAATATAGCTCCAAGTAAAGTTACCAATGAACAAAGACGAAAGAGGGGATGCCTTCCGGGGGCATCCCCAAGCTTAGGATTTTGGCTATTCTTGAATATCTTGGGGTGCCTTGGGCATCCCCAAGCTTAGGATTTTGCCACCCTTTATTCCATAGTCCATCAAATCTTTACCCAAAACATGAAAACTTCACAACACAAAACTCAACAGGAAATCTCATAAGCTCCGTTAGTGAAAGAAAACAAAACCACCACATAAGTTACTGTAATGAACTCATTCTTTATTTATATTGGTGTTAAACCTACTGTATTCCAAATTCTCTATGGTTCATACCCTTACATACTAGCCATAGATGCATCAAAATAAGCAAACAACACACGAAAAACAGAATTTGTCAAAAACAGAACAGTCTGTAGCAATTTGTAGCTAACGCAAACTTCTGGAACCTCAAAAATCCTACCAAAATAGGACATACTAAACAATATTTTTATTGAACAGAATCAAAAAGAATCAGTGCAAAATCTCGTTTCTGTTATTTATTGAATATTTTCTTGTGAGCACAAAGTTTCTGTTTTTCAGCAGAATCAAATCAACTCATATCATAGGTTATCCTATATGTTCTACTTGGCACAAACACTAAATAAAACATGAAAACACATCTAAACAGAAAGTAGAAACGAAATTTATTACTAAACAGGAGCAAAAACAAAAAACACAAAGAAAATTGGGTTGCCTCCCAACTAGCGCTATCGTTTAACGCCCCTAGCTAGGCATAAAAGCGAAGATAGATTTAAGTAGTGCCATCTTTAGCACTTGATTCATAGGTAGCTCACATGATAGATTCATAAGGTAATTTGACTTTCTTTCTTGGAAAGTGTTCCATGCCTTTCTTTAATGGAAATTGGAATCTAATATTCCCTTCCTTCATATCAATAATCGCACTAAACGTTCTAAGGAAAGGTCTACCAAGAATAATAGGGCAAGAAAGATTGCAATCTATATCAAGAACGATAAAATCAACGGGCACCAAATTTCTATTTGCAACAATTAAAACATCATTGATTCTTCCCATAGGCTTTTTAATGGTGGAATCCGCAAGGTGCAAATTTAAAGAGCAATCATCAAGATCATGGAAACCTAGAATATCACATAAAGTTTTCGGAATCATGGAAACACTAGCACCCAAATCACACAAAGCAAAACACTCATAGTCTTTAATTTTAATCTTTATAGTAGGTTCCCACTCATCATTAAGTTTTCTAGGTATAGAAACTTCCAAATTAAGTTTTTCATCAAAAGATTGCATCAAGGCATCAACGATATGTTTGGTAAAAGCTTTATTTTGACTATAAGCATGAGGAGAATTAACAACGGATTGCAACAAGGAAATACAACTCTCTAAAGAACAATTATCATAATCAAAATCCTTGAAATCCGAGATAGTGGGTTCAATACTATTTAAAGTCATGACCTCTCCAATCCCACTTTTACCAAATTTAGCATCAAGATCTAAAAACTCCGAAATCTTGGGACGCCTTCTAAATAAAGTTGACTCATCTCCAGTACTATTATTATCAAGATTCATATTGCAAAACAAAGATCTAATAGGGGACACATCAATAACTTTAAGATCTTCATCATTATTATCATGGAATTGGGAAGAACACGCTTTTATAAAGCAATCTTTCTTAGCACAGAATCTAGCGGTTCTTTCCTTGCAATCGTCAATGGAACTTCTAGTAGCTTTGAGAGACTCATTGATATCATGCTTAGGGGGAGAAGATCTAAGTTTGAGAGAATCAACATCAAGCGAAAGTCTATCAACGTTCCTAGCCAAATCATCAACTTTGAGCAATTTTTCTTCAAGCAAAGCATTAAAATTCTTTTGAGAGATCATAAATTCTTTCACACTATTTTCAAAATCAGAGGGCATCTTATTAAAATTACCATAAGAATTATTGTAGGAATTTCCATAATTATTAGAGGAATTGCTAGGGAACGGTCTAGGATTAAAGTTTCCTCTATATGCATTGTTTCCAAAATTATTCCTACCAACAAAATTTACATCCATAGATTCACTATTATTCTCAATCAAGGTAGATAAAGGCATATCATTGGGATAAATAGAAGAACTCTTAGTAGCAAATAATCTCATAAGCTCATCCATCTTTGCACTCAAAACATTAATTTCTTCTATAGCCTGCACTTTTTTACTAGTAGATCGTTCGGTGTCCCGTTGAGAATAATTAGCCATAATATTGTCAAGAAGTTTTGTAGCATCTCCTAAAGTGATTTCCATAAACGTGCCTCCAGCGGCCGAATCTAAAAGATTTCTAGAAGCAAAATTCAATCCGGCATAAATTTTTTGTATGATCATCCATAAATTTAAACCATGAGTAGGGCAATTGCGAATCATCAATTTCATTCTTTCCCAAGATTGGGCAACATGCTCATGATCAAGTTGTTTAAAGTTCATAATATCATTCCTAAGCGAGATGATCTTAGCGGTAAGAAAATACTTAGAGATAAAAGCATCTCTGCACTTGTTCCAAGAATCAATACTATTTTTAGGTAAAGAAGAAAACCAAACTTTAGCATGATCTCTAAGTGAAAACGGAAATAACTTCAATTTAACAATATCATTATCCGTATCTTTTTTTCTTTTGCATATCACACAAATCAACAAAGTTGTTTAGATGAGTAGCGGCATCTTCACTAGGAAGGCCGGCAAATTGATCTTTCATAACAAGATTCAGCAAAGCAGTATTGATTTCACAAGACTCAACATCATTAAGAGGAGCAATCGGAGTACTAAGGAAATCATTATTATTGGTATTCGAGAAATCACACAATTTGGTATTATCTTGTGCCATGGCAACAAGTAACCCAACACACAAGCAAACAGAAAAAGGTAAGCGAAAGAGAGAGAGAGAGAAGAAGGCAAGCGGAAAAGACAGGAGATTGGGAAAGAGAGGGCGAATAAAACGGCAAGGGTGAAGTGGGGGAGAGGAAAACGAGAGGCAAATGGCAAATAATGTAAATGCGAGGGAGATGAGTTTGTGATGGGTACTTGGTATGTCTTGACTTGAGCGAAGATGTCCCCGGCAACGGCGCCAGAAATCCTTCTTGCTACATCTTGAGCTTGCGTTGGTTTTCCTTGAAGAGGAAAGGGTGATGCAGCACAGCAGCGTAAGTATTTCCCTCAGTTTTTGAGAATCAAGGTATCAATCCAGTAGGAGGCTCCTCACCAAGTCCCATGAACCTACACAAACAAACAAAGAACTCGCAACCAACGCGATAAAGGGGTTGTCAATCCCTTCACGGCACTTGCGAAAGTGAGATCTGATAAGATAAATATATTTTTGGTATTTTATAATATAGATGCAGAAAATAAAGATGCAAATAAAAGTAGATTGAAAGAAAATATGATAAGAGATTGACCCGGGGGCCATAGGTTTCACTAGTGGCTTCTCTCAAGATAGCATAAGTATTACGGTGGGTGAACAAATTACTGTCGAGCAATTGATAGAAAAGTAAATAATTATGATGTTATCTAGGCATGATCATGTATATAGGCATCACGACCGCAACAAGTAGACTGACTCCTGCCTGCATCTACTACTATTACTCCACACATCGACCGCTATCTAGCATGCATCTAGAGTATTAAGGTCATAAGAACAGAGTAACACATTAAGAAAGATGACATGATGTAGAGGGATAAACTCAAGCAATATGATATAAACCCCATCTTTTTATCCTCTATGGCAACAATACAATACGTGTCTTGCAACCCTTTCTGTCACTGGGTAAGAACACCGCAAGATTGAACCCAAAGCTAAGAACTTCTCCCATGGCAAGAAAGATCAATCTAGTAGGCCAAACCAAACCCATAATTCGAAGAGACTTGCAAAGATAACTCAATCATACATAAAAAAATTCAGAGAAGATTCAAATATTATTCATAGATAAACTGGATCATAAACCCACAATTCACCGGATCTCGACAAACACAGCGCAAAAAGAGATTACATTGAATAGATCTCCACAAGAGAGTGGGAGATCATTGTGTTGAGATCCAAAAAGAGAGAAGAAGCCAACTAGCTAATAACTATGGACCCGAAGGTCTGTGGTAAACTACACACAACTCATCGGAAGGGCTATGGTATTGATGTAGAAGCCCTCCATGATGGATTCCCCCTCCGGAAGATCGTCGGCGACGGCTCCAAGATGGGATCTCGCGGATACAGGAGGTTACGGTGGTGGAAATATTTCTTTGGTGGCTCCCTCGATGTTTTCGGGGTATGTAGGCTTATATAGGAGGAAGAAGTACGTCGGTGGCCGCCCGAGGTGCCCACGAGACAGGGGGCCCCTATAGGGGGGGGCTACCCTCTCGTGGCCGCCTCAGTTGCTTCTTGACTTGCACTCCAAGTTCTCTGGATCACGTTCGTTCCAAAAATCACGCTTTCGAAGGTTTCATTCCGTTTGGACTCCGTTTGATATTCCTTTTCTTCTAAATACTGAAATAGGCAAAAAAATCAGCAATATAGGTTGGGCCTCCGGTTAGTAGGTTAGTCCCAAAAATGATACAAATGTGTAAAATAAAGCCCATAGTCACCCAAAACAGGTAATATAATAGCATGAAACAATAAAAATTTATAGATACGTTGGAGACGTATCAACGACCCTGCCGGGATGTTCGATAATGGGTACCCCAAAGATCCCGAGGCTAAGGAGGGAGATGACTACCTACCTGAATCTGAGCAGGACGCGAGCCTCGGACTCGAGGACTTCATAGTCCCTGCTGATCCATACGAACAAGAAAGATTCCGGCGGCGCCTCGTTGCAACTGCGTGGAGCATGAAGAAAAAGCAGCAGTAGCTCCATGCTGATCAGAACACGCTAAATGAAAAGTGGGTAGAGATCCTAGTAGTTTAGAAAGACCTCAAAGCATGACGCGGGGGAAAACTAAACCTTACCCACATCGGCATCTACTCCCATAATTCGATGACGAAGTTGCCGAGAATGTGCCTTTCAAGCACGGCCAAGCTGACCAACCTGAGGCCCTCCTCGGGGACGGGACATGAAAAAGGGAGAAAATAGAACCCCCCACAATACCGCACCGTGAAGGCAAGGACCCGGTCCAATACCCCGAGCCGTACGATTTGTGAATGAAGTTAAACGCAAATTCGGTCCCAGCATGATCCATTTATGAATCACGAGGACACGCGCCTGCTAGACAGGTCGGCTACCCGGCCTAGTTGGACAAGCATGGGAGGGCTCGGGAGAAAGCATACACTCGGATTCCAACTGATATTCGACACAAGGCAGCTCATTTTCAAGGGCCTGTGCAGCCAATATGCTTTACAAATGAGGTCATGGTACACCAGTTCCCCCAAAATTTCAAACCCGTAAACATCGAAGCTTACAATGGAACGACTGACCATACCGTTTGGATTGAATACTTCCTTATCCACATTCATATGGCTCGTGGAGATGATCTCCATGCCATCAAATACCTGCCATTGAAACTCAAGGGATCGGCGAGGCATTGGCTCAACAGCCTACCCGAGAACTCTATTGGGAGCTAGGAGCAGCTTAAAGACGCCTTTCGAGAGAACTTCCAGGGCATGTATGTCCGACCTCTGGACACTGATGACCTTAGCCATATCATTCAGCAGCCAACAATTCCGGTTGGTGAGATTGGCAGACTTGTCCAAAGGCCAAGGCAAGATCTAGTCTCACAACGAAGATGAGGATGAACCTCAGAGGCCCAATAACGGGGGCCTAAAGCTATTTCCTCCCGACGTAAAAGATGCGAACATGATCTATGTCACCCACATCCCTAGAAAGGAGAGGAAACACACACTTCAGAATGTCTACACCCTAGAGCCTATAGCTTCGAAGTACAACCCGTGGTCGGCTTGCCCGATCTCCTTTTACATGCACGACCACCTGACTAGTATCTGTCATGGAGGGCTGGCGACTCTGGTCGTCGATCCTATTGTCGATGGGTTTCACTTAACATGGGTCCTTATGGATAGTGCAACAACTTAAACCTGATCTACGCTGACATGATCAACAATATGGGCATTGACCCGAAAGGATCAAGCCCATCAACACCACTTTCAAAGGTATGATACCAGGTGTGGAGGCATAGTGCACTCGGACCATCACATTGGAGTAGTCTTCGGCTCTCACGAGAACTTCCAAAGCGAAGACTTGATCTTTGATATAGTCCCTTTTTGAAGTGGCTATCACACTGCTCAACCGAACTAAATTCGACTGATTCAACATTGTCCCGCATTACGCACATCTGAAGCTCAAAATGCCAGGTACAAAGGGTGTTATTACAGTTAATGGTAACACCAAACGATCCCTCCATACAGAGGAGCAAACCGTAGCTTTCGCAGCCGAGCTCCAAGCAGCGAGAAGGCATCTAAGACTGACGGGGTCCCAGACCCGAGGTGCCTAACATAAAGGAGCCCGACCTCAACTTCGACTAGGGCCCACCAGACCCAAAGAGCATCAAGGAACCCTAAGAAGGGGGGGGGGGGCAGGCTAACGAAGATACCCCAAGAAAAGCGGCGGCGGCTAGATAGATTTGATATCTTCTCCATGTAAACCCTAGACCTCTCATGTTTGTATAAAGGGAGGTTTAAGGCCCTCATTAGGGATCCAATCTAGAACAAACTCTCGATGGACATATGATACACCATGGTAATTCTCTGCACGAGGTATTCCCTCACCATGAATACCAAAACAAAACAAGATGTAGGGTATTTGTCAGGACCAAGAGTATATCGACCAGGGGGGGGGAGGGGTGAATGGGATATCCAAAAATTCTTGCGAATGTTTTGAACACATCCCAAACACAACAACACCAATAAGGTTCGGTAGACAAGAATTCAAAAAAGCTCACTCAAGAGGAACATATCTATCAAAGAAGTAAGTAATGATAGTTCGAGCATATGATATCATAGGTTTGACAACAATGATGGTAATGCAATATGCGAATAGATACAATAACATGAATGGAAACAAGTTAAGAACTATGAAGGAAAACCTGTCGGTGTCCTAGACTTGGGGGTATCCAGTCTTGCTTGCCTGCGGCCCACCGCGTGGCTCTGTCGATGGCTTAGTACAGCCCAGCTTCAGCACCAACACCACAAGGCCCTCGAGAGGGGCCGAGCCTCGCGAGGTGGACAACGCCAAGACCCTCGAAGGAAGCAACCTCCTTAGGAGGTCTCCTGAGGGGCAGAGAGTTCTACACAGCTGCCTCATGAGGCTCAACTGACGTGAGCCATGACGACCAAGGCCAGGCAGGCTCTAGGCAGGCGCCAGGCGGGCGTAGAGTGTAGGTTTCCTCTTTGGTGCAAGGGAGGCAAGCTGCAGGCGCAGGGTCCCGAGGAATTAGCCAAATGTTTCCATTCTGGTGCAACAAGAGCAAGACCGCCAGGACGGTAGGACGGAGGTCATCACCGAGCCCACCGCAGTGTCATGACCAGATGCTTTTCGTAGGCGAAGACTACTTTTGTCAGGATAGACTGTACTACTTGTCCCCTTTCAAATCCCGCCGTTGTGGAATCCCTTCCTGCTCATATTTGCAAAGAGGACCAAGGCCACTATATATAGGACTTAGCCACCACCGTAGTAAGAGGGATCCATTCCATCTCGAGCACTACACCAGCTCAAGAACACCTCACCTCCTGAGGCCTGTTCATCCTTGTACTAGTTCTTCCATAGCCCCTCAAGGCAATCCACCACACCACACTGGATTAGGGTATTACACCACAATGGTGGCCCGAACCAGTATAAATCTCTATGTCTTTGTGTCTTTGTGAGCTCGAGGCATTAGGCCTAGGGAGATCACGAGTAGGCAGGCTGGGCAGGTTGAGATCTCTACACGCACCCCAGAGTTTGAACCTCTCACGGGTTGCCGGATCCCGAAATCCGACATTTGGCACGCCAGGTAGGGGTCCGTCGGAATCTTCTTCCTCGACCTATAGACCATGCCACTGACTCCTATGGTGGTCGCTCCTCCGTCGGCCTGGTCGGCGCGCATTCTTGAAGAGGTGCCGGGGCTGCGCTGCTTCACCCTCTCCCTTCGGCAGGTGCAATGGCCGCACAAGTTACGACCGGAGATGCCGCTGCGCTATGACGGCGCGGTAGATCCGGCTCCCTTTCTTCAAGCATATGAGGAGGCTGTTTGGGCGGCTGACGAAGACGACAAGGTGAAGGCCAACTGGTTCCCCATGGCCCTGGTAGGTGCGCCACGCACCTAGTTGCCCAACCTGCCGGCTTCTTCTGTGGCTTCCTGGGATGAGCTGTGCGGCCTCTTCCTCGCCCGCTACACGGCACCGGCACCCCCGGTCATCGCAGCTCTCCTAGGTGGCTCGCAAGCTCCACCGTCCGACCGCCACATCAAGCAGTTCTGCCAGCACACAGGTGCCATTCAGGCAGGCTCAGGGGCTCCTCCAGGCTGGGTGGCTCCCCAAGCCGACCTCACCTTTGGACCCTAAGATCACCCCGACGCCACGACGGGAGCGGGGCACGCTCCCGATGCTCTACACCCCCACCATCTGCCACATGGCGATCACCAGGACCCTCATCGACGGCGGGGCCGGCCTCAACATGCTCTCCCCAGAGGCGTTCGGCCTGCTCCACATGCCGCCCAGCCGACTCCGTCCCTCCAAGCCTTTCTCAGGGGTCAGTGGCGGCTCTACCAGGCCCCTGGGGCAGATCCGTCTCCCTGTCACCTTCGGTACGTGCGACAACTACTGCACCGAGCTCATCGACTTTGACATCGCCAAGATCAACCTGCCGTACAATGCTATCCTAGTATGCCCGACCTTGGCTTAGTTTATGGCTGCGACTCACCCTGCGTACAATCTCATGAGGATGCCGGGAAGCAACAATGTCCTCATGATGACGGGGACACCAAAGGCGCGCTGCAGGCCCTCAAGCACGCCTTCAAGACTGCCGCGACCACGATACCTGGCGAGAAGAAGGATGAGGAGGCCCCGGAAGCAGCGCCAGTCAAGAAGAAGCAGCTGTTCTCCCAGGACCGAGCCGAGACGAAGCAAGTGCCGGTCTGCGAGGATGGGACGGCCAGTGCCACCTTCACCATAGGGGCTGGCCTCCCTCAGGACCAAGAGGAGGCGTTGATCAGCTTTCTGTGGGCCAACAAGGATGTATTTTCCTAGGAACCCAAACATCTGGCCGGGGTCCCGAGGGGGATAATCCAGTATCATCTGAGACTATGCCCAAACGTGCTGCCGGTGAAGCAGAAGGCTCGCCGACAGTCCACCGAGAAGCAGGCCTTCATCGTCCAAGAAACCCGTAAGCTACAAGCTGCGGGGGTCATCAGAGAGGTGTGGTACCTAGAGTGGCTGGCAAACCACGTCATCGTCCCCAAGAAAGGGGGGAAGGAGCGCATGTGTGTCGACTTCACCAACCTCAACAAGGCCTGCCCTCAAGATCCCTTCCCGCTCCCTCGCATTGACCAGATCGTCGACTCCACCACCGAGTGCGACCTGTTGTGCTTCCTGGACGCCTTCTCTAGCTACCACCAGATCAAGATGGCCGTGGAGGATGTGGAGAAGATGGCATTCCTCAGCCCGTGCGGGGTATACCGCTACACCTGCATGCCCTTTGGGCTGCGCAACACCAGAGAAACCTTCCAGCAGTTGATGCACATCGCCCTGGGTCCGCAACTCGGGAGAAATGCAGAGACCTATGTCGATGATATAATGGTGAAGTCTCAGGAGGCCAGGACTCTGATAGAAGATCTAGAGGAGATGTTCGCCAGCCTGCGCACAGTGGATCTTCGGCTTAACCCCGAGAAGTGTGTGTTTGGGGTCCCTTCCGGCAAGCTGTTGGGTTTCTTAGTATTGCACAGAGGGATCGAGGCCAACCCGAAAAAGGTCAAGGCGATAGAAGACATGAACCCCCCCTCAGACCCTGAAGGAGATGCAGAAGCTGGCCGGCTGCGTAACCTCACTTGGGTGATTCATCTCCAAGTTGGGGGAGCGCGCCCTCCCGTTTTTCAAGCTGATGAAGAGGAAGGAGCCATTCGAGTGGACCCCAGAGGTAAACACAGCTTTCCAGGACCTCAAGAGATATTTGACCAGCCCTCCGGTCATGGTGGTGCCATGCCCTCTCGAGCCTTTGGTGCTCTATCTAGCAGCAACCCCACACTCAGCCAGTGCCGCCCTGGTGGCACTAAGGGAGGAACGACCAAGCAAGAAGGCTTAGCAGGATGGACAACTGTCCAGCAAGGCACAACACCCCCAGGACGAAGCATCCGAAGCCTCGGCCAGTGCGGTGGTCGACGTCCCTCCTGAGGCCACGGTTGATCCTGTGGCTGTGAAGACTCCTGAGGATGGGCCTCGTGAGGCCACAGAGGGCATGTGCCCTCATGAAGAACAAGATTCCGTTGGTGCTGAGGGAGTCCTGGATAAGGGGTATCCGGACAGCCGGACTATATACTTTGGCCGGACTGTTGGACTATGAAGATACAGATTGAAGACTTCGTCCCGTGTCTGGATGGGACTCTCCTTGGCATGGAAGGCAAGCTTGGCGATTTGGATGTAGATCTCCTTCTCTGTAAACCGACTCTGTGTAACCCTAGCCCCCTCTGGTGTCTATATAAACCAGAGGGTTTAGTCCGTAGGACACAACCACAACAACAACAATCATACCATAGGCTAGCTTCTAGGGTTTAGCCTCTCTGATCTTGTGGTAGATCAACACTTGTAATACTCATATCATCAAGATCAATCAAGCAGGAAGTAGGGTATTACCTCCATCGAGAGGGCCCGAACCTGGGTAAACATCGTGTCCCCAGTCTGCTGTTACCATTAGCCTTAGACGCACAGTTCGGGACCCCCTACCCGAGATCCGCCGGTTTTGACACCGACATTGGTGCTTTCATTGAGAGTTCCTCTGTGTCATCGCTGTAAGGCTCGATGGCTTCTCCAACCTTCAACAACTCCGTCCCGGGTGAGACTTTTCTCCCGGGACAGATTTTTGTGTTCGGCGGCTTCGCACTGCGGGCCAACTCGCTTGGCCATCTAGAGCAGATCGACAGCTACGCCCCTGGCCGTCAGGTTAGGTTCGGGAATCTAAACTACATTGCCGACATCTGCTGAGACTTGATCTTCGACGGCTTCGAGACCCCATCAGGAGCGCCGACCGACCGCCACGCGCATGACTTAGATCTTCCATCGGACAGTACTTGGGATATCGCACCTGCCATGGCTCCGGACTTTGATCCAGAGCAGATCGTGCCATCTGAGGACGGGTGGATAGACCCCGCCCCGGAAGCCGCACACCCATCAGCGTTGGAGCCAAACACGGACTCCGCTTCTAAGGACATCTGTGTCTCCGGACCCCCGGACTCGCCTTCGGTCGTGGGTTCTGGACCGCGTGTATCCATGCCCATCGAACCCGATTGGGCCCCAACCATGGATTTCACCGCAGCGGATATCTTCTAGCACTCCCCCTTTGGCGATATGCTAAATTCATTAAGATCTCTCTATCTCTCTCTGTCAGGAGATTCCTGGCTGAGCTATGTTCGGCTCGAGTGGGAATCAGACGACGAAGGAATTTGTCACCCACCCACCACCCACTTCATAGCCACGGTCGATGATTTGGCCTCGAAGAGGGATACAATCCTGATCAGCCTACCTTCGAGCAAGCCGAACAAGAACACGGGCAGGTCAGCCCAGATGAATAGGCGACAGACGGATACTTAGAGGACGATAACTATATGCCTCCCTCCGAAGACGAGGTGAGCCTCGGTGACGACGAATTCGGCATACCAGAGGATCCCACAGAGCAAGAGCATTTTAAACGCCGGCTTATAGACACCGCAAGAAGCCTGAAAAAGAAGCGGCAGCAACTTCGAGCTGATCAGGACCTGCTCGCAGACAGACGGACTAAGACCCGGGCAGCCGAGGAATACGGACTCGAGCACCGAACAAAATACTGCCCAAAGCGTATGCTACTGCCTCAATTCGGGGAGGCGGCACTAAAACCCAAACGCAGGCCTACACCCCACCGCCAACACACCGCGGCAAGGGGCTACGTGCAAGACCAGCATTACAACAACATAGCTAGCACCCCGGGCACATCCGCAGCCAGGAGCAGAATCCGAAAACCTTGGTGCAACAAATATAAGCGTCCCAAGGCAAAGAACGACGCCCAGGACACCACAGTCGAACACAAGAGCCCGTAGTCCTCAACCCGTTCAGCGGGAGAAGAGACTTCAAAATCTTAATTCGGGCCCCTCCATCCTAAACAATACTTGACCGTCCATGTCAAATTCATGGTACCCCAGGAGCGGCAGCCAATCATACCAATAGAGAATGCTGGGTCTTTAAACAGATCGGCAGGCCGACGCCGGAAACAGCATGAAGAGGTCCCAGGGCAAGAAGCCTAGATTATCAAGCTTAGGGATCGATCACTCGAGGATCAGACCCACTAAAAAACTCATTTTAGAGTGTCATAATTAGGCGCGACGGCCACTTAGGCCCCACCACTCTGGATACGGTCTTCGGATCGCCAAAAAATTACCATACCAAAGAACTAACTCTCGACATTACACCTCTAGGCAATAGCTATTCAGCACCGCCAGGATACACTTCGACTCGACGCATTATCACCCAATGCCCACGACAGTCTTAAAAAAACCAGACCCACGTGATGTAGTCACAATCGCGGGCAAGACCGAGCTTCGCCTCGGCGCCGAAGAATATTCGGCCACTTTATTAACAGAAGCAGCGAGTCACGGTTTTTTCTATTGAACCTTGACTCGACAGCCGAACTCCCGAACACTGATAAAGGAGTCCGAACTACTTCATGATATCCCAGCCTGATCATGGCTCATACAGATCCTCCGGCATAAGCTGGATGGGCCACATCCCACGGCTCAGTCGCTGCTCACACACGCCTTTAGCATTATTTGCAGGTTCGCCTCTGCGCATAACTGGACCGGCGACTTGGAATCAGCTCGGATGCACACAGGGGGAATCTTCACCCCACCCGAATACAGTTCGGATATTACTCCGGACCCGCGCACAGCTCCCTATTGCCCGGTCCCAACAGGTTCTGTCGTCATGCCTCTCTTTTATAACATGCACTGTACTCATACGCATAGACGTATTACTCAAATACAACATGTAGAGTCATTTGACGCTTATCTGCTATTATTTCTCAACGACATTTTGTCACAACGGCATCTGAACATCGTGTTATGCCTTAAAACGCCAGGGGCTTCATTGCACCCACACTATGGCAACAAAGTCCGACCACCTTCTCAGTCGTTCGGCACCCCGAACTCATAGCATTATATGCATCAGCTCCGAATCATGTCTTGGGTCATTGGTTGGGTTTGCCTGGCTCCCATGTTTTGGTACCTTACGTTCCGCAATATCGTCTAAGGTAGCGTTGGGAGAAATACTGCGATTGTGTCCCGGTTCTTCCGGACGAACACCTCAGTAGAGAAAGCCAAAAACTGATTGTCATGATAAGGCGAGAGCTGGTCAGCTGTTCGAGAGGTTGTAAAATCTTTAAGGATTTATTCCGCATATTGCCATAATAAAATGCAGCATGCGAAGGATCGGTCCACCGATTAGGCGCTATTAGAGCCCCCCGTGCGGTCTTCCAAACACCAGGGGATGCGCCTCCCATACTCGAATTCATATGGCTAAGTGAGAGTAATAAAGCCCTATAGTCCGATTGCCTGGTTCGCTATGTTGAACACCTCCTTCACGGACCCAAGAATGGGATAAAGAGTGTTCATGTTTATCCCGAACACCCCCGTAGTTCCTATGTGGGGGCAGAAGCCGACGACTGGCCAGCTCTCAAGATTAACATATCAAACGGCCGCGCAGGAATAAAATTTACACATAACAGGCACATACATATAAGTGACTCTGTTTCTCCTTACAAAGGACAACACAACTGCCTTTAGGGAAAAATAATGTCTTTCGCACATTGCTCTGCCACAAGGGGGGCCCCCTTTAGGACACCATCATAATACATTTCAGGCTTGCGGTGCTCCTTCCCCTCTGGCTGCCCCTCAGTCATCAGCTTCTCAGCATCAAGCATCCCCCAGTGCACTTTTGCACGGGCAAATGCCATTTGTGCACCTTCTATGCAAACCGACCGCTTAATAACATCCAGCCGAGGGCAGGCACTCACAATTCGCTTCACGAGCCCGAAGAAACTGATCAGAATGGGCTCGGCGGGCCATAGCCGGATAACCAAATCCTTCATGGCTAGTTCGGCCGCCTGATGAAGTTCGATCAGCTGTTTCAGCTGGTCGACAAATAGCACCGGATAATTCGGCACCAAATACTGCGACCAGAAGAGCTTCTCCGCAGTTTCCTTCTTCTCAGCTCGGCAGAATTGGGCAGCATCAGATATGCTGCGGGGTAGATCCGCAAACGCCCCTGGAAAAATCAGGATTCAATGGGTCACCATGAATCTTCCCTATGATAGCATATAAAACACTTTGAATAAGAAAAACCCTTACCAGCCACAATCTTCCGCGCCTCCTAAATATCCTTCAGGGCAGCCTGGGCTTCCTCCCGAGCATCATTTGTGGTCTAGAGAGCTTGGACGAGCTCAGATTCTTTCAATAATAGACTCTGCTCCAAAGTCGGTTTTCTTCACGGCCTCCTGAAGCTCTCGCTCAGCTTCCACAACCCTGGCCTCGTGCTTCTCGCGGAGCGCTTGCTCCGCGGGCGCCTTCTCTTCGGCCAAGGAAACAGCCTTCTTGAGCGCCTCAATTTCGGCATTTGCCCCTATAGTGCGTGATATAAATGCTTTAAAGTAAGACACAACTACTTACTTATGCTCAAACTTACTAAGATTTCAACATACCTTGTTTATCCTCCAGCTGCTTCTTCACCCAACCGAGTTCTTCTTCGGCCCGCTCGAGACTCTGCTTGAGTCCGGACACCTCCACGGTATGGGAGGAGGCAGTCGCTGCAGACGCCTGATTCACAAAGAAATAGATATATGTCATTAGCTGAGTCTCCTGCGAATGGAGATTTGATCCCCTGTCCGGTTCCTGTCTTCTCCGAACAGTGTATCAGGGGCTACTATCTATACTATGACAGTCTTCTAAAAACATACCTCCAAGCCTTTTATAAGGCTGATGCAGGATTCATTCAGTCCGCTCTCGGTGGCCTGAATCTTTTCTATCACCGCGCCCATAAGAGCGCGATGTTCATCAATGATGGAAGTGCTCTCCAGCGCTGTCAATAGGCCACCCGGCACCTTTGGTTGGACAGAGGCCATAGGTGGAGCAGGATCACCCCCTCCAGTCAAGATGGGCTACCTGCCTGATCCCAGAGCCACAAGGGTCTCCGGGACTGGGTCCGGCTGTGGGCCGAATCCAAGATCGCCCCCGCCGTCGACGTTCATAGGAACTACCGCTCCCATGTGTCTGGCCCCCGAGGTACGACCCCCTGGCTCACGTCCTTTTTGGACGACACCTCGGTGTCACAACCAGGCTTTGGGGAAGGGGCCCTGGGCGGTGTCTCGCTCTCCAAGGCATCAGAACTCAACGAATCCTCCGATCAGGACTGTTGAGCAGGAGACCTCGCTGTTCTATAAAAAGTACGATGCAAATCAAAATATTACATTCTAGTAATTCTGGATGCATGGATATTTCGGATTTCATGCACTTACGAGTTTACCAAGGGCTGGGCCCTAGGATCCCACTCCGGGCTGCTGTCGGTAGCCGTGGTGGACGCCTCAGGGATGAGTGTTCTCCCCCTCTTAGGCGAATCTGCCTCTAAGGATGAGGAGGCTGTCCTTTTTCTTCCTCTTCATAGGGGACCCGAGCTCTTCTTCCTCCTCGTCCTCTTCCTCATCTTCGTCCTCTTCTTCCTCCTCATCCTCTTCGGAGGAGGGATGGTCACTAGAGTCTTCGGACATCGTGTCCGAGGCACCGCGACGACGAAGACCGCTCCTGGTCGCCTTGGCCTTTTTGTTGGCCTCTTTCTTCGGCGCCTCGTAAGGCGCCGGGACCAGCATCTTCGTGAGAAGTGGTCCGTCCGGTTCTTCTGGCAACGGGGCCGGACAATGAATCCGCCCCGCCTTCTTCGTCCATACCTGAGATAATCATGGAAAAGCACGTTAAGAAAAACATCACCCTCGGGACATTCCAGTGAAACCTGCGGATGGACGAGACATAATAATGACTTACCGGACTTGCGGGGTGGGACAGTTGGTACCCGCGGTCCGCAGCGGAGTCCGGCCACAGTTTGGCAGACTTGAAGAGCACCTTCCAGATGTCCTTGTGCGAGGAGCCGAAAAGCTCCCGCAGGGTCTGGTGCTCGGCTGGGTCATACTCCCACAAATCACAGCTTCTGTGCTGACAAGGAAGGATCAGGCGGACCAGCATCACCTAGACTACGTCAATGAGCCTGATGGCCTTGTCTTCCATACCTTTGACGCACGCTTGGATCACTGACAGTTCGTCGGACGATGACCAGTTCATGCCCTTCTTGGGCCAGGACGTGAGCCGCAAAGGGGCTCCAGATCGAAACTCAGGAGCAGCGACCCACTTTTTGCCGCGCGGCTCAGTGATGTAGAACCACTGCTGCTGCCACTTCTTGACAGAGTCAATAAAAGTACCCGTTGGCCATGTGACCTTGGGCATTCTGCTCACCATGGCGCCTCCGCACTCGGCGTGTTCGCCGTTCACCACCTTGGGCTTCACGTTGAAGATCTTCAGCCATAGCCCGAAGTGTGGCGTGATGCATAGAAAGGCCTCGCACACGACGATAAACGTCGAGATATTGAGGAAGGAATTGGGGGATAGATCGTGAAAATCAATCCCGTAGTAATACATGATACCGCGAACATAAGCGTGAAGGGGAAACCCAAGCCCGCAGACGAAATGGGGGAGGAAAACGACCCTCTCACGGGGCTCCGGAGTAGGGACAATCTGTCCCGCCGTTGGAAGACGGTGGCCGATTTTCTTGGCCAGATACCGGCTGCTTGTAGCTTTTTAATATCCTTCTCCTGGACGGAGGAGGCCATCCACTTGCCTCCTGCTCCGGATCCGGACATTTTCGGAGAACCCTTGTTGGTGGGGAAGATGAATGCTTGGGCGCTAGGGCTCGGGAGAAAGGAAAGGGGGCAAGCAGAAGGAGAAGAAGGCGTGGCTAGAAAGGAAGAGGCCTTCCCCCTTTATAGAGGCGATGAAACTTCATGCCTCCCCGCTTGCCTAATGGAACCTGCTCGTTCCCCACTCACCCTAATTTGTGGTACGGTTGGGTTACCCATGCCCGTATTGAAGGGAATCCCGCATTGAGGGGACACGATCTCTGCCTCGACAAGACGTGCTAAAGAAACCGCCTCACGGTATGTGCGGAAGCAGGTTGTAGAAAACGGTTCGAATAATGACCGGGCCATGGTGTGGTGTCACGCTACGAAGAGTTGTCAGCAGATTAGATTCATGGTCTATTATTCTCTCTACGGTGGTATACGGAATTTATCTTGCAGAGCTGGACACGGTCCTTGTGTTCGGAATTTATCTTGGATTATTCGGAGATGGAACCTGCCTCGCAATGCCGAAGACAATCTACGCACCAGACTCATCGTCATTGAAGCCTGGTTCAGGGGCTACTGAGGGAGTCCTGGATAAGGGGGTATCCGGACAGCCGGACTATATACTTTGGCCGGACTGTTGGACTATGAAGATACAAGATTGAAGACTTCGTCCCGTGTCTGGATGGGACTCTCCTTGGCGTGGAAGGCAAGCTTGGCGATTCAGATGTAGATCTCCTTCTCTGTTAACCGACTCTGTGTAACCCTAGCCCCCTCCGATGTCTATATAAACCGGAGGGTTTAGTCCGTAGGACACAACCACAACAACAACAATCATACCATAGGCTAGCTTCTAGGGTTTAGCCTCTCTGATCTCATGGTAGATCAACTCTTGTAATACTCATATCATCAAGATCAATCAAGCATGAAGTAGGGTATTACCTCCATCGAGAGGGCTCGAACCTGGGTAAACATCGTGTCCCCAGTCTGCTGTTACCATTAGCGTTAGATGCACAGTTCGGGACCCCCTACCCGAGATCCGCCGGTTTTGACACCGACAGGTGCCACACCCCTTGTCGAACACCCTGTCTACTTCGTCAGCACGGTATTAAGGGAGGCTCGAGCGTGCTGTTGGAGATATGCCCTAGAGGCAATCATGTATGATGATATTTCCTATGTGTTTATGAAGTAAGATAGTCCTTGGACATTATTAATGATGTGTATCAGCAAGTACGTGACTTGTTTGTGGGACTATGCATTGTATGATGACTGTCCTAAAAGGTCCCTAGTCGAAAGGGCTGTGTGGATGCGCAGACGACTAGACTAGCATATGACACGGTCGATGGCTTGGTCTCACTAGACATGAAGCGTTGGATGCTAACCGGATAATATGGACTTGGAAAGGTCTGGTCGGATTCGATGTAGTCGGATCCGAGTCGAGATAAGGTCCGAGTCGGACAGACCCAACTATGAGACGCAGTGATATGTCACCTGTGAGTCTCTAGTACAACATACGTTCTATGTCCTAAGACCTGAGCTGACGCATGTACTCGGGATGGTTACAGACTTGCTTTGGGCCGACCAAACACTACTCCGTGACTGGGTAGTTACAAAGGTAGGTTTCGGGTATGTCCAGTCCCATGCTGCGAGACATGGTCGAGCAAGATGGGATTTGCCCCTCCGATCAGGAGAGATATACTCTGGGCCCCTCGTGTGATCCGACCAGGATAAGCATGGCCATGCGACAAGGATTATGAGATAATCCGAATAGTGGTCGGTATCAGTGGAATGAGAAAGAGGTCGGGCTACCACAAGGATGACAGACTCGCCTTGAGCCCGATAACATATATCGTGTGGCAAAGAGAACAGAAGTGTGACATGTTGTACAGGTTCGCCTAACCAGCTTCATAGTCTGCTTGGTGGTTGGCACGCCTTGCTAGAGGCCGCTACCAACCGTGCATGTCGGAGGTGATCGGAACTGTGACCAAGCCGACTTGAACCTAAGGGGTCACGCGCTTAAGGGAAGGAACCTACAAGGTCGGTTCGTAGGACACTGGTCGGATGTGATCCGAACTGAACTAGGAACGTGACCGAGTAGACTTTGGGCTTTAGGGTCCATGCGAACACCTATATAAGGTGGAGGTGCAGCGCACTTATTTGGTTGATCGCTTCGGCGCCGCGACTAGGGTTTTGCATGTGTTGCAAATAGCCACCTCCACTCGCCGCCGACTGTGTGATCGGACCTAGCAGTCCGCCGCACGGTGTTCCTCCTGCACGCGCGGATATTGTTAGAGGCAGTGCACTTGTGCCGCTTCGGTGAACTTGTACATGGGATCGGACGACTGGCTGTTCGAGGGAGATCGGACGAGGAGAAGACGATCCACGCGGACGCGTTGCCTCAACTCTACTTCCGCTGCACGGCACTGCGCGTCTAGTGGTAACGAACGGTGATCCATCTCCTGTAGCATGTTCCTGGATGTTCTACGCGTAGGAAATTTTAATTTGCAGTTGACGCACCCTACCATAGATCCCAACACGTGCTACCCCATGCCACAAAAGCTCCTGCTCGCACTCCTAGTTGCCTCCAGAAAACTGCGCCACTACTTTCAAGGCCACCCCATCAAGGTTGTTTCTGCGTACCCGCTGGAAAGGGTGCTCCCGAGCCCGGACGCAGCCAGGCGAGTCGCCGAATGGAACATTGAGCTCCAGGCCTTCAACCTGGATTTCAGCACCACCAGGGTCATCAAGGGCGCGGCTCTCGCGGACTTCGTGGCCGAATGATCTGACGCTCCTGACCATGGAGCATGCGAGGACTGCTCCCTCCTACTAGGAGACGAGGCGCCGGATGGATGGACCATGTACTTCGACGGGGCATTTGCACGGCAAGGCACAGGAGAGGGGGCCATCCTCATCTCACCCACCAAGGACAAGCTTAGCTACGCAGTACAGCTCTGCTTCCAGCAGGGCGAAAAGGTCTCCAACAATATTGTAGAATTCGAAGCCTTGCTCGCCGGGCTTAGGGTTGCGGCCGCGCTAGGAGTAAAGCACCTCACCATTAAGGGTGACTCTCAGCTTCTCGTCAACTTCTCCAACAAGGAATACACGCCCAAGGACGAGCACATAGAGGCATACCTAGAAGAAGTGCGCAAGATGGAGAAGCGGTTCATGGGCGTGGAGCTGCAGCATGTACCGCGCGGGACAAACAAGGAGGCAGACGACATCGCCAAAAGAGCCTCTCACAGACTCCCTCAGGAGCCAGGGGTGTTTGAGGAGCAGCTCTTCAAGTCATCTGCGACCCCCCATGTCACGACTCCAGCACCGCCTCCGGAGGACCTACCACGGGCACCGGAGACTGGTGCCCCGGCCTGCGGTCACCCCTCAGGAGCCCGCCTGCTGCTCATGCTGGGGCCTCAGGAGGGATGCTGGACTGAAGATTTCAAGGTGTATTTGCTTCAAGGGACCCTTCCAGAGAAGGAGGAGGACGCCGAGCGTGTGGCCCGTCAAGCCACCGCATACTGCATCAAGGATGGTGAGTTATACCGCAGAAGGCCCAATGATGTTTTGTTGTGATGCATCTGTAGGGAACAGGGGCTCGAGCTGCTATCAGACATACATGGTGGGGACTGTAGGCATCACTCCTCATCGCGCACCTTGGTGGGCAAGGCGTTCCGCGGTGGTTTCTACTGGCCCACCGCGCTCAACGACGCTACCGAGCTGGTGCGCTCTTGTGAAGCATGCCAGTTCCATGCCAAGCAGATCCATCAGCCTGCGCTGGGCCTCCAGACGATCCCGCTCATGTGGCCATTTGCAGTCTGGGGGCTGGACATCTTGGGGCCATTCCCTCGAGCGCCAGGGAGCTACCGATACCTCTACGTCTCCATCGACAAGTTCACCAAGTGGGCGGAGGTAGAAGCCGCGAGTACCATCCCAGCAGGATCAGCCGTCAAGTTCGTCAAGGGAATCGTGAGCCAATTTTGGTCCCCAATCGCATCATCACCGATAATGGCTCGCAATTCACCAGCAATCTTTTCAAAACATACTGTGCTAACCTTGGAACGCAGATCTGCTACGCCTCAGTAGCACACCCACAGAGCAATGGGCAGGCTGAGATGGCCAATGCGAAAGTCCCGAGGGGCCTCAAAACCCGCACCTTCAAGAAGAAGCTCAAGGCCTGCGGCAGGGGCTGGCTCGACGAGCTGCAGTCCGTGCTGTGGTCCATCCGCACCACCGCGACCAAGCCAGCAGGAGAAACACCCTTCTTCCTTGTCTACGGAGTAGAAGCGATTCTCCCTCACGACGTCAAGCATCGCTCCAAGTGGGTCCTCGCGTTCGATGAAATGCAGCAGGACGCCATGCAGAGGATGGATCTCGTGTTGGGGGAGGAATGCCGACGTTAAGCCTCGCTCCGAGCAGCAAGGTACTAGCAGGCGCTGTAGCGGTACCATTGCCGCAGCGTCTGCTCCAGGACGTTAGAGGTGGGTGATCTCGTCTTGAGGCGGGTGCTCTCAAGGGAGGGGCTGCATAAGCTCT
The DNA here is from genome assembly GCF_002162155.2 of Triticum dicoccoides. NCBI lineage: Eukaryota > Viridiplantae > Streptophyta > Magnoliopsida > Poales > Poaceae > Triticum > Triticum dicoccoides. The sequence continues at coordinate 209,734,829 of NC_041393.1, forward strand.
CTCCCATGTGGGAGGACCCGTTTAGGATTGCCCGTGTCTCTAGGCCTGGTGCAGTGCGCCTGGAGACACAGGACGGGGTCCCCATCTAGAACACCTAGAACATCCAGCACCTCCGGAAGTTCTACCCCTGAAGAAAGGCTCCGGCCTGTGAAGCAAGGCTCTGGCCTGTGAAGGTCTCCGCTCGTGACACTCTCACGTAATAATGAGTGGGGTTGTACACGCCCCGGAGTCTCCGGAGAGCCACCCTGGGGCCTCACGGGGCTCCCTCCCACGTCCTAGTGGCATCACTTAGCTCCGCGCTCGTGAGAAGACTAGATTAGGCGCCGGACGTGGCCGTTCATTTGCTTTCTGGAGTTGCTTGCAGTTTTCTAGTAAATCTTTCAATGGATTTGTATTATCAAACGCTGGTTCCTCGGAGTTTCCTCTTTCTCTAAGGTTATTTTTTGGTCTGAGGACGTGGAAGAGGCGGCAGTTGCCCGTTGCTTCTCCTCGTGCTCCTCCTGCGTGGGGCTAGGTAGGTGTGTGCGCCTAGGGATTGCCTTTGGGCGCACGCACCACATCGAACCCCGGTGTTTCGGCTTCATCCTTGCGAGGAGCCCTCGATCAAACCCACGGGCACCAGCACCCCTTATGTCCGTGCCCCCCGGGCAGCGCGACGCGGTGCGGCAGGTCCGAGCTAATCTACAACAGGGGGCTCGCATAAAGAGGATGTGAGCCACTCGACTGTGTCTTTTCCTTTTCTTCAGGAGCAGCCTTACAGCAGCTTCCTCGCGCAGTCCTCGAGGACTCACGACCCTATGGCTGGGGGCTCTGTCGAGCACCTGAGGCCAAGCCTCGCGAGGCGGCTAACTACCACGTACATACCAAGCTAAGTCATCCTACCCCTGCCTATCTAGAGCACAAACATTGTAACATAGCATTGAGACCGCAAGCATAAACATAAGGGCATAACTGCCACGGTTCATTACACACCCCAACGGGGTACACCATCTTCTTTTTTCAAGTTACAGGGGAAAGGAAAAGCTAAACAAAGAGGGCCTGAAGGCGTACAACTTGGCACCAGCGCCGCATCCTCAAGCAGTGCCTCAAGGGGGCCCGGTGCTCCACCAGTTCTCCCGAGGGTGATCTGGGGCCACCAGCCTTGAGTCCAAGTTCGCCGGACCCCAGCTTCATGCCGGGCTCCTCTCCAGCTTCATTGGAGAGTTGCGACGAGACGAGCCACCAGCGTACTCAACACGAGCACGACGACACGGAGGCCGGTCACAGCCACCGCTGCTCGAGCCCTCATCCGAGAAGAGCCGCCGTCGCAGGAGGAGGAGCGCGCATCGCTAAGGCCAAGCTCACCGTCGCCACCATCGTCGTCGCTGCTGTCCTTCGGGCAGCACCCCATGCGGCGGCCATCCCCCCTGAACACCCTCACATAGAGGGTCACCAGGCCATCATACTTGAAGTGGAGGGTACACCTTCCGCCGAGGCCACACGTGCAGGCAAAGTTCTGCCAGCCACGGGTCAGCACCATGCTGCGAGAGGTGGAGATCTCGGTGCCAACCCACGAAGCTCTGCTGCAGCACCCATCAGCCTGCAGCCAGAGGCCAGCAAGCCCTGAAGAAGGAAGCTCACCGGAGAAGAAGCGTGGGAGCCAGAGTGAGGTGCCAGTCGGGCTCTCCGACCACACCTCGAACTTAGGGAGCATGTCCAGCAAGGAAATGCATGGCCGAGGCGGGCACACGATCACGACGCGTCTCCCTTCGTCATGGGGGCTGCTCCGAAGCCGGTGGCCCTCGCCACGGGAGGAGGTGCCATGGCGGGTGCCTAGAGCCACGTTGCTTCTAGGGGGTGCGCGCCCGTGCCCCCTGGATGCTGCCAGAGGGACCGCAGGTTGCTTGCGGGGACAACCACGACCCCTCTTGGGAGGAGGAGAGGTTGAACCCTCCTTAGAGGCTTTCCCCTTCTCGGCCGCAGAGAACCTCTTCGGCGATGCCATGGGAGCAAGATGGAGAGGAAAGAAGCAGGTGAGAGCAAGATGAAGGAAAGATGGACGGGGGCTCTGGCCCTCCCTCACATTTATAGCCAAGGGAGGCCAACCGCCGGCCTCGACGACCCCGCACCATCATGGCCTTCTGCATGCCGCGTCGACTGGTCAAGTCGAGCGGTTGCCGAGGCGGCGTGGGGAAGCGGAGTCGCCCACGTCCAATCAATCGCCATGCGTCATCAAGGCCGCAGGCGGTTGGGCCCACGACATTCCGCACTTGCCCTTTAGCTTCGCCTGGAAGCCAAGTCCGAGCGTGCCTTGGGCCCGGGGGCTACTGTCGGCGTCCTGGACTTGGGGGTATCCAGTCCTGCCTGCCTGCGGCCCACCGCGTGGCTCCGTCGACAGCCTGGTACAGCCCAGCTTCAGCACCAACACCACAAGGCCCTCGCGAGGGCCGAGCCTCGCGAGGCGGATGACGCCAAGACCCCCGAAGGAAGCAGCCTCCCCAGGAGGTCTTCTGAGGGGCGGAGAGTTCTATGCAGCTGCCTCATGAGGCTCATCTGACGTGAGCCATGACGACCAAGGCTAGGCAGGCGCCAGGCAAGCGCTAGGCGCGCATAGAGCGCATGTTTCCTCTTTGGTGCAAGGGAGGCAAGCCGCAGGCGCAGGGTCCCGAGGAAGCAGCCAAAGGTTTCCATTCTGGTGCAACAAGGCCAAGACCGCCAGGACGGCAGGATGGAGGTCATCACCGAGCCCACCACAGTGTCATGACCAGAGGCTTTTCGCAGGCGAAGACTACTTTTGTTAGGATAGACTGTACTACTTTTCCCCTTTCAAATCCTGCCATTGTGGAATCCCTTCCCGCTCATATTTGGGAAGAGGACCAAGGCCACTATATATAGAACTCAGCCACCACCGTAGTAAGAGGGATCCATTCCATCTCGAGCACTACACCAGCTCAAGAACACCTCACCTCCTGAGGCCTGTTCATCCTTGTACTAGTTCTTCCATAGCCCCTCGAGGCAATCCACCACACCACACTGGATTAGGGTATTACACCACAACGTTGGCCCGAACTAGTATAAATCTCTGTGTCTTTGTGTCTCTATGAGCTCAACGCGTTAGGCCTAGGCAGATCACGAGTAGGCAGGCTGGGCAGGTTGAGATCTCTGCACGCACCCTAGAGTTCGAACCTCTCAAACGGGTTGCCGGATCCCGAAATCCGAAAAAACTGCACAACAAAGGGAGCCGACGTAAATGAAGGAGACATAGGATTAACACGCCGGTCTAACCGGATAAGTGCAACGAACAATATGTGACTGGGACGACAGAACGGAATGATGAGAATACAGAACGGAGAGCAACAAACTATAACAGATGGGAATAACAACAATGATATAAATGAATGATATGCAACAAACAATGAATGATCAGGTAATCTATCGGCACAGAGCACAAAAGTAAACTGCTCAAGGTAATGTAGTAAGGTAGAATGAACCAGTGGTGCTCGATTGTGACAGATGAATTTGGTAGACCAGTTTGCCGTTCTGCCAAAGAACTATGTCTAGTTGGAGGGGTTGTGATTTAACACAGAAGCACTACAAAAAAATACACTTCCGTGATGACACGTGTTTGTCACAGTAGGTCACGTTTTTTGTGATGCATGTACATCCATGACGATTTTATGACAGAATCAAGATAGTCTTACCTATGCTGTCGTAGAAGTGTTCCATGACATTACCAAAATTATCATCACGGAAGTGTCCACTTCCATGATGATAAATCGCGCGTCACAGAAGTGCTTTCGTCAAGGGTGACCGACATGTGGCATCCACCGTCACGGAACGCCGTTAACCTATCGGGTCCAGTTTTGGATCCAATAACCCGTTAACAGCCCCGACCAATGGGGATTTTCCATGTGTAAAATCATCATTGGCTGGAGGAAACACGTGTTGGCTCACCGTCGGGACAGATGTCATCCACTCATTGGACAGAAGGCGCCTATGATACGTCGACACGTGGCACGGCCCAACAGAGGCCCATTCTTATGAAAAGGCCGACCCATTTGACTTCGTTAAAATGTGGCGGGCCGGCCAATGGAAAGCCTATTAACGGCATGTTCGCATATAGCCCATTTACAGCCCGCTAACCCAGGGGCCGTTACGACCTATCCGAATTAGGCCCAGTAGCGTCATCTGGGTCATCCAATATGATTCCCGACCGTTTTAACTTCTATCCCATGTATGGTCAATGACATATTTTGGCCCATATGATGCCCTTTGTGACTCTTGGCCCATTAACGCCCGTGGTGAAACTGGCCCGTAATGAACAGTGTATCACTTTATACCCATTAACGGGCCGTGGTGAAACTGGCCCGTAATGAACAGTGTATCACTTTATACCCATTAACAGCCCGTTATTCCGTTGGGCCGCTTCCAGCCCATGTTATCTTTCGGCCTTCTCAGTGCCCATTTATTCTTGGTCTCATTTCCAGCATTCGTTTACATACGGCCCGTTACTTTCATCTTTTGCTTGTGGGCCAAATTCAGCCTGAGGTTACAGTCGGCCCGTTTGTGGCCCGTTAATACGTTGGGCCATTTTCATAGCATCATCAAATACGGCCGATTAACGACGGCCCGTTATGGTCGGCCCATGAACGGACGATTCCAACTCTAGCCCGTTTACGGCCATAATGCGGTCTGTTATTGTCCCATGTTTGGCCAACCGATCATACAGCCCGTAGAAGGCCCATTGATGATACGACCCATAGAAGGCCCATTGTGTCTACGGCCTGTATAAGGCCCATTGTTTCAATGACTCGTAGAAGGCCCATTGTTTCTACGACCTGTAGGAGGGAAATGGTAACTACAGTAAATATGTAGCCCATGGTTATTATGGCCTAGTTTAAAAAAATAGGTTATTGCGGCCACTAGCAAATCGCGGAAAAAGGACTGCACTGACTACAAGCAAAGAAATATACAAGACAATAAGGAAATAAATAAGCAATCAACTTACGCTAGGCTATAACACATATTACATCCACTGGGCATCAAAGTTCGCCACCAATGCAAATATAGGGAACACGGCAGCATATAAACGCCGCAGCAAAACAAGTCCAGAACTGAAACCACTTCAGAAGAGCTCAAGAAACAATATCCTGGGTACCCATAATGCTGGCAAGATGCTTAGCAAGCTTATTAACTTTCTCTTGTTTGGTGCTTAAATCCTCCAGCACTTGCTGTTGCACCAGAAAGTATGCATCTGAATTCTGCAGGGACTTCCTCAGTCCTTTGGCTTCCTGTCGCATAACATCTCAACTTGAAGTTGAGACTCAAGAAGCCGAATTGATTCAGGAAATGAGTTCAAAGAGCTGGTGCCAGTAGTAGTAGCCAGTAACTCGAACACTACACCAAGACATGACTTTGGGGTTGTCTCAGTGTCTTCAATATAGTTTTTATTAGCTTTCTTGGAGACCAACAGGGATGTCTCACTATCTTGAACCTTATCTGCATTACTTCCTTTACCATTGCATAACGGGGGTATTCTTCTCCAATATTTTATCCGCGTTCTAAAAGAGAAACAAACAAACACATCACAGGTTTACAATGTAGTATATGAAACTCATTTTGGTAAACCAGTTCAGCAGTAAGGTGGACAGGATAACAACATGAAACAAACATATATCTATGTAGTATGGTCACTGTATGGTCTATATCATTCTAGTTTATGTTGCCAAATCAAGATATATACAGTTCCAATCATATCTATTTAAGACAAAGCAGCATAAATAGAATATAAGTGTGGGAAACTACACAGCAATAACAACACTTGTAATGTGCATGGCATGAAAACATAACTGTTTATTCAATTGAAACTGAAATCAACATAGAGCAAGTTACAACAGCAAACACGTTAAAGAAACAGGTTTAAAACATACCTGTTGCGCCATTGGAGTTTCAATTGCATCCTTCAAATTTGAAATTAGTTGGTATGAGTAAATACAGTGATGCAAGAGAAAAGTAGTATGCACCATAGCTATGGAACCTAACCTGAGAACAATTCTTCTTCTGCTTTAAGTGTTGACTTGAGGTTCGGAGTGGTGGTCCTCGTGCTTTGGGCACTACAGTTGCCTTACTAACTGCTCGTGTTTGGGTGCTCTGTGGTGGAGATGGTGCTATGTCAACGGGGATTGGTTTACTATCTGCTGGGGTTGGGGGTTAGAAGGGGTGTAGCTGGTTCTTTGTCCAACTGGGTAGGGGTACAATCTGCGTGAGTCTGGGTTATGTGTGGTGGGGTTGGTTCTTGGGCAAGTACAACCGTGGTTCTATCTGAATCGACAGGTAGCACGATCTTTTCTGAAGACCGTGTTTTTACTTCCACAGATACTGCCATCAGCCCCTCCAATTGAAATGGCTGATAAACAAGAAAAGTAATTGAATGTACAGACATTGTAAGATAGACAGGTGCAATGGATAGTAGGGAAGAAAACAGGGCATGAAATAATTCACATTTATGTTGTCTAACCAAACAGAATAGCAGGACATAATTTCACATATATGATGGCTAATTAAACAGGATAGCATCAAACAATTTCACATGTATGATGGCTAACTAAACATGATAGAATGACATACTTCAAAATATGATGACTATGTAAACAGGATGACATGATATAACTATACGATGTGTCTATTAAAGTGGTTGGCATGCCATAAATCACAAACATGCCGTCGATGGAAACATGATGGCATGGTATAATTCACAGACAGAATGACATATTTTAAAAATATGATGACTATGTAAACAGGATGAGATGATATAACTATATCATGTCTTTAAAAAATGGGTTGGTCATCTGTCTCTGAATCCTCCTCTGAGGAGCTATCTGTAACCAGCAAGACATGCGCTTCGTCAGATAGCATTGTCTGCTCTGAAGACCTTATTTCCACTCCAGATTTTTCCATGACCGTGCTGAATGGCTGATGCTAAAGCCGGGCAAACGCCAGGCCGGGCCGGGTTTCGGGCCGGGCTTGTAAAAGCCCGACCTTCATTTCTCAAGCCCGAGCCCGGCTCGAAGCCCGAAATACTCCTTGTCTTCAAGCCCGAGCCCGGCCCGAAATGAAGCCCGAAGCCCGAAAGCCTGGCCCGAACGCTATTTTTCAGTGTACGCACGTGCAAGCCCGGCCCGAAATACATGAAAAGTGAAGCCCGAGCCCGGCCCGAACTATCTTCCGGGCTGCAAAACAAGGCCCGAGTCCGTCCCGAACGTCAAGCCCGGCCCGGGTTTTTCGGGCCGGGCTCGGGCCGGGTCGTCGGGCCGGGCTGTCCATGCCCGGGTTTAGCTGATGCATAGGAAGAGTAATTGAATGTACTAAAATTATTGACAAATTTAACATGTAATAAAAAAAGTGGCATGATACAATTCACATATAAGATGACTGGCTAACCAGGGTGGCATTGCAAAATTCACATATATGATGCCTGGCTAAACAAGATGGCATTGCATGATTCACATATACAATAAAGAAACTAAACAGATGGCATTGACACAAAGCATGTCTAAACTAAGCAGATGACACCTTTGATGTATACAGTAAGCAATGCAAGGCACCATATGCATGATATTACCAACATCAGCATGCCAAGTTAGAGCGAAGACCTCATGGGGTAAATAGGAGTGGTCTTCTCCTTCTGAATCCTCCTCAGAACAGTTATCTTCCTCTTGATTACGATCCGAAATGGGTGGAGGGGGGCTACCTTTGCGCCCACCATGGAGCGACGTCTGCATGAAATTTTATTGCCATGCAAGGCTCGTCTCTTTTGCTCTACATGACCAGTTCCATTGTGTACAATAACTGGCATGCATAGGAATAAAACATAGTGAGATTATGTAAGGAGTGCATGCACAAATCCAGAGTGATGGTAGCAAACTGTGGATAGACCCAAAACCAATGATAGCAGGCAGATAATAGCTTTAGTTTAAAAAAATACAGATAATGGCTCCTTTAATGTTTGTTTGCACCCAACATGACACTCATAGTAGACACCCGATATTAACCAGATAGTAGACAAATAGTACTGATTGCTGCCCCAATATGTACCCCACAACCATATAAAAACTCAAGTTTCAGCATTAGTTTGGACCTGACTCAGAGTCTAATAGGTGAACACGACAATAATGTAGCATGTCATCATATTAAGTGATGCATAACATAAGCAGACATGGAAGAGTGTGACCTCTCTTGCGGACCTGTGTAGTCCTCAAGGTCATCTACTCAGTTGATGATGGTAATACAGTTGTTGTGGCTGCCGGCGGCGGGGAAGAAGATCTGAGGCGGCGAAAGACAGTCTGGAGAGCGGATCCCTGCTATGGTGAACTCTTCCATTGTTGGAGCAGCTGAGCTGGGGTGGAACACAGCACCGCAGGAGCAGGACAAACCACACAAGGTTTTCTTTGACACATATCTGTAACAGAAGTAATTGTGTAAGGGCTTGTTTGAATTTGAGGATTCTAACAATGCAGGGATAGGAAATAGACAGGAATAGCATAGGAATGCACGTGCAAAACAGAGAATTTAAAAACACAAGATTTCTGCCAATCTGGGTGTTTGATTCACAAGAATGGGAAGATCACAGGATGCAAAGAAGCATGGTGAGATTAAGTCAAACCACAAGAAAATGTACGGTTATAATGCTATTATGCTACTATCTCTTAGTCTTGTGCTTCATGAATAGGAATATGAAAAGGAGGACAAGTGGAAGTTAGAATTCCTACGCTTTTTCTTTCAAGGAGACACTAAAGGAGCAAATCCTACAGTTTTCATTTGCTCCATTCCTTTGCACCAAATTCATGAAAAGTAGTACCATAGGAAACGTTCCAATTCCTATGTTTTTTATTCATTTTTCCTTTCAAGCACTGTCAATTCTAGTAGGAAGGCTTGAGCAAGGAAAATCCTACACTAAAAAAATGTTTTTGTGCCACTTCTATTACTTTGGACCCAGGCCACTACCCTACTAGCTCAACTCCCAGGCCCATCGACAAATGCACAGCTCAAACACGCAGATATAAATAATGACGGCATTCAAGAGAGTCCACCACAAATAGCTAAGTTGCCTGGTACCTCATTGCTTGTCATATAGTAGGATAAAATAATCGTATGTCACATTACTACGTGTGCTCAATGGACAATATATATAACATGTAGAGTAAAAAAGAGATGCAACAAGTGTAAAACCTCTTTGGCAAAGCCATGTCGATCTAAGCGTGATTGGGTTGGCTAGTGAGGATGCTCCGTCTGACTTGGCTATCGGGCAAGGGGAAGAAGATCTTAGGCGTCTGGAGATGGAGCCCGAGGTACTGCTCCGCTGTGATGGAGGGTTTCGTCGTTGGAGCAGCTCCGGTGAGTTGTACGACGCCGAGGCTGAAGCAGGACAAGAGAGACAATGTTAACCTGAGTGGAATTCTAATAGCATCTCCAATAGATGACATAAAATATATAACCACAAAGTGCTAGATGTAAAATACATCAGCCACTCATCTCTGAACTTAACTGTCGAAACTGAATTTAATCGTCGAAACTAAACTTAACTGTCAAAACTGGATTTTGCTGTCGGAACTGAATTTTACTGTCGAAACTGAATGCACTAGAGGTGAGGCTACACGTCAGTCGACTGACTTTTTCATCTCTGGTCAGTCAAATTTTGCAGCCATTGGATACGTAATCAAGGGCCTGCAGCTCATCTTCAACCTCCACCCCCTGAGCTGCCACCCACCACCAACCAAACAACCCCCCCGCCGCCCGCGGCCGGCGGTGCACCGCCCTGCCCGCCCAGAAAACACTCCCCACCGCTGGTCTGCCGCCGCCCCGGCCATCCCTCTAGGCCCCCAGTGCCGAGCTTTTTCTCCGACGATCCCCACGCCACCGCCCCACCACCACCAGCGACCACCGGCCCCACCATGAACCCTAAGATAGATAGTGGGGTACCTCTCCGGTGAGCCCCCCTCCCAGCTGCAGCTGGTTCTTCCTTAACTCTGACGAGCCCTCCCCCTGAAAATCGACTGACCCAAAAGTCGATTCAGTCGACTGAAGTGTAGCTAAATCAGAGCAACATCGCAAGCAAGAGCAAGAGCGAGAGCAGCAGCGTGAGCAAGAGCAATAGCAGGAGCATACCAGGCAGGGGACCGAGAGCAAGAGCAGAGCAGCAGCACGAGCGAGAGATAAAGCAGCAGCAGCTCCTACTGATGTGGACGTCGCCGCCGAGGGAGCGACGCCGTCGAGGAAGTGGGCGGCGACACCGCCGTGGATGGAGCCACGCTGTGTCGGCTTGGGACCTAGCGCTGGAAGCACCGTGAGATCGAATCAAGAAGAAAATGTGGCGATTAGTGTACAACCTCTTTGGTGGTGCCGATTAGGCCGCAGCTTCATCCAAGGAAACGGTGATGATGATGCTCTTCCGATGGTGCAGGTGAAGACGGCGGTGTGGGAATGGAGGTGGTGCAAAAGACGAGGGGAACATCGGGGCAGCTCCTTGGAGGTGGAGGATGGGGTGGCTGAACCAGCGGGACGATGAGATCGACGACGGATCCTCATCCGGTATGGTGGATGAGGGACGTGGAGGTGTTTCTATGGACGACATCGTCGGGGAAGAGGTTCTGGCTAGGTGGCGGGCGGAGGAGGGTGTGGGGCTTCGCGACCTTGGTGTATGAATGGGTGGGCGGATGGGACGGGAGTGGGGAACCATGGCTTAGGGACGCGCTTGTCCGAAATGTGGGGTAAGTTATGAAAGTACCCCCACCGATTGAGGCGGTTCTTTCAGTTCAGGGGTACCACGGGCATTTCGCGTGTCGGGATTTCACAGGAGGTGGGAGTTTTCACGCGCATTGTAATTTTGGAATAGCAAGGCGCGGGTTGAGATGGAGGGAGTTGTCGGAGCACAATGAGACAAAGATATATCTTAAATATTTCGGGGTAACAAGGCGCGGGTTGAAGAGGCGGGAGTTTCGCAACACGATAGACAGAGACACTAGCTTGAAATTTCGGCATAACAAGGCGCGGCTTGAAATTTCGGGAGAACAAGCTTAACATGTACCAAAAAAAAGACAATTTGCACCTCAACACGCACAACACACACACAAACACCATTTAGACTAGTAAGGTACACGTGCATTGCACGCATGAGATTTGGCAACCAAATTATGAATAAATACCACATTATAGCATGTAAGCTTTGAGTCATATATGCATGATGTAGATTTTCATTTAATTCTTATAGTTCATTTCATTCAAAATCATCTAGTTTTTATAAGAAATCTAATCTATTTTAAGATTCATGGAATTGTGCATTGTAAGACATAAAGTAAAAACAAATAATGGCAAATCATGTAGAAAAACATTTGGGCAATTCTGATACGGAAGATTCTAGAACAAAGAAGAAGTGCTTGTGTTTTGAGGTTTGTGCATTATGCTTAAGTTCAACCATGGAGTCTTCTAGATTGTACATGTGGCAAAGTCTGGTGGAATCTAGATGATATCCAACGACCAGTAGTGCTCAAATTTGCCATCTCTGCACCATCTGATTCGCCTCATCCAACGACCATCTTTCAAAGTTAAAGTTACCCGCACACAATATAAAAAATATAAAATATAATATATATAGGGGTATAGATATAGATATGTGATGGGGAAGCAACCCATCATCTCCAATTAGAATAGTGTGTCCATGAACGGATGCAATGTGGCCAAACGATGTCTGCGATCGGTATCTCAAACTCAAATCAGTCTGACCTTGTTCAATGTGTATACATGCATGGATTTCAAACATCATGATCTCTTATTCAAATATTTGAGTTCAACTTTACATTGATTATGACCTCACCTAGTCTTTTACACCCACACAGTCATCTTCTCTTTATAATTGTACCACTAACTTTCTCTCGTGCATGCATGCACACACACTACTAGTCGGCATTATCCATCGCACACATGCAATCTTTTTCTTTAGGTCGGTCTCCCATGAAGGCACACACCCACACACATCCCCCTCTCCATCATATTGAGCATTCTTTATCTCTCGCGCGTGCATGCGCAACGATCGATGTTCCTCTATGTGTGTGTATATAGCTAGATCTTTCATAGTTTTCCACACAAACCGATCAATCTATATATCTAGTGAGGTCTCACCCTCTTCTCACATCCACATCGATCAATCTATACCTCTCTATATAGGATTATGGGGTTGTTTGGTTTGAGACTAAGTTTGCCAAAGCTTGCCACACCTAAGGTTAGGTAAATTTGACCAACTTAGGTGTGTGCTTGGTTCAAGCCACATCTTAGGCAAGCCACACTATGGTCCCACATCACATACACACAACAAGTGTGGCAAGATTCCCTTAGGCTTGCTAACTTGTGACTCTCATTTTGAAGAACTAACCTTAGGCAAGTTTGGCAACATTGTATGGAAAAGTGTGGCACTCCTAGGCCTAGAACCAAACAACCCCTTTCATTAATTATATAGCTAATACACCCACATTAATTATATATCGAACGTCCCCGTCTCATCATCCATGCGTTCTGCTTCATCTCTCAGCGCGCGCACAATGGCGAAGACATGGGGCAGCAAGGGCCCTGCCCCCCTAACATCACAATATATCGAGGCTAATATGAATGTTATCATTAGACAATTGCTGGTAAAAATGGTTTAAGTTCATGAATGGGCTCTCGTCGTAAAGAATTAGCAATGCTTGGCCCCCTAGCTCATTTAATTTTCATGGCTCCGCCACTGTGCGCAATAGCGCACGTTCTCGCTCCCTCTCTCTAAATATAGATCTCACACTTTGTGCACACCTTCGTAGTCTCCCTCCACTCGGGCCCTCGCGCCATATTCTAGCCCCCCACCAGATTTTGCCACATGTACAATCTAGCAGACTCCATGGTTGAACTTAAGCATAATGCACAAACCTCAAAACAATAGTGGTTCTCCTTTGTTCTAGAATCTTCCGTATCATAACTGCCCAAACTTTTGGAGGATTCTAATCCTTAGGAATTTTTCCTATCTTGGTTGTTTGATTCATAGGATTGTAAACCATAGGAATTTTTCCATATGATTCATTTGCACTAGATTTCATAGGAAACATTCCATCCACTCAAACCTCTTTGAACGAACTCTGTGTTTTTTCTATGCACAACCAAACACTCATACAATCCTGTAGGATTCAAGACGACATTCCACTATAATCCCATGTTTTTCCTATTCCCGCATTTTGGAAATCCTACGAATCCAAGAGGACCTAGCTTTTTTATAAAAACTAGTTGATTTTGAATGAGATGAACTATAAGAATTAAACGAAGGTCTACATCAGGCATATATGACTCAGAGCTTACATGCTATAGTGTGGTATTTATTCATAATTTGGTTGCAAAATCTGATGCATGCAATGCACATGTACCTTACTAGTACTTCGAGTATGTGCAAAACACGTAAATTAGAATTCCAATGGCATGCTACACAGTGTCTCTCTTACAGTTCATGAAGCCACGTGGCACATGTCAAGGTGTTGTGGCGACCTCCTTGTGTGGATTGATCATAGTGACGTGCTGCTGGTTCCAGAAGAATGTACTCGTCCTCCCTGAGCCATACTGTCGGTACATGCACAAAGCGAAGATGTGCATGCACGCCCTGCACGCACTCATTCCCTCGCACGCACACGTGGGTACACGGGCGGATGCAATTTTGTACCAAGATCCACCCCATGTGATAATTTGACGCGTGTAAAGTCGTTCACTTCATTGATGGTCAATTAATACAGCGCATGCAAATTGAGTGTACGTGAGGGCGGAAGAAAGACATTACTACTCCACTGCACGCATGCAAGTAGTTAAATTATGGGTTGCTAGTAGTACTTCCATTGGTCTCCTTCGTATTTTGTGCCAATTTTTGACAGTAACATAATATTTAATCATTTGAGAAGTGTAGTCTACTTGCAATTTATGTTCCACTAAATTCATCGGGAGCCGTTTCGGGCCTCGAAACCAAAACCATCAATTAATCTTTACCTTGTTCCCATCACATTCGAAAGCCTGCTCACACCTACTAGTATGTACCAAACCTGAACGTGTTCCCACTATGCAGGTATTACTACTAGTTCTAGTACTTAGGTTATAAAAAGGGGAACTACCTAACCGAAAATTACTCTACCATTCCTCCTCATAAGTGCTTCTTCTTCGTCCGTACTTGCCATGGCCGGTGAGCAGAGCTCTAGGTCGAGAATTACTCGTAACAAGGGAGCAGCAACCAAGGCTGCAGAAAAAAAGAGAGGGCTTGCCGCCACGCAGAGACCTCGAAAGATCTCTCACGGGCAGGCGTTGGCTCCCAGGAGCGCCCTAGCCGTAGAGGCGAACATGCCGAGCCGGCGGCGCTGGAGTCGTTATCCCTCGACGGCATGCTCGATCAGCTCAATAAGCACCTCAATAAGCAGAAGGAGTTCATCCACGGCTTGGTGGAGCTGCTGAAGGAGAGCCTCGATGACATGCCCGCTGAACTCAATAAGTAGGGGGAGTTGACCGCCGGCTTGGTGATGCTGCTGAAGAAGAGCATTGCCTCGGAGAAGAAGGCGACCGGCGAAATCCTACAACTTCAGGAGGACAAGGCGAAGCTCTGCCATGAGCTCGACCTGTTGAAGGAGAAGAACACTGGCTGGAAGAAGCTGCATGCGAATAGTAGTTCCTCGATGAAGATGCTGTAGGCCCTCGTCATGGAACAGAAGGAGGAGTTGGCGAAGCTCCGCATCGAGCACCCGACTAATGTCAAGGTACGTAATGCGGCCGTGGAACAGATGATGAAGGCTCGCGTCGAGAAATCCCGCGTCATGGACAGAATGAAGAAGAAGGCATAGGATACGCGCAAGGAGATGGAGGTCGTGGAGGCGATGAAGAAGTAGTTACGACTCCGCAGCGAATTAGATCATTTGGGGTGATAATCTTCCTTCTTCTTTTGCTCCTGTGTTTCATCTTTTGCTTCGGGTGTTTCGCCGCACATGTCATGTTCTCTGCGAGGCATGAATAGAACAATGCTAACAATGAGATAACTAGCAAATTAGATCATTTTTTATCGCCATATGGCACTGGGCTGCCGTGTTTCGTGCTCCTCCGTCGTAGTACTAGTCCAGTGGAAAACTTGAGGATACCGCACGGTTCTTTGCTCCTCCTCAGGTCGTTGGCACATTTATACGAGCAGTCAAATCATAAGGCCCCACTTTCTAGCATCAATGAGCCGTCAAATCACAAAGGACCTCACCTCTCGTGAAACCGACCAAGCCAGACTACCCTGCCCTCTAGCCTTTTAAAAAATGTATACTTTTGTACAGTAGTAGTATCGATGGACTGCGCCATGGAGCAAAACTTGAAATTAAAAAAAGGTGGTACATATAGAGAGCGCTCGTCGCCAAATTAGGCATATAGTAATATTAAAAAGCTAGTCACAATAATGGTGTCCATCACAACCCACCCTCAAATAAAACTAAGCACCCTGGAATTCTTTGACAAAACTAAGCACCCTGAAATTCTTTGACAACTAAACTGCTGGCTATATGATGTTGGCCATATATATTGTACGTATATAATATGAAGAAACTAGTGGTAGTACTATACCAACTAAAAGATGAAATGTAAGAAATACTAGTATGTATGTACTGAAGAGTTAAAGTAACAAGAAGAAACATAACATAGTTCTGCTGGGGGCTCAGCACAACACACCCCTCAAATTAAACTAAGCACACCTGAAATTAAGCTATGCAACTAATCTGGTAGACACTGCATTAGAACCATGACGAGCAACGACACTGCCACCTTACTCGGAGTCCTCGTCCACGTCCTCGACTTCGTCCTTGTCCCTCTTCCTCTTGGCTGATACTTCTTTGCTTGAACCGCACACTTGGCTCTTGCTCTTCATCCAACCCTTGTAGATATTGAAACAAAGGTATCCATCCATTGCAACATAGTGGATGTGGTCTATATCTAGTACATTCCGCTGCCATGCATGACGATGAAACGTGTAATGAGGTTTCTCTAGTTTACCATACGAAGGATGAACCATGGCTCCTGCCAGGGTCAGCATTGAAGGCTGACCACTGGAGGGCAGCATCCGATTCTTCTGGAGGTCGAAGGGGTTGTCTACAACGAGGCCTATCCGACCCATGACTCTTTCATCGTTCATAAAGTCTACAGTAACGAATTTGACTAGGTCGCTCTTGAGGAAGTTCTTAAAATCCTGGCATTCAACGTCAACATGGCATATGTGGTAGACCAAGCATAAGTCATGCACGCAAACCTAGATCACGGCGGGCTTCTTTCTCTCTTCCTCCTTTAGATCCTTCTCTTGTCCCAGGACTATGGTGTACTCAACATCTAGCCCAGCGACCCACTCATCATTTGAGTTTTCAAACATGCGTTTGAAGCGAGCAAGGCAGCCTTTCACCGTCGTGGAAGAACGGGTGTAGATGACATCGAACTCATCGCCGGTGATGGTTCTAACCTTGTACTCACCGCCGATCATGGAGATTTGGGATGCCATGGATTTGGGAGGAGGGTTAGGATTAGTGGAACTATCGTAATGTGAAAGAACGGGACGACTTAGGAGCGAACCGCCGTAATATTAAACGACGTGCAGGGACGAGTAGGAGCGAACTACCAGCGTGTGTATGGCAGGGTAGTGGCTTCCCATTCTCCCATGATACGGGCTTCCGAGAGCCCTTGGATCTAAGATCGAATGGTTGCATGGCGTCATTCTAGACCTATGGGTGAATATCCTATCCTGGAGGGTTATTCTGCAAACTTTCAGCAACTTAGCATGCGACCGTTCGATCTCAGATCCAAGGGCTGCTAGCAGCCCGTATCATGGTCGCGCCTACCATGACCATCGTGTCGCTCACGCGGTCGTGCCCTTGGAGATTTAATACGGTGCGTTAGGCTATCTGATGTTGGCATGTCATACATAGTCATCACTTAGTCACTCATACTACAACAAGGTTAGCTATAAGGTTGGCTATTAGTGTAATTTTTTTACTTCTCTCTATCTCTTTCTTTGTAGTATTTATTGCATTTGCCAAGGAGTGACCTCTTCCAATGAAATGGTGCTTAGATGAGGTGCTAAGGGCATCAAATGGCTTAGCAATCAAGTCCCCGATGCATAGGTGCTTAGTTTTTTGTTGCTAAGTTTGCTTCATTTAATTAGCTATAGACTCAAAATTGTCTTCTCACCTAGGTACACGCGCTTAGCACCGTTTCTTCCTTGGGTCACCAAACTAGTCTCTCTCTTCTTAATTAACTTGCCACATCAGACTTTATGCCTATGTGGCAAGCTTAGCATCTGTAGGAGCAAGTAAGTACAATAGTGGGCTATAAGCCCACTTTACATGGCATTTTTGCATATGTGGAGGAAAGAGGCAAGAAAAAAGTGGAGAAGTGGGCTCTCATGCAAGAGCCAGCCTCTACATATATGGCGGAGCATTGGGACAGGAACCTGTATGGAGGTGGTCAAGAATCAGGAGACTCACACCGGTCATAGCACCGCAGTTAAAATGATAATGGCAAGTCAAATCATGGGGCCCCACCTGTCGAGCAATTACTCGCTCTCAAATCACACAACCCTATGTTTGCAGCAGCCTACTCCCTCATCTTCTCACATCTCTGTCGAACCGACTAGGCGGAACTGCCCCGCCTACCGCGCAGGAAAAGCCCCGCCCTCGACTTTTAAATAGTACAGTGGCCTCCCTAAAAAAAGTATAGTGGCCCTGTTTGGATACTCTAACTTAGTTAGAGGTTAGAGTTAGATTCTACGAACCCTGAACTAACTCTAACCAAAAAGGTGTTTGGATGGCAGGGTTAGATTGACAATAAATGCTCTTTCTCAATCAATTGGCCAAGTGCTGCGCTGTCCGGGGCAGACAAGGATGCGCCCGGCAAGGAGCCGCGCTGGCCTCTCGCATAGCCCGCCAGTCGAATCCGCCACCCCTGTGCAAGGAGCCGCACTGGGACGGGCCACACAAGGAGCCGTGACTGCTTATCAGCGGGCGGACGGTCGGTGTTGGAACGGGGGGACAGGGCGAGGCTGCCGCGGGAAGAGCGAGAGAAAAATGTGTTTTTAGTGGTTCCGAGCAAAACTAACCCAAATAAGCACCTCTTGGATGGGTTAGTTTTTTGGGGTGGGTTAGATGCATCTAACCCAAACTAACCCTCCCTGTTTTGATATTTTTGGGTTAGTTGAGTCCAAACTAACCCAAACTAACTCTAACCTATGTATCCAAACAGGGCCAGTATACTAATTTTGTATCCATGGATTGCGCCATGGAGCGAAGCTTCAAGAAAACGGCAGCACACATGTACGAAGTATACAACACGCCCGTCGCGTTTTCGTCGCACGCCCAGACAGTCGGTTGGTCTGGCACGCTGCTCTCCGAATGGAACGCACGTCATATTGCATTTGCACACACATGTGGGACCGCAATTGAGAACTGACCATAGGCACACTCCCCGCCCCGCAAGTCAGGTGGAGAGAGACGAGCGATAGTACTAGAGAAGTGTTGTACTACGTTGGTGCGTGGACGATCCCTGCAAGACACAGAAGATCAGTTCATCCATACATGTCACCAGACTCCAGCAGACACGCCTGGATTGGCTATTGTCTACATATCGTGCAAGTTGTGTTGTACAGGGCTGTAGTTATGGTGAGAAATCTAAAAAAAGGTTTCTTGTCATCTCGCAAAATTAGATGTCATGTGCTTCGGATCACTGCGAGGGTTAAACAGCGACAACTGAGTTGGGCTAATCATTGGGGGCACATGCACGAAGACTACTCGGCTACCATCTAGGTCAAGCCAGCTATGTTAATTAGGATATCTATCGACGAACCCCTTTTCTACGAGTTTATCTTTAATTTGAGCTTTGATCCTCGTCTAATTTGTCCGTCGGGATTCATCTTGTCTCCTTTGGGCAGTGAGGTTATGATTTCTTGTCATGTGCAATTTTTTCGTGTTATATGTTATAATCCGGTGCTTCAGATCAAAATGATGACAACTGTGCCTTCGGGCCACGTGCATGAAGACTTCTCGACAGTCATTCACGAGGTCAAGCCAGCTCCGGTAGACAAAAGAAAACTAGTACTCCACTATATAGGCAGGAGCCTCCGCGCTTGCTTGATAGTGTTCCTCTCTTCACACTGTCTCATCCTCTCCAGATCTAAACACAACAGCAGTGGCCACACACACTCTCTCTGCTCACCGCTGGTCATAGATCCAGCCGGATCCTCTCCGTCGGGGAAGGTGAGAAGGTGCAATGTTCACGCGGTCGTCCTCGGCGACGGCTCTTACCCACTGCCGGCGCGTCCCGAGCAGCCGGCCTTGCCGTTCTCTCCCAAGCACCGCTGGTGAGGGAGGGCCTCTGACCCCTTCTTCCTTGCTGCCGTAGTGTGGGAAGATCCAGCCTCCCGCCGCCCACCTAGTGACATCCCGGCGACCCTCAGGTATAACTTCCTTCGAAACCGGCCTTGCTCCACTTCCCGAGATCCTGACGTTGCTACATTTGTATCTTTTACTATTTCTCAGGCCCCCTCGTAGATAGGATCGATCGGCTATTCAAAAACCACCTAAATTTTTACGGTTAAGAGGTAAAACTAGTTCATGCACTGGAATCTAGTACTACTTGGTTCAAACAAGGAAGAAAGGGGGTGGGGGAAGATTTGTTACCTGAATCTAGAACTTGGTCGAAAGAGGAAATAATAGGGACGAAAAGTAGCAAAGACTGGCTATCCAACTGGTCTCTAGGTCTAATAGGGAAATAAAAGGAAACACAGTACAAACTCAAGACAAACTCGATCTATTGGCTGAAAAAGGAAAGAAAGTGGGGACTGGGGGACAAGTCAACAAAGTAAGTCCAGCACTAGATTTGCTAGCTCACATAGTATAAGGTGGCTATACCAAACAAAAATGGGACCAACGCAGATATCTTGTTATGATGTTTGTTTGTAGCACCACGGCTCAGAGCAACCGATTTACCCTGCATTGCAGCCCAGAGATCAAGTCTTCTGGCAATACACAACAACATGGTACAGAAACAACCGCTTTGTTGATGCTAGAGGATTACATAGGTCTGATATTACATCGAGATTCAAGGCCAAGAGGCACACACGGTGCTGCTAGACAGTATGTACATTATTTAATGAACATGACGGGGCCTCGATCACACGAGCTACACGGCAGCGGGAGAACGACGAAGTGGAACACCATAGCACAGGGACACCGACGTGAACACATCCTAGACACGAGATGTGCTCCGATGCGAACTGACTTGCCTGAAAACTGGCATAACACGCCATGTCAGTACATTGAATGTACTTGCAAGCTCACAACAAACATAAGCACGATAACAAACAATATCATGATATTTAATCAGATTAAAACAATGCAAAACTACTACCGAAGGAAAACGAACTTTTCATGCAATGAGTCCCACGGACTCGCTTACCAGACGGTTACCTCTTAACCAAACGGTGACCATACCTGGGTCACACCTGAAACCAATCACTCACGAACACCTCAAGTGTTCATGCTTAGCCATGAACCCATGCATCGCAACACTCACTTAGTTTGCAAGATTTATTAGAAAGGTTGATCCATGGTGTGACTTACTCCTGAGTTATGCCCATAACCGAGGACGCGACTATCGATAGATTAATTACATGCTGCAGAGGTAGCGCACTTTACCCACACTATGGAACACCTGGCCTCGCATTCCCATTCGGGTGGACCAAAGCATTCCGACGAAACCCTCCCTTTGTCATGCACTCTCCCTGGCCACTCTGACCAACTCCCCCTCAGGGCTAGGTCTTGGGTGGCCCCGTGTCTATGAAAGACACCAACGGCCACCGTTATGGCAAAACGGTCCCAAACAGGGACAAGGTACCATAAAAACAAAAACGAGCACACAAGGTTATGTCTGCCTACCGAGCCAGGGTATGCACGCCCATAACCTTCCCTCGTGGGAGGCACTGGTGAGAGCCACAACAAAGGACCGAATCAAGACCTTCCCATAAGGTAAATGTGGTCGCACTGAATTAAAACCCGATTCAGTGGCACCATGATGTGATCTACATCGTATTCAAGTTGAACTTAATCAAGTTTAACTTTGATAAAAACTTTTTATCATCAACATGATATAACCCAAAAAGAATCATGCAACTACTCGTCATACAAAGAAAACAACTCATATTCATGGATCAAGCTTAACAATATATGCATCTTGCAATTCTTAGAACCAAAAATTTTCTAGTTATGACTCATTTGTATTTATCAAGCAATATTGTTGTTAGTTTTTTATTTAAATGAAACTATCATTTAATAAAATAACTACCATTAATTTCCATGACAATATGTATAGTGCAAAATCTTACTCTACTTAACCAAACAAGTTCATGCATTCAACCAGTAAATGAAACAAGCATAACAAGCATAATAAAGTAACTAGCAATTAACCAAAGTTATTTATCAAATTTTAATTTCAAATAAGAACTCATATTCAAGTAGAAAATCATAGATATTGAAAAACAGCATCCAAATGTTGGTGTGGCTTGCCTTAGTGTAGAGTAGGATCACACCCCTCTTGGTTTGCTTCAAGACAAGCTTCTCCTTCTGAAAAAGAATTTAAACCACAAAAATATTTGTTAAAACACATTCTGAAAATCACCAGAAATTCTAGGCAGCAAGGAAAAATCCACCTTCTGGTGTGCTGCTAGAGCTTTCCGGAACAAAGACAATGCAAAAAGAATCAAATCATTTGGATTTATGGTTTAGAAATGGTGGCTGGTCAAAGTTCAGTCAAATTTCTGAATAATATTTGAATTAAATAGAAATCCTGGGGGGGGTGACGTCGAAGGCGTAAAATAGAAATACGCCTCCACTCGTACCGCTTCGAGCGCGAGCGATGAGATCGACAGGTGGGTCCCGCGCATCAGGAGAGAGAGGGGGGGGCGAGATCAGAGAGAGGAGGGGTTTCGCCGGAGCTCACACCGGCGACGAGGGGGTTGGGGGCTAGGCTAGAGGGATAGAATTGAAGCGGGGCTCGAGGCTCACCTACCCGTACCCATAGCTTGGCTTGGGGTGGACGGAGCTGCTCGTAGTTGAGATTGCAAGCTACGGTGGCGGACGGGTTTCGCCGGAGTGGTTGAAGACGACGGCTAGAGGCGGCTCCGAGGGCTCAGTGGTGTCCAGGCAGCACCAACAGATCCCCAATGCCCCGCCCAAGCAGCTGCTTGAGCTCGAGAGGCACCAGAGAGCGGCGGCTGGACTACGGGGATCACCGGAGTCCTCTGGTCGGGGCGACGGCCAGAGGCCTACCCGACCGAGCTTCTGCTCGTCTACGTGTTCGTGGAGGTGGTTTGGAGTGGTGCTTGGCTAGAAATCGAGGAGGGGAGCGCTATATATAGCCGGAGCAAGGGGAGGGGAGGGAATGTGTCACCGCCGGAGCTCTCTGGACACGCGACAAACGACGACCAGAAGCTCCAAGGAGAGGGGGCAAAGTCTCTACATCAATGCAGGAGCTTGCCCACGCTCGCGGACGAGCACATGAGGCGGTTGGGGAAGAGGACAAGCGCACACGCGCACTGTGGCGTTTTGGCCGTGATGCGCCCATGCTTGCTGCAGTGGCTCCAGCGTCGGCGAGCGCCAGGGAGCGGTAAAGGGTGATGGGTCGGGGCTTGTGGCGTGGTGCGGCAGTCGGCGACGAGCGCTGGAACGAGCACGCGCGAAATAGAGAGCAATGCGCCAGTCAGAGCACGTCGAGACGCTGCGAGGCGTCGTGTCCTCGCGCTGTCACCAAGCTGGCATGGTCAAAATGATGCCCAGGAGCAGCCAAACCTTTTCTACGCGCTCGACCATGCAGTGTTTAGTCTAGGAGAGGCGATGGCTCATGCCCAGGCCGACCAGACTTGACTCTACTAAGCTGACAAGTTTTTGTCCAGAAACTTGGTCGCCAAGTTTGGCCACCTTCTAGAAGGCCATCAGGGCTGATCTCCTGGGGTTTAGGGTTTCTTAGGAGGGTGTTTAAGCTCAAGAAAGATCAAGGCTAAAAGCCTAAGAAAAATTGTACTTGCTGTACAAACTGGAGTTTTGGGTCAGAATAGAAATGATTTTCTATAGGAAAAATATTCCAAAAAATGGTGCAATATTTTTTCATGGGAATGTGTGCCAAGGTCCTAAGAATATTTAGGAATTATCTCAGATTTTCCTAAGCAAGAAAAATTGAGGTTGCTTTGGAGCACAAGTTTCTAAAGTGAGTTTCAGAGAGAGAAATGAATTGTTTCCTTTTATGAAAAATATTCATTTGATTATTTTGAGGATTGATCAGAGGAATAAAGTAGATAGGTCACTTGGGTGAAAGTCAAGGATATACCCAAGTGATAAGTCCATTAGAAATGATTCAAACTCCAATTCAAATCAGGGCAAAAACCACGATAAAAACCAAGTCCGGAAAAGAGAGAGAAGGCAAGTCCGGAAAAAGAGAGAAGGAAAAATCCAGGCTGTCACAAACCTTCCCCCACTTAAGATGAATCTCGTCCTCGAGATTCAGTTGCTTGGGAAAACCATTCTGGGTATGCAGTCCTTAAAAATTCCTCTCTTTCCCAGGTCGCTTCCTCTTCGGTGTGGTGCTCCCACTGAACCTTGTAAAAGCTTATTTCTTTGCTGTGGGTGACCCTTTCTGTCTGATCCAATATTCTGATTTGCTTTTCCTCATAAGTCAAATCCTTAGCCAATTCTATCTCTGCCATATCTGTCCTTTTCTCCGGTGGCGAGATACATCTTCTTAGTTGTGATATGTGAAACACGTTGTGTACTTCTGACAGTTCCGGTGGCAATTCCAACTGATTTGCAACCGTACCGACTCTGGCCACGATGGGGAATGGACCGGTATATCTGGGTGCCAATTTTCTGCGGGTCTGAAACCTCTTGACTCCTTTCATAGGGGTGACTCAGAGATATACGTGTTCTGCAGGTTCGAAGTTGATCTGACGATGTTTGGCATCATAGTAGCTTTTCTGTCGAGATTTGGCCAATTGCAGTCTGTCGCAGATTTCCTTGACTTGCTTCTCCGCTTCGAACATTAAATCAGTCCCAAAAATGCGGTTGTCTACGGTTTGAGACCAGTTCAATGGAGTGCGGCACTATCGGCCATACAGGGCTTCATAGGGTGACATCTTTAAGCTAGCCTGGAAACTTTTGTTGTAGGAAAACTCGGCGTAGGGCAAACAGTCTTCCCACTTGGTCCCTTGGGCCAATGTACATGCCCGGAGCATATCTTCGAGTATGTGATTTACTCGCTCAGTCTGTCCATCTGTCTGAGGATGATAAGCCATGCTGTATTTCAAAGCGGTCCCCAAGGCTTGATGTAGTCGGGATCAAAATGTGGAGTTGAGGAGAGATCCCCTGTCAGAGGTGATCGTCTTGGGTACTCCATGCAGACCAACGATTCTTAACACATACATCTGTGCGAGTTGATTTGCACGGTATGTGGTCCGGATAGGAAGAAAGTGTGCCACCTTTGTTAAGGTGTCCACTATGACCCATATTGCATCGTTTCCTCGATGAGACCTTGGTAGTCCGGCGATGAAGTCCATGCAGATATCATCCCATTTCCATTGGGATACTGGCAGAGGTTGGAGGTGTCCTCCGGGTTTTTGGTGTTCTGCCTTTACCTTATTGCATACGTCGCAACAGGCCACAAAGTATGCGATGTCTTTCTTCATTCCATCCCACCAAAATACCTGATGAAGGTCCTCATACATTTTGGTACCACCGGGATGAATTGAGTATGGTGCTTCATGCGCTTCTACCAATATCTTCTTCTTCAGACTTTCTTGGTTGGGTACATAGAGTCTTCCTCCGAACCTTAGCAAACCTTGCTGGTCCATAGAGAAGTCTGGTGCATGCCCTTGGTGCATCTTCTGAATTAACAACTTATCATTCACTTGAGCACTGCGGATTTCTTCTTCGAGATTAGGGGCGACTTCCAATATATTGGCAAGACGGGCGTTGGTGATTACCAAATTGAGCTGCGTGGTTTCTTGTTAAAGCTCAGGAGGCAAGGAATCCGTTAGAGCATTAAGGTTGGCTGGTTTGCGGCTGAGGGCGTCAGCCACCACATTAGCTTTTCCTAGGTGATAAGTTATCCCGAGGTTGTAGTCCTTAACCAATTCGAGCCATCTTCGCTGTCGAAGGTTCAAATCGGGCTGAGTGAATATATACTTGAGACTCTTATGATCGGTGAATATCTGGCACTTCTTTCCAATCAGGTAGTGTCTCCAAATCTTCAAAGCGTGCACCACTGCGGCCAATTCCAAATCATGAGTAGGGTAGTTTACTTCGTGTTGCCACAGTTGTCGAGATGCATATGCCACCACTTTGCCATCTTGCATGAGTACGCACCCCAGTCCTCTTTTAGATGCGTCGCAATAGACATCAAAACTGCAGTAGATGTCTGGAAGAGTCAATACTGGTGCTGATGTTAGCCTGATTTTCAACTCGTTAAAACTCCGCCTGCATTCCTCAGTCCATAGGAACTTCTTATCCTTCTTCAGAAGCTTAGTCATAGGCTTGGAGCTCTTCGAGAAGCCTCCGATAAAATGGCGATAATATCCGGCTAGTCCAAGGAAACTCCAGATTTCTAAGACTGTGGTGGGTGCGGACCAATCAAGTACATCTTTCACCTTTCTTGGGTCCACTGAGATTCCTTCTGCCGAGAGGACATGCCCGAGGAATCCCACTTGTTGGAGCTAGAACTCACATTTGCTGATGGCATAAAGTTGATGGTCGTGAAGCCTTTGCAGAACTGCTCACAGATGCTCCTTGTGTTCGCCCTTGCTCTTGGAGTAAATGAGGATGTCATCAATGAATACCACCACAAATTTATCCAAGAAGTCCATAAACACCTTGTTCATCATATGCATAAAGAATGCAGGAGCGTTGGTGAGGCCGAAGGACATAACGGTGTACTCATAAAGACCGTATCGAGTGGTGAACGCGGTCTTAGGAATATCTTCCTTCTTTATCTTGAGTTGATGATATCCAGTCCTCAAATCAATTTTTGAGAATACTTTATCCCCACTAAGTTGATCAAACAGATCGTCGATCCTCGGCAGTGGACACTTGTTTTTGATGGTGACATAATTCAGCTATCAGTAGTCTACACACATTCGTAGACTGCCATCCTTTTTGTCCATGAAGATTGCTGGTGATCCCCATGGTGAAGAGCTTGGACGAATGTACCCTTTCTGTAACATCTCATCCAGTTTTTTCTTCAATTCCACCAATTCCGAGGAAGGCATCCGATAATATTTCTTATGTATCGGAGTGGTTCCAGGCACCAAGTCAATTGCGAACTCCAATTCTCGGTCTGGTGGCATGCCTGGTAATTCTTCAGGAAAGATGTCTGGATACTCACTGACCACATGAATTAATTCCACTTCTTCTACCACTACTGCGAAAACCATATCTTTCATGGGTATGCGCTTGCGGGCAGAAAAACTTGTGGTGCGACCTTCCATATTTTTCAGGGTAACTTCTCTGGTCGCACAGCTGATGCAGACTTGATATTGAGTTAACCAATTCATGCCCAGAATGATGTCCAATTTTTTGGAATCGATGATTATCAATGAGGTTGGAAACTTGACTCCCTTGATGTCAATTTCCAAATTTCGGCAAACGAGATTGCTTCCGAGTAGGGATCCTGGGGATTGTACCAGCATGTGCTTTCCCAAAATCGAGCAAATAAAATTGTTTTGGGAAGCAAAACTCCGTGATATGAAAGAGTGGGAAGCCCCAGAGTCAAATAAAATCACGGCGGGTATGTCATTAACAAGAAATATACCAATGACGACTTCTGGGTCCTCTTGAGCTTCGTCTGCAGAGATGTGATGAATTTGCCCTTGAATCATATCTGGGGCGGAATACGGCTCCATGTAGTTGACTTGCGGCTGGAAGGGAGCTACGTGCTTGTTGTTCTTGGGACACTGTCTGGCGTAGTGTCCTGTTTGACCACAGATGAAACATGAATTGTTGCGATGACAGTCTTCACGCACCGGGCTGGTCACGACATTCTTGACTTGTGTAGTAGTCTTGTTGACATTCTGGTGCCAATTTGGTTTGTACTCCACCTGAGTCTATTTCCATGTACGAGCCTTTTGCACTGGTTGCACATCCTTCTTTGGCTCGAATTTGCGCTTGTGGTCGTGAACAACTGGCTTGTGGTCGTGTAGGATCTTGTGTTCCCTTTCAGCGATGAGGGCCTTGTTCACCAGCGTCAGGAAGTCTAGGAAATCAAACATGCTGAGAGTGCACCTGAGATGCTAATTAAGGCCTCCAAGGAATCGGTTGATCTTCCGCTCTTCTGTGGCAACATCGTGGAGAGAATAGTGGGCCAAATGGTTGAACTTGTTCAGGTACTCGTTGACGGTCATGCTACCTTGGGTGAGAGTGAGGAATTCGCGTTGCTTGATTTTCATAACTCCGGTGGGAATATGGTACTTGCGGAATTGTTCCTTGAATTTTTCCCAAGTAATTTCTTCGTCTGCAGGCCATATTGCCTTGGCATTATCCCACCATATCGTGGCAGCTCCTTCGAGATAATGCGTTGCGAAGGGAACCTTGTCCTCTTCTTTAGTGCGAGCAATCTCCAGTTTCCTCTCCATAGTCCTTAGCCAGTCGTCGGTGTTCAAAGGATCAGTAGCATGGCTGAAACTGGGAGGCTTGGTTCGCTGAAAATATGTCAGTTTGGAGTGATGACCATTCTGGTTTCCATTCTGCCCAACCATAACTTGCACACTCTTTAGGATTTCTAACAGGTCGTTGCTCCTTCTTTCTTCAAACATTCGCAGGATCTGACCGGTAGAAGGCGGATGTGGTGGTGGCGGCGGAGGTGGCTGGCACGGCTCGGGGGAATGTCCCACCTGTCTTGCGGAACGACGGACAGGGACATCCTCACAAGCTTGGCTGCTGCTGCCTCCACGCGTCATCCTATTTTTTTCATTTTCCCAATAAATAGCAAACATGATGAGAAAATTCCAAAATGGGGGAAAAAGCCAATGACAAATCCCGGAAGAAAACAGCGAATGGAAACCAAGGCGAATAAAAGTTCCAACACAATTATACATAGTCCCAACATGAAAGTAAACATCACAGCGGGTCTACTACCCTCGTACATGAAACTACGCATCATGACAAGTGCGATTACAGCCATACATCATGCTCATGACTACAGCAATACTCTAACGGTCTACTGCTCGGTCGGTGCTGCTGCAGGCTCGTCTCCTGAGCCGGACCCTGATCCTGAACTGATAACAGAGACCTCCGGGTCAAGAGGGAAGCGACTATGCTGCCTTGAGGGCTCTCCCTCAGGGGAAGGCGGGGGATGGGATCTGAGCATAGGAGCAGCAGGATTAGCGACAAGGGAAGACCATGCAGCAGGAGCGCTGCGAGGGTTCACCCTCAGAGGGTTAACGGTACCCTGCGAAGTCGTCAGGGGAACAGAGGTGGAAGAAACCGGAGTAGAAGTATAGATGATAGCGGGAACATGGTTCCTCATACGAGCAGTTGCGAGAGCGGTGCGAGCACGTGAAAGCTCCCGAGCTAACTCGTAGTTCAGGAGATAACTAGCGGTGATGTAGCGAGAAAGGTGGCTAGTGGGACGGTCGCACGCCAGATTAATCAAAGGAAAACGGATACGCCCATTCTCGTGTAGAGATGGCTAGAAGAAGAGACCGGGGTGGGTATGCATGCGGACCTCGTTGTAGCACAAGTCTACAAGAACCTCGAGAGCAGCAAACTGAACCACCGAGGATGGCGTAGAAGCAAGACCACCCTTAGTCGAACGAGTGTAAGCGCCGGAAGGTGAGCTGTGGTGTAGAGTGACCTCAACATAATACTCATACAATGCACCAGCCAGATGCTCGCGATACACCCGACAATCTGGATCAGCACCCTCTGGGTAGAGTCGTTGCCACATGTTCTAAAGCAGATGCGGCGATGTGTACGGAGCTGGCTCAGGATGGTACAAGATCGGTACTAGTGCCATCTACACTCACAAACTATTCGGTTAGTAATAACAAATAAACATGCAAGCAATGCAACAATCCGCCCTCAAACGCAGTTATCTACCATTTCACCAACGCACTAACGGTCTAGCGTGTCCTACAATCAGCACGGCTCTGATACCAAGTGTTGTGGCACCCCGGCTTAGAGCAACCGGTTTACCCTGCATTGCCAGCCCAGAGATCAAGTCTTCTGGCAATACACAACAACATGATACAGAAACAACCACTTTATTGATGCTAGCGGATTACATAGGTCTGATACTACATCGAGATTCGAGGCCAAGCGGCACACACGGTGTTGCTGGACACTATGTACATTATTTCATGAACATGACGGGGCCTCGATCACATGAGCTACGTGGCAGCGGAAGAACGATGAAGTGGAACTCCATAGCACAGGGACACTAACGTGAACACGAGCTAGACACGAGATGCGCTCCAATGCAAACTGACTTGCCTGCAAACTGGCATAACACGCTAGGTCAGTACATTGAATGTACTTGCAAGCTCACAACAAACATAATCACGATGACAAACAATATCGTGATATTTAATCAGATTAAAACAATGCAAAACTAATACCGAAGGAAAACAAACGTTTCATGCAATGAGTCCCACGGACTCTCTTACCAGACGGTTACCTCGTAACCAAACGGTGACCATACCTGGGTCACACCTGAAACCAATCACTCATGAACACCTCAAGTGTTCATGCTTCGCCACGAACCCATGCATCACAGCACTCACTTAGTTTGCAAGATTTATTAGAAAGGTTGATCCATGGTGTGACTTACTCCCAAGTTATGCCCATAACTGAGGACGCGGCTATCGATAGATTAATTACACTCTACAGAGGTAGCGCACTTTACCCACACTACAGAACACCTGGCCTCGAATTCCCATTCAGGTGGACCAAAGCATTCTGACGAAACCCTCCCTTTGTCATGCAGTCTCCCCGGCCACTCCCACCAACTCCCCCTCAGGGCTAGGTCTTGGGTGGCCCCATGTCTACCAAAGACACCAACGGCCACCGTCGTGGCAAAACGGTCCCAAACGGGGAAAAGGTACCATAAAAACAAAAATGAGCACACAAGGTTATGTCTGCCTACTGGGCCAGGGTATGCACACCCATAACCTTCCCTCGCGGGAGGCACCGGTGAGAGCCACAACAAAGGACCGAATCAAGACCTTCCCATAAGGTAAATGTGGTCGCACTGAATTAAAACCCGATTCAGTGGCACCATGATGTGATCAACATCGTATTCAAGTTGAACTTAATCAAGTTTAGCTTTGATAAAAACTTTTTATCATCAACATGATATAACAAGTTTGGCTCTACAATTCATATCTCCCGCTCCCGAGACATCAAGGAGTTCTTTTTGGTGGTCTCATTTTCCTAGGCTTCGTTCCCTCTTTCGATGGAATGTGTGGGTGTTGCGTTACAGTGTTGCATTGGAGGGATATCTTATGGTTTCAATGTGCTACCAATCACTCAACGTTCATTTCGTTTTTCAGTTGCCAATAACAAAGTGGGTCACTTCATATATGGGCTCAAAGATCGTATTTGGCCTAATTTTGTTTGTCACTTCCAATTGTTCAATGGTCGTTTTGCCAAAGCCCTTGCTATTGACAATTGCTGGCATGCGGATCAAGAGCTACATGATATTGCAGATAGACGTTCTATTGCTGTCAAACCTTCTCTGCAATTTTTATCTCACAAGGAGCGTCTTGATCATTCTTCTGCTAAGGAGCTTAGTAAATTTGGACTTATTCCTTTGAAAACTTGGAATTTCTCAAACAAAGACGCTCATGAAGCTTCTTCTTCCTCGGGACCATCGATGCAAATTCAAACTCCAACTCAAATTGCCTCAATTCCTCCATGCGACATTTCGGGCGTGGTTTCTGCTCAGGGCTCTAATCATATTGCATTAATGAATCATTACTTGTCGCAAGTGAAGTCTGAGGAGAATCAAGACATTAACTACCTTTTATTAGGTACTTTAAATGTCCTCTTACCGTGCCTTATGCTCCGCTGCCTCTCTGTTTTTTGAATTCGGCCTTCAGATATGCACTTCCACATGTGGCTTGGCCTCCAACGCTTAAAGCCCAACACAAAGCGGATCTTGCCCAGGCCCAATACACACAGAGGGAAATTGAGGATTTGGCGGCGAAATGGGATGCTTTATGCTCTAAATGCCTGCAATGGGGGCACAGCCAGATTAACTGCCAAGGTAGGCTCATTTGCATTAATTGCCCCAGTCCTGATCACCGTGCCATTGACTGCCCCAACCGTGTCATCACATCACAAAATAATGGGAAAGTTCCTTTAATTGGTAACACTGTGATCAATTCTGTCGGCGTTCTAGGAACGGGGGTCTCCAGACTTGCCTGCCTGCGGCCTGCGGCGTGGCTCAAGGGGCGGCCCAGCACGGCCCACCTTCATCAGCACGAGCTCAAGACCCTCGCGAGGGGCCAAGCCTCGCGGGGTGGACGACAGGAAGCTTCCACAGGCACGGCCTCGTCAGGCTGGCTCGCGAGGAGGCGGAGAGATCAAGGTGGGGTACCTCACGAGGTGCCCATGACGCAAGCCATGACGACCAAGGGTGCCAGGCGGGCGCCAGCCCGTGCAGTGTCCTCCCTTTCCTCTTTGGTGCAAAGGGAGCAAGCACAGGCGAGAGCATCAAGCAAAGGCATCCGTTTCGGTGCAACAAGACCAAGACCGTCGCAATGGCAGGAAGGAGGTCATTGTGGAGCCCAAGTCGGTGTCACCACCAGAGCCTTTGACAGGCAAGGACCAACTTTAGTCAGGATAAGTGTATCAGATGTCCCCTTCAAAATGGCCAATTGTTGGCGCCCTTCCCGCTCAATATTTGGGAAGAGGCCCAGGGCTTTTGCCTATAAATAGGACTAGCCACCCCCAGGGTAGGGGGAGAGCGGGAAATCAACCAGAGAGAGAGAGAAACGACTGAACTCACCCAAGCAGTTCATCGCACCAGCTCAAGAGCAGGCTCTCGCGAGGCTGTTCTTCCTTGTATTGTTCATCATCAGCCCGCGAGGCAATCCACCACACCACAAACTAGAGTAGGGTATTACACCGCAATGGTGGCCCGAACTAGTATAAACCCTGTGTCTCTTGTGTTGTTCCTTTCACAGCTTAGATCCTAGCAAGGCGGCGAGGCGCATGTAGGTAGAGGGCGAGATCTCCGCGCGCACCCCAGTGTTCAAACCTTGAGGGTCTGCCGGAACCCGAAATCCGACATTTGGCGCGCCAGGTAGGGGTACGCCGGAGCTTTTCCTTCCGCCGACCCGCTCTCCGCCGACACCATGACTCACCCTGCGATGAGCAGCGCGCCGCCCGCTCCGCTCGTCGCGACCCTCCTAGGCGGCTCGCAGGCGCCACTTCAGGACGCTGCGTCAAGCCATTCGTCCGCCAGGTCGGTGCTACCTCCGCGCTGCAGGGGGCTCCCTCAGGTCGATCGGTGCCCAAGGCCGATCTGGCCTTCAGCTCGGAAGACCACCCCTCCAACTCAGCCTGCTCAAGCGCGCTCCCGATGCTATGCACCCCCACCATCTGCCAGGTGGCCGTCACCAGGACTCTCATCAACGGCGGCGCGGGCCTCAGCATGCTCTCGATTGAGCCCTTCAGCCTCCTTCACATACCACCGGAGTGGCTTCAGCCCAGCCGGCCCTTCTTGGGCGTCGGGGGCGGGTCATCCAGCTCCCGGGGGCAGATCCACCTCCCGGTAACCTTCGGCACCTACGACAACTTCCGCACCGAGCTCATCGACTTCGACATCGCCTCCATCAGCCTCCCATACAATGCCATCCTCGGCTACCCGGCGCTGGCCCAATTCATGGCTGCAACTCACCCAGCGTACAACCGCATGAAAATGCACGGGAGCAGCGGCGTCCTCACCATGTCCGGAGACACCGGGGATGCGTTGCGAGTGCTCAAGCTCGCCTTCAAGGCGGTGGCGTCGGTGCAGCCAGCCGACTCGGACGCCCCTGAGCCCAAGGGGGCTGCGCCGGCCAAGAAGAAGCAGTTGTTCACCCAAGACAAGGCAGAAACTAAGTAGATACTGGTCGACAAGGACGGATCCACTGACGCCGCCTTCACCATAGGCGCCAACCTCGAGCCCGAGCAGGAGGAGGCCCTGGTCAAGTTCCTGCGCGCGAACAAGAAGGTATTCGCATGGGAGCCCGATCAGCTGGTGGGGATCCCTAGGGGCGTAATCGAGCACCACCTCAACGTGTGCCCTAATGTCCGCCCCGTGAAGCAGAAGGCAAGGCAGCAGTCCACGGAAAAGCAGGATTTGATCGTCCAAGAGACCCACAAGTTCGAAGCTGCAGGGGTCATTCGCGAGGTCCGATATCCGGATTGGTTGGCCAACCCAGTCGTCGTGGCGAAGAAAGGGGGGAAGGAACGTATGCGTGTCAACTTCACCAACCTCAACAAAGCCTGCCCGCAAGATCCGTTTCCGCTCCCCCGCATCGATCAGATCGTCGACTCCACCGTCGAATGCAACCTGTTATGTTTCTTGGATGCCTTCCCTGGGTATCACTAGATCAAGATGGCGGTAGAAGATGTGGAAAAAATGGCTTTCCTAACCTCGTGTGGGGTGTACTGCTACACATGCATGCCGTTCGGGCTGTGCAACGCAGGGGCGACCTTTCAGCGGCTGATGCACATCACCTTGGGCCCGCAGCTCGGGAAGAATGTTGAAGCTTATGTCAATGATATTGTAGTGAACTCTCGCGAGGCCAAGACCCTGATACAAGACCTAGAGGAAACCTTAGCGAGCCTCAACGCTATGAGCCTACGGCTCAACCCAGAGAAGTGTGTGTTTGGGGTCCCCTCGGGCAAGCTCTTGGGCTTCCTCGTATCCCACCGAGGCATCGAAGCTAACCCTGAGAAGGTCAAGGCAGTCGAGGACATGAGCCCGCCAAAGACCCTCAGAGAAATGCAGAAGCTCACTGGGCGTGTGACCGCACTAGGATGCTTCATCTCCAAGTTGGGGGAGCGAGTGCTGCCTTTCTTCCAGCTGATGAAGAAAAAGGGACCCTTTGAATGGACTAAAGAGGCCGACAAGGCGTTCCAAGATCTCAAGAGGTACCTAACAAGCCCTGGCCTCGCGCCCTCAGGAGCCCCTGGTGCTCTACCTTGCAGCCACTCCCTACTCCGCCAGCGCAGCCCTGGTGGCGGTTAGGGAGGAGCATCGGACCAAAGCCGCGGCAGCTGCCTGGATCAAGGTGAAGCATGATCAAGGAAGACCTACAGAGACCACTGCCACAGCCGAGAAGGATCAGCCGCCGCAGGGGAACGCACTCGGGACAGCGGAGACCCCTCCCCCTAGTGACCAGCCGCTGGGGGCTCCCCTGTCTCAGGAGGTTCCACAGTCTCCAGAGGGCGCCATCGACACCAGCATTCCCAACCTCGTTGAACACCCCGTGTACTTCGTCAGCACCGTGTTGCGGGACGCAAGGGCGCGGTACCCCATGCCTCAGAAACTCCTCCTCGCGCTATTGGTGGCCTTGCGCAAGCTGCGGCATTATTTTCAGGGCCACCCCATCAAGGTTGTCTCAGCGTACCCTTTGGAAAGGGTGCTCAGGAGCCCTAACTCAGCTGGAAGAGTCGCTGAGTGGAAAAATGAACTGCAAGCGTTTCAGCTCGAATTCAGCACAACCAGAGTCATCAAGGGGGACGCCTTGGCAGATTTCGTCGCAGAGTGGACGGAGGCACCAGGCCTCAAGGCTGATGAGGATCGATCCCTCTCCCCGGGAAGCGAGGTGCCGGACGGTTGGGTCATGTACTTCGACGGGGCGTTCTCCAGGCACGGCGCGGGGGCTGGTGCGGTGCTTATATCTCCTACTCTACTACGCCGTGCAACTCTGTTTCCAGCATGGAGAAAAGGTCTCCAACAACATAGTAGAATATGAAGGCCTAATAGCAGGCCTGAAGGCCGCGACAGCCCTAGGAGTGAAGCGCCTTACCATCAAGGGTGATTCACAACTCCTCGTCAACTTCTCCAACAAAGTATACGAGCCGAGGGATGAGCACATGGAAGCCTACCTTGCGGAGGTCCGCAGGATGGAGAAGCAGTTCTGGGGGCTAGAGTTGCAGCATGTGCCCCGTGGCACCAATCAGGAGGCCGACGACATCACCAAACGAGCATCCAGGAGGCTACCTCAAGAGCCCGGCGTCTTTGAGGAGTGGCTCTTCAAGCCCTCGGCCACGCCATCACTGTCAAGCGCGGTGCAGCCTTGGGAGGAGCTCCCCCAGGCGCCAACCTCGGGAGCCCCGGTCTGTGGCCCAGC
This sequence comes from Triticum dicoccoides, assembly GCF_002162155.2. NCBI lineage: Eukaryota > Viridiplantae > Streptophyta > Magnoliopsida > Poales > Poaceae > Triticum > Triticum dicoccoides. Next base: position 209,770,245 of record NC_041393.1, read on the forward strand.
CTCAGGGGCGCGTCTGCTCTTGACAATGGAGCCTCAGGAGGGGTGCTGGATCACGGAGCTCCGGAGCTATTTGACGCAAGGGACCTTGCCAGAGAAGGAGGAGGAAACGGAGCGTGTGGCGCGGCAAGCCACATCATACTGCATCAGGGATGGAGATCTCTACCGGAGGCGACCGAATGATGTGTCCCTGCGCTGCATCTCCAGGGAGCAAGGGAAGGAACTGCTGGCGGATATACACGGTGGAGACTGTGGGCATCATTCATCATCATGGACCCTCGTTGGCAAGGCGTTCCGCAACGGATTCTATTGGCCCACTGCGCTCAATGATGCCGTCGAACTAGTGAAGGCTTGCGAGGCCTGCCAATTCCATGCTTAGCAGATCCATCAGCCGGCGGGAGGTCTGCAAACTATACCCCTGTCGTGGCCATTCGCAGTCTGGGGGATGGACATCCTGGGCCCATTTCCTTGGGCGCCAGGGGGCTATCGCTACCTCTACGTCGCCGTGGACAAATTCACCAAATGGGCTGAAGTGGAAGCCGTCTGCCCCATCCCCGCGGGTTCTGCGGTCAAGTTCATCAAGGGCATCGTGAGCCGGTTCGGGGTGCCGAACTGCATCATCACCGATAACGGTTCGCAATTCACCAGTAACCTCTTCAAAACATACTGTGCTAACCTTGGAACGCAGATATGCTACGCTTCGGTGGCTCATCCTCGGAGCAAAGGTCAGGCCGAGCGGGCCAACGGGAGGTCCTGAGAGGCCTCAAGACCAGGACATTCAAGAAGAAGCTGGAGGCCTGCGGCCGAGGTTGGTACAACGAGCTTCAGTCCATGTTGTGGTCCATCCACACAACCGTGACCAAGCCAACTGGCGAGACCCCATTCTTCCTGGTCTATGGGGCTGAAGCGGTCCCCCCTCACGAGGTCAGACGTCGTTCCGCACGGGTCCTAGCGTTCGACGAGGCGCAGCAGGACGCCATGCGGGGGACGGACCTCGTGCTGGGGGAGGAGCGTCGACGGGAAGCCGCGCTCCGAGCGGCAAGATACCAACAAGCGCTGCGGCGATACCACTGCCGCAACATCCGCCCCAGGACTCTCGAGGTAGGGGACCTCGTGCTCAGGCGGGTTCTCTCCAAGGAGGGACTGCATAAGCTCTCTCCCATGTGGGAGGGCCCGTTCAAGGTTGTTCATGTTTCCAGGCCCGGCTCCGCGCACTTGGAGACTCAGGAGGAGGTACCCATCCAGAACGCGTGGAACATTCAGCACCTCCAGAGGTTTTACCCCTAAAAAGGCCCAGATCCTGTGAAGAAGGCGAACGCCTGTGAAGCTGTCGCGTTTTGGAAAAGGCCCAGAGCCTGTGAAGAAGGCGAACGCCTGGGAAGCTGTCATGTTTTGGAAAAGGCCCAGAGCCTGTGAAGAAGGCGAACGCCTGTGAAGCTGTCGCGTTTTGGAAAAGGCCCAGAGCCTGTGAAGAAGGCGAATGCCTGTGAAGCTGTCGCGTCTTGGAAAAGGCCCAGAGCCTGTGAAGAAGGCGAACGCCTGTGAAGTTGTCGCGTTTTGCAAAAGGCCCAGAGCCTGTGAAGAAGGCAAACGCCTGTGAAGTTTATCTTTCCAAGAAAGGCCCGGAGCCTGTGAAGAAGGCCAATGCATGTGAAGCTCGCCGCCCGTGACACTCTCACGTAATAATGAGTGGGGCTGTACACGCCCCGGAGTCTCAGGAGCGCCGGCCTCAGGTCCTGGGGCTCAATCCCATGCCCAGCGGCAGCACTTAGCTCCGCGCAGGTGAGAAGACGTCAAGGACTAGATTAGGTGCCGAACGCGGCTTGTCTCATTTGTTTTCTGCAGTTGGCTTGTTCATCCCCATTCGAGGTTTTATTGAAGTTGTTGTCGTCTTTGGCTTGTGACTCTTTGACTTTTTCGCTCTCCTGCCCCAATTTCTCTCATGCGAGTCTCACGAGGGAGCAGCGCGGGCTCCCTCGCGAGTGTTTTCTGCCCTTATCGTTCGAGGCTTCCCTACCCGGGTCCACTACAGGAGCACCCCTCCAGTCCTTGCCCCACGGGCACCACGACACGAACACAGGACCTGAGTCGGTCGCCTCCACAGCTGAGGCCGGGAACTACCTCTCCAGACTAACCCTCGCAGGACGTGAAGCGTTCAACAAGGCCACGGCTTCAGGAAGCAAAGGTCACGACAGCCCCCCCCCCCCCGAGCTATGTAATTTTTGCGCGCAGGCGTGCGGCACAAAGGCACGATACCAGAATAGCGGAAACAGTACGATAATTAACATCAATAACCCAGGCACACCCTTGTGGGGCCCTACACTACTGTCTCTTTGCGCAGGAAAAGGGAAAAAGAACAAAACGGGCGTGACTCGCCTGACACCAACTCGCGGAGGAGGCTCGAACTGCCTCCGGAGCTCAGGAGGGCTCCATCTCGCGCTTCATCGAGCCGCGACGGCGGGCGGACCCGCTACCTCCCTCCAGGCAGGCGCGGTGGCGCGGAGGCTGATCGCGACCACCACTGGAGGAGCCGCTGCCCGAAGAAGAGCCGTCGAAGCTCGATGAACCACGAGCGCCGCCGACCACGCGCGCGCTGTCGTCTCCATCGTCGCTGGGGCTGTACCCATGGCCGCGGTCGTCGTTCTCAGGGCACCACCCAGCGCGGCGACCATCTTCCCCGAACACCCTCACGTAGAGGGTGGCATCGCCGTCGAACTTGAAGTGCAGGGCGCACCGCCGGCTCAGACCACGCGCGCGGGCAAACATTTGCCAGCCGCGGGTCAGGGCCAGGCTGCCGGCTGCAGAGACTTCCAGCGAAGCCCAGGAGGCTCGGCTGCAGCAACCATCCGCCTGAAGCCAGAGGCCGCCCGGGGCGCCATCCGGGAGCTCACCAAGGAGGAAGCGAGGAAGTTGTAGACAGGTGCTGGCCGGTTCCGCCGACCACACAACAAACTCCGGCAGAACCTCTGCCGAGTGGGAGCGCGGCCTAGGGGGTCGCGCGGCCATAGCGCACCCCCCAGCGGCGGCCAGCCGACCGTCACCGCGCGGTAGATCACCGCCACGGCCGCGAGGAGCCACCGTGGGAGTCGCAGGGTGTTTGCGGGGACGGCCTCGACCGCGCTTGGGTGGGGGAGGGTCAGGCCCCACCTGGCGGGCCTTTACTTTCTCCGCGGCTGAGAACCTCTTTGGTGGAGCCATGAAGAAGAAGGGGAAGTAAGAGGGGATGGACCGGAAGGGCAGGCGCCATCCCGTACTTATAGCCAGAGGAGGCCAACCGCCGCCCCCCCACGATCAGAGGTAATCATGACCCGCTTTGCATGCAGGGACTTGTCAATTCGTGTAGTCGCCGAGGCATCGTGGGGAGCGGAGCCGCCCACGTCCAATCAACCACCACATGGCGCCCAAGGCCGCAGGCTGTTGGGCCCGCAGCGCTTCGCACTTGCCCCTTCGCTTCTCTGCTCAGCCAAGTCCGGGCGCGCCTTGGGCCCGGGGGCTACTGTCGGCGTTCTGGGAATGGGGGTCCTCAGACTTGCCTGCCTGCGGCCTGCGGCGTGGCTCAAGGGGCGGCCCAGCACGACCCACCTTCATCAGCACGAGCTCAAGACCCTCGCGAGGGGCCAAGCCTCGCGGGGTGGACGACAGGAAGCTTCCACATGCACGGCCTCGTCAGGCTGGCTCGCGAGGAGGTGGAGAGATCAAGGCGGGGTACCTCACAAGGTGCCCATGACGCAAGCCATGACGACCAAGGGTGCCAGGCGGGCGCCAGCCCGCGCAGTGTCCTCCCTTTCCTCTTTGGTGCAAAGGGAGCAAGCACAGGCGAGAGCATCAAGCAAAGGCATCCGTTTCGGTGCAACAAGACCAAGACCATCGCAACGACAGGAAGGAGGTGATTGTGGAGCCCAAGTCGGTGTCACCACCAGAGCCTTTGACAGGCAAGGACCAACTTTAGTCAGGATAAGTGTACCAGATGTTCCCCTTCAAAATGGCGAATTGTTGGCGCCCTTCCCGCTCAATATTTGGGAAGAGGCCCAGGGCTTTGCCTATAAATAGGACTAGCCACCCCCAGGGTAGGGGGAGAGCGGGAAATCAACCAGAGAGAGAGAGAGAGAAGCGACTGAACTGACCCAAGTAGTTCATCGCACCAGCTCAAGAGCAGGCTCTCGCGAGGCTATTCTTCCTTGTATTGTTCATCATCAGCCCGCGAGGCAATCCACCACACTACAAACTAGAGTAGGGCATTACACCGCAATGGTGGCCCGGACTAGTATAAACCCTGTGTCTCTTGTGTTGTTCCTTTCATAGCTTAGATCCTAGCAAGGCGGCAAGGCGCAGGTAGGTAGAGGGCGAGATCTCCGCGAGCACCCCAGTGTTCGAACCTTGAGGGTCTGCCGGAACCCGAAATCCGACAAATTCGGCCGGATCTTTGGGACAATCCACTCCTGCTGCGCAGCCCGTACTCAGATCTAAACCATCCATTCGCTATGCTATTTGTGGATTCTATGGACACGTGGAGCAATCTTGTCGTAGGCTGAAATTTCAGAACAAATGGAGGTGGGTTATAAAAATCCAGCCGGCCCGCTCACCCCCTCACGCTCCGTCTTCCACCTCGAAAACACAAAAGACCCCGCTCTGCACTGTCCCATCGCCCCTGCAATCACTCCCTCTCTCGCGAGGCTTCACCATGGCCAACTACCCTCTGAATCCAGTCCCCTTCCTCCCGCCGGGATTCGCCATCGAGCCCGGCCCGGTGGACCGCCTGGTTCGTAGTGGCATGGTGGTTGGTCCCATTGCGCCAATCAACCATGAGTTCCTGGCGATTGTAGAGACCAACCACTATGTTCCTCTTCATCACCGCTCTACCATCCGTGACCAGATCACTGCATTGCTGCATGAGTCCCAGTTGTTCACCACAGAGGTCAGTGGTTACCCGTTTGGGATTGGGATCTTTGGTTTTGTTGACTCCTTCTTGAGAGATACGGCGGTTAACACACCTATCGAGTTAGAATAAGAGGATCTGCTGGTTACTGTTGTTCCACACAATGAAGCACTCAATAGGCGCACCACCTCGTTTGGGCCAGAAGTTTGGTTGATGTTTTTCGGGTTTCCATATGACTATCAAACTGACTATTACATCACCAAGGCTCTGGGAGGGTATGGTTCACTAGTATCCTGGTATAACCCGAGGCAGGACCGTCGTTTTGTGCTGCTCAAAGCTAGGGTGATCCGTCTGAAGTTAATCCCCAAAAGCTTTGTGGTTTGGCAACTAGGGGGAGCTCGAGATTGTTGGACAGTTCTGGTGACCATCTTGCGTAGTAATGACTGGAAGGGTCTCTTACCAGAAGTGCTGCCACTTGGGGAGGAGCCACCGCCACCTGATGGCAATCCTCATCCTCTTTTTGGGCCCGATCTTACTACAGAACAGTTGTACCAGCAACCGGTGCACAACTGGCTTGTTCAGAACGGTGCACCACCTGCAGCCAACAATGCAGGTCAAGCTGCAGGTCAAGATGCTGTCCAAGAAGCCCAAAATCAAGGTGGTTGGGGTGCTTGGTCTCCTCCACAGCCTGTGCAACTCCCTCCAATGCCGCCCCACCTTGTCAACTATCAAGCATGGCTTGCATCCCAGGGTCTGACAGTCCAGCACGGCATGGTGCCTGAAAATAACATCACTGATAATGCTTTCCAGGCTTGGAATGATTCCATTACTGTGTCTAACAACTCTAGTTCCTCCCAGGTTGAGGATGCGGTTCTGCTTGATCTGAATGTGGCTCTGGTTGTGCTATCTGATCCAAATGAGGAAGTGGTTAGCACGGAGGCTCCTTCTGAATCTCTGACTGTCACTGTGGACTTACATGCTCATGGTATCCGCTTTGGTCTGTCTGCTCAAGGGGAGGAGCTGTTGTCTGTCCTTATGAATGAGCCCATACCTCGGCAGCGTCACAACTCTTTCATTTTTCAGGCCTTGCGACCAACTATTGCTTCTATTGGGCCTTGACAGCATGCATATGGCATGACGAATGCTTCTACTACTATCTCTGTCAGAGTTTGAGTTGACTCCGAGGGTCTCAACTTCTCTTAGGCTCAGTCTGTCACTCCAACCCCTGCAGCTGCTTCATCTGTGGTTATTGAGGAACTCCCTACTGACAGTGCGGTGCTAAGTACTGATATTCTAGGGCATCGGTTTCAGTCTTCAGTTGTTTCTTCCGTGGTCATTGAGGAAATCACTATTGACACTATGGTGCCTGCTACTGATGAGATTCAGCATTCCTCTGCTGCATTGCTTCCGGCACCGCATGTCCCACATCCTCGGGCCAGACGTCCCAAGGCAACGGCTCCGATATCCACCATGGTAGTCAGACGTAGTCAGTGCTCCAACAAATATGATGGCTTCAAGTCTCAAGCTGTTACGGATATTTGCACCAGCACTTCCAAGGTACAGCCCCGTTTTGTGCCCTCTATTGGCTCCTCTAGCTCTGCTGGTGACATCCCTCCGCCTACATCTGTCGCCACTCTGCAAGCAATTGGTGTCAACCTTTGTGCGATCCCGGAGAGTGAGATTTCTTCTAAAGCTTTACTAGCTACTCCCTCGGCTGCACCAGCGCATGATGATATGCAAGGGGAGTTGGCTCCTTCAACCTTTGAGTAATCCGTTTGGTCTCTATGCCTCATCTGCGCTGTTGGAATGTGCTATCTTGGAACGTCAGAGGCTTAAACTCCAAGAAGAAACAGTTAGCCCTTAATAATGCGATTATCTCTAGCGGTTGTGCGGTCGTTTGTTTGCAGGAGACCAAAATGCCTAATGTCTCTTTTGCGTTTATTAAGACCTGCTTTCCTAAAGAATTCGATCGTTTTCCTTTGTCCCCTCGCGTGGTGCCTCTAGAGGCCTTCTTACTGTGTGGAAAAGCGCCTTATTCACGGTTAACATCGTATTTGCTAATGTTTTTGCGCTTACTGTCAGTTTTCTCAGCACACAGTCTTCACAATCGTGGTCTCTTGTCAATATTTACGGTCCTTGTACGGGGGATGATCGGGAGGCATTTACCACTTGGCTATACGATGTCCAAATCCCTAATGGACAGGACTGGCTTCTTCTAGGTGATTTCAACTATATGCGGGCTCCTGATAACTGTAACAAGCCGGGTGGAAACTTAAATGATATGATTACATTCAACGATATCATCCGCAAACAACAACTAATTGAAATTCCGGTTCAAGGCAGAACGTACATGTGGAGCAATATGCAACATGACCCCCTGCTCGAACAGATTGATTGGTTTCTTACTTCACTGCACTGGACCAACACGTATCCTAAAACCCTGGTTAAACCACTTGGCAAACCTGTTTCTGACCATATCCCTTTTGTGGTAACTGTTGAAACTAAAATCCCTCGCAGCAAACTCTTTCGATTTGAATCTTACTGGATTTTGCACCCTGGGTTCATGGATTCCGTTCAAGAGGTTTGGGATAAGCCTGTCTTTAACAAAAATGTAGCGGCCACACTAGCCCACAAGTTTAAGGCCCTCAGACATGCACTAAAAGTTTGGAGTAAGCACGTCTCAAAGCTATCCATTGCGATCAGTAACTGTAATGAGGTCCTGGCTGATTTAGATGAGTTAGAAAACAAGAGATGCCTCACAATACCTGAATCTAACTTCAGAAACTTCCTCAAAGCTCATCTGCTCAAGTTGCTAAAATATTAGAAGCTATATTGGAAAAAACGTTGCACCATCCGTTGGATCAATTTTGGGGATGAGAATACCAATTTTTTCCAGGCCATTGCCACTGAAAGGTTTCGTAAGAATAACATTGCTTCATTTCGAACTGAGGATGGTAGTTTGGTTGAAGATCACCCTGGAAAAGAAGCCCTCCTTCATTCCACTTATAAGTCCAGGTTAGGCACTACAGCCTCATGTGATATGAAATTTGACCTGCCAGCAATCATTCCGCGTGCTTGTAATCTTGATCATACTACTGATCCGTTCACCGAGGAAGAAATTGATGGAGTTGTAAAAGAAATGCCTCCTGATCGCGCTCCTGGACCTGATGGATTTAGTGGAGCTTTTCTTAAAGCATGCCGGTCCATTATCAAACATGACTTCTATGCGCTTTGCTCCCAATTCTATGAAGGCACTCTGGATATCACTAGCATCAATGATGGTTTCATTACACTAATACCCAAGGTCAACTCACCTGAGTCAGTCAATGATTATAGACCGATTACTCTTCTTAAATGTTGTCTAAAGTTGATCATGAAATTGCTAGCTAACCGTCTCCAACGAGTTATCCTTCAACTGGTTCACCGTAATCAATACAGATTCCTCAAAGGGCGGACCATACAAGATTGTCTGGCATGGGCTTATCAGTATATTCACCAATGTCACACTTCGGGCAAGGAGATCGTTCTGCTTAAGCTAGACTTTGCCAAAGCGTTTAACACGATTGCTCATGAGCCCATGATCAATATAATGAGGCATATGGGGTTTAACGAGTGTTGGATTGCTTGGAACAACTGCCTCTTCTCTTCTGGTCGATCTTCAGTTCTTCTAAATGGAGTGCCGGGCCATCAATTCCTCTATAAGTGTGGGGTTCGGCAAGGCGACCCGCTATCCCCACTCATCTTTGTCCTCGCGGCTGAGTTACTCCAGGCTGTAGTTAATGAAATGTTCAGACAAGGCAGAATCCATCTCCCCTTCCCTTGCAGAGGACAAACTGATTATCCCGTCCTTCAATATGCGGACGATACACTCATAGTCCTCCCTGCATGCATTCAGCAAACCACATTGATTAAGCAACTCCTTTCTGACTATGCCTCCTCTATTGGCCTTAAGATCAACTTTCACAAGTCCACTTTAATACCCGTCAACCTGGGCTTGGAAGCTACGAACAATCTGGCAAGAGTTTTTGGATGTGCAATTGGATCTATGCCCTTCACCTACCTTGGCCTCCCATTAGGCACGACGAAACCCTCCATCCAAGAGCTCATGCCTCTGATCTGCAGATTAGAGAGACAACTCACGTCCACAATTGCTATGATGTCGTATGGAGGAAAACTTGCTTGGTTAAATGCATCGGTCAAGTCGCTCCTTGTGTTTGCCATGTGAACACTTAAGTTCCCTCCTAAACTTATTGAGATCCTTGACAAAATCAGACATAGATGCCTTTGGACTAAGAAAACACAGCAAGGGGACAAATGTAATTCTCTGGCCGCTTGGGACTTGGTCTGCCGACCCAAGAAAAAGGGAGGGCTTGGAGTGATCAACTTAAAGATTCATAATGAGGCTCTGCTGCTAAAATTCCTGCACAAATTCTTCAACAAACTGGATATTCCCTGGGCGAATCTCATTTGGGACAATCATTACGCAGACAAAATACCTCATGCGATCGACACAGTTGGCTCATTCTGGTGGAAGGACGTCTTAAAACTCACCCCCATTTTCCGCGGAATCACGTCTGTTCAGGTGGTTGACGGCAAGACGACGCTCTTTTGGAAAGATCTGTGGAAGGAGTAAATTCTCCCAAAATCCCACCCTTGTGCTTTTTCATTTGCCATCCACGAAGACCTTTCTGTGGCTGAGGCAATGAATAGTACAGATCTGCATGAAACCTTTCACCTACCTGTCTCGCCGCAAGCGCTTGAAGAAATCCAAGATATGCACTCCCCTCCTCATTGGATATCCCCCTCGACCTCATTACACGATGTATGGCATTACTCGTGGGGATCGGCGTACTATCGGCCAAAGGACTACTATAACAACTTCTTCAGGGATGGGGAGGCACACCATGCCTTCCAACATCTGTGGAAATCACGATGCACCATGATAATCAAATGTTCGGCTGGTTACTCTTCCTTGACAGGCTCAACACATGCAACATGCTCAAAAGGAGGCATTATAACATTGGTGATAATTTTGACTACATACTATGTGGCCAACACGTCGAGGAAACCATCGACCATATGATCTTCACTTGCCCGTTCAGTCAAAGCTGCTGGGCTAAGCTACACATCGTTTGGGCACCTTTTGACAGCCGCCTCGATCTTCTTCAAACTACAAAAGACTCTTGGCCGAACCCTTTCTTCTTTGAAACATTCCTTACCTCGGCTTGGAGCATTTGGAAAGAGAGAAACAACAAACATTTCAGAGGAGTGGCTCCTACGGTGGAGACCTGGCTGACACGATTCAAAGAGGACCTCCAGCTGATTCAACATAGAGTTAAAGCAGCACGTAGAGCTGCCTTTGTCACCTTTTGTAATTCTATTGTATAGCCAATAACTTGCATTGTCTTAGAGCTCCCTAGCTGCACACTAGGTGCAAGGGTGCACCTTGTAACTTGGCTGGCTGACATGTCTATGTAAACACCCCATTTATATAGATATATGAAAAAACAGTAGGGGGTTTTCCCCTACTGTCAAGTTTCTAAAAAAACATGATATAACCCAAAAAGAATCATGCAACTACTCGTCATACAAAGCAAACAACTCATATTCATGGATCAAACTTAACAATATATGCATCTTGCAATTCTTAGAACCAAAACTTTTCTGGTTATAACTCATTTGTATTTATCAAGCAATATTGTTGTTAGTTCTTTATTTAAATGAAACTATCATTTAACAAAATAACTAACATTAATTTCCATAGCAATATGTATAGTGCAAAATCTTACTCTACTTAACCAAACAAGTTCATGCATTCAACCAGTAAGTGAAACAAGCATATCAAGCATAATAAAGTAACTAGCAATTAACCAAAGTTATTTATCAAATTTTAATTTCAAACAAGAACTCATATTCAAGTAGAAAATCATAGATATTGAAATAACACCATCCAAATGCTGGTGTGGCTTGCCTTAGTGTAGAGGAGGATCACACCCCTCTTGGTTTGCTTGAAGACAAGCTTATCCTTCTAAAAAAGAATTTAAACCACAAAAATATTTGTCAAGACACATTCTGAAAATCACCAGAAATTCTAGGCAGCAAGGAAAAATCCACCTTCTGGTGTGCTGCTAGTGTCGGCTCAATATCTGGCGTATCTCGTAGTAGGGGTCCTAAGCTAGGCGTCTTGGAGAGATGGTAACATGGACACGGGGTTTATGTAGCTTCGAGCTCTCTTGATGAGATAATACCCTACATGCTGCTTTTGATTGTATTCATATGGGTGTAGTACAGAGTACACGTATCTACCACGAGATTGTAGTAATGAATATGAGATTGTCTGTTGACTAGCCTGGCCTCGGTCTATATAAGACACCGGAGGCCTAGGGTTTGGGAGAGTCCTTGTCTTGGGTGCCAAGTCTTGTGGAGTCTTCCTTGTACGTGGCAGGGGTTGTACGAACTGGCCCATGTGTATATGGCCATGGGGTCCTCGGCCCAATCCAACTGATCGGGAGACGACGTGGTGAGTACCCCCTAGTCCAGGACACAGTCACTAGCCCCCTGAACCGGTCTTCAAGTTCGGGACGCTCCTCGATTCTTCTGAACTGTTCTTCATCTTCGATCGTCGGTCTTGAAAAGTGGTTCAACAAATCTTCTCGTCTTTGATCTTGAGGATCGCCGAGGTGACTCCGAAGAGTTTACACGTCGGGTATCCGAGGAGCCCCTTTAAGTTTCCGGCCTTTATCAATGCCTTGTTATTTTTATGCCATACCTCGGGTTTGAAGTTGTTCCCGAGCGGCAACGTCCTCTTGCGTCTGAGCTCCAACGCCGGACTGCATTCGAGGTATGTTTAGCAGCCCAGCACCAACACCGGACCGCTTCGGAGCTCCAACGCTGGAATGCATCCGAGCTCCAATGCTGGACTATGTCCAAGCTCCAACGCCGGACTATGTCCAGGCTCCAAGACTGGACTATGTCCAAGATCCAACGCCGGACTATGTCCAAGCTCCAATGCTGGACTATATCCGAGGTGTCATAGATCACCTTGGTTAAAAAAAGTTGAAGGAGTTTAGCCGAGCTTAATGCCGGAAATGCCCTCTACGGAGCTAGCCACTAGCGTTCGAGCTTTATGCTGGACTGCTTCCGGGGTGTCTATTGTAGTCGAGCACCAACGTCGGACTGTATCTGAGGTGGTGCACCACCTCGGCCATGGGCTGACTTTTATGAATTTAATTCTGAATTGTGCAATGTAATCTCTGCTGAGATGTATAGCCGGTAGCCCTCAAGGTGCGTGTTGGCCTAATATCCGGGATGCACCTGAAGGAAAAAATCAAACCGCTGATCCTAGTAGCCCCTGAGACTCAGGTCGATTCATAAAATCAGCCTGAGGATCAATTCCCAGCTCGGCAACATGCTTAGGAATAGAAAGGCGGTGTGCAAAGTCCTCGAGACTCAGGTTGGGTGCGGCCGACGAACCTAAGGATAATAATCTCCTCGACAACTATATTGCATTTTAATTTGTCTGCATTGGATTGTCAATGCAGTAGCCCCGAGACACTGGTCTGGTGGCAACACCAGATTAGGGGATCAATGTGCCCTTTTAATAGTTGTAAATAATAAGCCCGAAGCCCAGTAGCCCCCGAGCCTTAATGCGGGCACGGGAGGCCGAATTAAGGATCGATATCCGTAGTAAAATCACAAATTATACGTAATGACTCTATGTATCCAAGTATTGTACGTCATTAATGCTCGGATCCGCATTGTACAAAACTTTGTTGACCGACCATCGACTTCAACCTCCTCGGCCAGCGGCCGAGGGGTGTTTGTCCTACTTTATAAAGCCTTTATGAGGGCAAAGATTTACAGCAAACAAGGCAATCTGGCCATACCGTTTTATAAACAAAGGTACGTAGAGAGACATGTTATATTTATTGTTTAACATAAGAAACATCGTCCAAAGAAAATAGTCCCGCTATCGGTTCCTTTCTTTGGATTGTCATGCTAAGCATGATCATGAAACCTTAGCTCCGATCAACGTGGGAGGAAAATACTGAGGATTTATTTCCGGGAAAGCTTCCAAACTTCGTGGTCTAAATGAACCTAGATTTTACTTCCGTTGCAACCGTTTATAATCTGAAAGTGGCCCATCATTGGCTTCTACCCCCTTGTAGATGCTACGCAGGGTGTTTCCGAAATAACAAAACAACCCTTAGCCGATGTCTCAGTGCCCGAAGGCGGTGGTGTTGGCGGAAACGAGGCAATCAGATATGTGGGCTTTATAACTTTCACTTAGTCATAGGAGCTTAAAGTTGGGAGGCCAGCAAGTAGCCCCCTGGTTAGTGTTCGACGACAGCCGAGGTCAAGCCGTAAACACTTTGGCCAATGTTATGAAAGACCCTTCATTTAATATAGTCATCGATCCGCTGACCAGTTTACGTTTGTTGTGACAGTCAGTTTTCGGCTTTGTCCACTGCGGTGCTTAACCATGCGAGCTAGAAGCACAATTGCAGTGGTTCTCCCTTTGCACGCCTAGATGAATAAAGTGTTATGTACTCCACTTGTCAAGAATATCGACGGTGTTTCCGATAACCAGGCAATTAGGCCATAAGGCTGTAAAGACAAAGCGCGCTCAGGGAACTTATGCTATATTACCGACGAAGTGTAAGAAGCATCTTCGAAGAAAATAGTACCCCCACCAATACCTTTCTTCGGTTGCTCATTATTACTGTGAGACTTGTGCAATAGATTTTTTGTACTCATGAGTTCCGTTGTGTGCCGACCATTATTGAAAACAGTAAGAGCGCTAGCTTTCGGCTTCACCCAGTCTGAGGTCCGGCTCGGATGACCCGGTCGTGACAATCGCAGAGGTGCTCCCTTTACTCCCTAGCCGAACAATCGGGAACGTAGGGGTAAACACAGGAGCAAGGCAACCCAGCTTGAAAATCGCTTAAGTCAACATGGTGCATATTGTGGCGTAATACACGAACAAGGAACGAAGCCGTACAAGTATAATCATTTGCAAGAGGAAAGGCTTCATAAAGGAATCCCCCAAGTAAACGGCGTATTTGAATTTGTGTGTCACAAAAAAAGTTTGGACAAGGAAGGTTTTCGCAAACAACTTTTTGCTAAAAAAAGTATAATGCTTGGTCGGACCGAACAGAATTTAAAATTTTAAAACTTTGAGCATGAAAGTGACTTAGCTGGTTAATGTGTTCAGCATTGATGACACGGTCCGAGATTGGTGCGGGAGGAGGTCTCAGCCCCCAAGCCCGATGTGGCCAAGCGAAGAGCTCGACACTCCGAAGAGGTGAAGCCCCCAGTCTAGCCGAGGTGATGGAGCAGGTCACCGGGTGTGTGACGCCCCCGATTCAATCGTACGCTAATCATGCACGCAAATGTGTACGATCAAGATCAGGGACTCACGGGAAGATATCACAACACAACTCTAAAACATTAATAAGTCATACAAGCAACATAATACAAGCCAGGGGCCTCGAGGGCTCGAATACAAGTGCTCGATCATAGACGAGTCAGCAGAAGCAACAATATCTGAGTATAGACATAAGTAAAACAAGTTTGCCTTAAGAAGGCTAGCACAAACTGGGATACAGATTGAAAGAGGCGTAGGCCTCCTGCCTGGGATCCTCCTAACTACTCCTGTTCGTCATCAGCGGGCTACACGTAGTAGTAGGCACCTCCGGTGTAGTAGGAGTCGTCGTCGACGGTGGAGTCTGGCTCCTGGACTCCAGCATCTGGTTGTGACAACCAGAAAGAAAGGAAAGGGGGAAAAGGAGGGAGAAAGAAACCGTGAGTACTCATCCAAAGTACTCGCAAGCAAGGAACTACACTACATATGCATGGGTATATGTGTAAGGAGGCCATATCAGTGGACTGAACTGCAGAATGCCAGAATAAAAGGGTGATAGCTAGTCCTATCGAAGACTACGCTTCTGGCAGCCTCCGATCTTGCAGCATGTAGAAGAGAGTAGATTGAAGTCCTCCAAGTAGCATCGCATAGAATAACCCTACCCAGCGATCCTCTCCTCGTCGCCCTGTTAGAGAGCGATCACCGGGTTGTATCTGGCACTTGGAAGGGTGTGTTTTATTAAGTATCCGGTTCTAGTTGTCATATGGCCAATGTACAACTCCAAGTCGTCCTGTTACCGAAGATCATGGCTATTCAAATAGATTAACTTCCCTGCAGGGGTGCACCACATAACCCAACACGCTCGATCCCATTTGGCCGGACACACTTTCCTGGGTCATGCCCGGCCTCGGAAGATCAACACGTCGCAGCCCCACCTAGGCACAATAGAGAGGTCAGCACGCCGGTCTAAATCCTATGCGCGCAAGGGTCTGGGCCCATCGCCCATTGCACACCTGCATGTTGCGTACGCGGCCGGAAGCAGACCTAGCAACCTCCATTACAAAGGAAGTCACGTTACGCGGTCCAATCTAGCGCGCGCCGCTCAGTTGCTGACGTCACGAAGGCTTCGGCTGATACCACGACGCCGAGTGCCCATAACTGTTCTCGCGTAGTTGGTTAGTGCGTATAGGCCAGTAGCCAGACTCAGATCAAATACCAAGATCTCGTTAAGCATGTTAAGTATCCGCGAACGCCGAACAGGGCCAGGCCCACCTGTCTCCTAGGTGGTCTCAACCTGCCCTGTCGCTCCGCCACAAAGTAACAGGGGGGGCGTCGGGAACCCAGGCCCACCTCTACCGGGATGGAGCCACCTGTCCTTTCAGCCCCCTCATCAAAATCACTTGCGGGTACTCATCGAGCTGACCCGACTTTAGTCACCATCTGTATAGTATGTATGTATGTATAATATATACCCGTGATCACCTCCCGAGTGATCACGGCCCAATAGTATAGCAAGGCAGACTGACAAGAATGTAGGGCCAATGATGATAAACTAGCATCCTATACTAAGTATTTAGGATTGCAGGTAAGGTATCAATAGATGTAGCAACAATGTCAGGCTATGCATCAGAATAGGGTTAACGGAAAGCAGTAACATGCTACACTACTCTAATGCAAGAAGTATAGAGGAGAATAGGCGATATCTGGTGATCAAGGTGGGGCTTTCCTGGTTGCTCTGGCAAGAGAGAGGGGTCGTCAACTCCATAGTCGAATTGGGGGTCGCCGGCAGTCTCGGGGTCTACCGGAAAAAAGTAACGGAGGGGGAACACAATAAATAACAGAGCAATCAAAGCATCACAAAGCGTAACAAGACAATATGCGGTGTTCGGTGTGCCCTAACGCAGTAGTAGGTGATACCGGTGAAAGGGGGAAACATTCGGGAAAGTATCCCGGTGTTTCACGTTTTCGGACAAATGAACCGGAGGTGAAATGTTGTAGGTTTGCTATGCTAGGGATGCGTGGCGGACGAACGGATTGCGTTTTCGGGTTTGTCTCGTCGTTTTGAGTAACTTTCATGTACAAAGTATTTTCATCTGAGTTACGAATTATTTAATATTAATTTTCAAAGGTTTAATCAATTTCTGACGTTACTATATTTAATTAAATTCAAAATATTAAATAGCTACTTGGTTAAGTGCACCCAGTATTACACCCAGTCAGAGACTAATTGGTGGGTCCAGCCAACTATTGACTCAGCAGTCAAAGTGGACCAGGTCAGCAGTGAACAGTGCAGGTGGGGGCCATCTGTCATTGGCTAGGTGATACACAGTCAGCACTTTGACTGGTCAAACTGGTAATATTAAAAGAGTTTATTTAAACTAATTAACTTAATTAGTCAGGGTGGGGCCTACTAGTTAGTGGGACAAATTGCTAACAGATTTTATTAGAGTTAAACCTAGTCGTTGCAGTTGCATGGCCCGTCAGTGGCTATCAGGATTAGTTTAACTAGTCTGTTAATTATGCCCATGATTAATTAGGTGCGGGTCCCGTTAGTTAGGGACACAGGGCGCCATTAGGAGCTGAGTTAATGGTGCCACGCCAGCGCATCGGCGTTTAGCCGCCGGCAGCAACAGTACACGGCGGAGGCCCACCGGAGTTGTGTTATGGCGACCATTTGGTCACCCACGAGCATCAGTAGGACAAGCGTGTTGGCGTGCATCGAGTAGGGCTAGTGGTTGGTGCTGGAGGTGTCGGGATGGACGCGGCGACGAGGTCTAGCGGCAGCCGAACAAGAGCTCGGCGGATCCGGTGAAACAAGAGGAGAATCAGGTAGGAAAAGGGTCAGGCGACATCTGCACGACCCCTAGAGCTCGCGCACACCAACGAAACGCAACGGGGAGCACGGGAGCGATGCATTCATCGGCCATGGCGGACGACAGCTTTGGGGCTCGCAGGGGACGAGGCCACTGTGGTTGATTCACGCGGGAGAGAGGGGAAGCAGGTGGGAGCTCACATTGAAGCTCGTGGGGGACTCGGTGGAACCGGAGCGGTTCAGGGCGATGCAGATCGCCGGTCAGCCATGGCGGATCCAGTCGGTGAGAAACGAAGAAGGCGACGACGGTGCAGCATCCCGGCTAGGTCCGGTGGTTGTGGTTGATGAAGATGATCCCCGGAGAGCACTTGGACGTGGAGAGGCGGCGATGGGCGGTTGCCAGCGAGCCAGCACGGCAACACGGGCGGGGAGCGCGGCCATAGGGGACGGAGGGCGCCGGCGACGTGGCCCGAGGCGAGGGCGCGTGCGGGGGACTGTGGGGGTTCTCGCTCCTCTCTGTGTCTCCTCCTGGCGGTGCGAGGAGGGAGGATGGGATCGAACAAGAGGAGTGGGGTAGTGCGGTCGGGCTAGGGTTTCGGGGGTTATGGGGGCGTCGGCTGGGCCGGCCTGGCTTGCCCAGTGGCCAGCTGGGCCAAGGCCTAGCGCGTGGGGGGGGTCTTTTCCCTTTTTTGTTCGGTCTGTTTTCTTTTTTTTATTCTATTACTTTTCTGTTTTCTTTTATTTTAGTTTTATAAAATCTAAAAGTGAGAACTAATTTGGTGTTATTAAATAGGTCACAACCCCAAATATTTTGGCACTTTAAATAAATCATTTTGCATTTGCTTGTTATTTTAAAAGCATTTTAGATAATTGTTTTATCGCTATTTTAGTTTATTTATTGCATTTAAGTATTTTATTAAAAGATGATTTCTTCACCAACATTTATTATGGATTATTTGACACATTAGGAACAATTTAGTTTTGTCTTTTGAAAACTTTAATTGTTTTGACTTTAATTCAAATTTGAATTTGTATCGGTTCTGAACTAATGCGAGATTATCAACAATGATCGAGGTGACGTGGCATCATTACCAGAGGGTTACTATAGCTTGATTACCCGGGCGTCACAATTCTCCTCCACTGCAAGAAATCTCGTCCCGAGATTTAAGAGGGGGACTAAGGGGAAAGTTCTGGTTACGAAATTCTAATGAGTCTTCTCGGACTTGGTTGATCTTCTCAAAGAGGTCGATCCATAACGTTGATGTCTTCATAGCTCGGCTTCAGGTTATCATGATGAAGTTGTCCTTTTCTTCGGGAACTCCAACGTACTTACGAATAGGTAAGGGGCAGCTCGGCTACGACAGAATGCTTATGAGGGAAACATTCTGGGGTTAACCCATGAATGAGCATAAGATTATCTATCGATTTGAACAAATAAAATACATCAAGAGTAAGGTACGAAGATACAATGGGAGGGTTCAAGCGGATAGATAGCTGCTCAAAGTCTGAACCAGAGCGAGAAAGGGATTCAGAGAAGCGAGAGTAAGTATTGTGTCTTATGCGAGAATAGAGCACTAGGAAGGTGGCTCACGAATTACCTATGAAACCAAGAGCAAGGGATAACTTTGTCAACAAGGTGTACAGGAGAGTCAGGTTTCGATCCTGTGGAACTGTGGGTTATGGGCCCACCATGTGGTTAAATGTAGGAAGGTCAGTGACATCTTGCACGATCATGTAAGCAAGGCATGTCCGAGGATAGTTTGTCGGTCACGGCAACAACATAGGTACCAAGGGCGGGGGACGAAGAGAACCATTTTCCTGCTCGTTGAACGAGGCAGACCAGTAGGCAAAGTTCTCGTCCATCGGTGGTTACCGGAATGTCATCAACAATAGTAACATGTTCTTACTGATAGAGTTGTACACCGAGGTGCTTACAAAATCAGCGACTTATTACTGCTTAGATCATATAAACCTCAAGAAGGTTAAACAAAACAATGGAAAGGAAAATGTGATATCAGATTAAACAGAACAATGGAAATGAAAATTGTGTTTAAACACATAATTCAGGGGTATATCCTTCCCAAGGACAAGCAGAGCATGATATCCATGACAGGATATAATTGTAGAGAACCCTTTAGGAAAGGGGAGAGAAATTTCATGACATTACCCATACAGCGGTGTTTGGATAATTGAGAAAGAAACATTTAGCATTAGGCTTCAAATGTTCTTCTTGAAAATCGGAGTACCATAGACATGCTTCGAGATAGCATTGACATGGTCATCAGGTGAAGATCAGACTTTGGAAACACAAAGGAACCATCAGGAGCAATTTATAAAATAAGTCTTATGATTTCCTCATGGAAGAATGGATAACCTTGCTAAAAAGGAAAGCTATAACAATAGGGCCTTCTGCCAGGTGTGCTAGGCATGACATCACCTTACCGGGTCATAAAAGACCAGTGTTATAACTCTTGGAATTATGTTCCAACCATCATATCCGACCGAGATTTAGATCTGATTGGTGTCAGGATAACTCAGACTCAGGATCCTGAGATAAAAAGGTACGACACGAATTAACGAGAAGACATCATAAGATTCTCGGGAAATGAACTATGGAAGCGAGTTTCGAAACATGAGTTCATCAGTAAACCAAGGAGAGGATGATGAGGTGGCTGATGGACTCAGCGACAAATCATCGAGATTTCCAAAGGATGGATTTCCACAATTATATGAACAAGGAGATAACATTTGCCAGATCAAAAGGTATAATGATGCATGCTCAAGGAAAACCTACACAATTAAACATTGGTTGAAAGATGCACCCATAATATGGGCTTAGGTAGCATGATCAATGTTTAGAATGGTGATTCAATTATCGAAAGACTTAGAATGAAACTATCTCCCATTCACTTCAAAGCAATAGGGTTGCTAGAAGTTTTGAATTCACGCGTCATAGCTCAGTTGTCGGTATTCCGGTTAAAAACAACACGGGGACCAAGGAATGAACGGAGATGGCGAGAAGTGTTATTATATCAAGAATTCTTAAGAGGTGGTGAAATTCTCACCACATTCTTGACAAAAAGAGATGGTAATACTCCAAGGTAAAACAGAACATGAGCTAGATAGCGAGGAGCTCAAGGTATAACACAAAACACGAACAAGTTTGTGTTGAACGAAAGGCAATAAAGTGGTCGATGACATCACAATTCATCGAGGGCAAGGATGGTATTTCTCATCATGAATTCGATTGGTATCCTGGAAGGAGTTAAAATGTTGATGATGATCACGACAAATTTTGTCGAGAGTCTCCATGAAGATGCAATCGCTCAGTGACGACATCAAGCCAAGGGAATGCTGAAGAAAAAGGCTATTATAACTATAGATAAGATGCCATCTCAGAATTTAGAGTTGTCTCTCAAGACAAACAATATGATGGTGAAAGTTCGATGTAAGCTTAGAGCACTGTCGGGATTGTGTCCCGAGGATGAAGGACATAGGTAGAATGGTCAAGCAGTCAGCCTGACGATGATGTTGTAGTCAATCAGCTGGGAATGACACGATCGAGTACAAACTCGTAAGCAATGAAGATTACTAAGAGTTGTTGAACCGTAGTACAGACTCGGTTCAGTTATCGGTGTCTTTGACTGTTTAATAACTAAGAGCCCATGAAAAACTGTAATCAGTGAGAATGTAGCACTTGATGAAGAACTCTCAAGAAGTTATGCAGTTCCATGATAATCTCGAGATACCAGGGGGGTAATACTCGAAGACGGATCAAAGTAGAGGTTGGACTGGGGTATTGATCAGCAGAAGACAAATGTTTAAACTTGCCCGAGAAATGGGAACAAAGAAGAACAATACGGTCGAAACCATAACTACAAGGGGTCCAATTTAATGACACCGAAAGAATTACTCGAATGAGTAAATATTAGGCAAGAAGCTTCCATGATAAGTTCCACATCGGGTCCATGGGCATGAACACAGAGTTCAAGGTCGACTCCCACTTCTCCAATGCATACCCTTTCATTCACTTCTCGCTTTCGATGAAGTTGTAGTGTTGAAATATTATCTGGCAAAACACCAGAAGAGTATGACTCGTGAAAACTCTCGGGTGCATACGGTTAGGGAAGGCATAGGTTCAATCCATAGGGGCATCTTAGGAACATATACCACAAACATCAGGAGTAATTATCACCAGCTCGAAAGTAGAGCATGGTTGACAAAGCAGAGGATACAATTTAAAAAAGGCATTATATACCCGTGGAAAGGCTCACAAGGTTATTGAATATGAAGGACGATGTCGGATGAAATCCAATAATGGATCGGGCGATCCACAACGGAGCTAATGTGAGTATCGGTACTCCAGAAAGAATGCACGGGCGTCATATTATAGAACATCGGAATAATCCGATGCTTAGATAACAAAGGAATTATGATTTCCAAAACAAAGGATCAGAAGCAGAAGCTCTGATCAAGGATGGATAAGTTGGATAGACCAGAGGCACAATTGACGACAAATAGTTTGGTCGAGAACCTGCTCATGTTCAAAATGACGTCTGAGCCGGAAAGATAATTTAGAAGGGTTGATAGATGATTGTGTGCATTCGCACACATGTTGAATCAATAGGGTCAAAATGACGGTGTCAAAAGATACTAGTGAACATTGCTAGTGATATGGGAGCATCCATAATGTAAGCATACAAGTATTTGCAGAGCAATAGTTTGAATAGGATGCTCAGAAGGTCAGATAGTATTTCAGAGTATCTTATGAAGCATACGAACAACTGGGGATGAACAGATACTCAATAAGTGCGAGGAATTTTCAATAGGGATATTCATGTGGTAAAGAACTGCAAGGCAGTAAGCTTAAAGGATTTTCAGAACAACAGAGAGCAATTTAGGGCATCTTGTAATAACAAGAGCAACTGAGGATGAAGGTATGAACGACAATTGTAGCTAGTTATCCACAAGGATATTTCGGTGGTAGGGAATTGCAAAAGCAACGGGCACAAGGTCTCGAAAGAGTATCAGAGAGTAACTTCGAATTCTTCGGGTGCAGCCGGCGATCATCTGGACTGAAGGGGCTCTCTGGGAGAAAGTGTTTTCGAGAACCTAAAGTTAGATTTTAAAAAATCATTTAAGCCGAAGAGAAGAGATGTCAGAGTCCCAGAGTATAGGTCGAGGAATAAAAGATCCTACTACCACCCAATGGCGACGTGTTCCCGTAAGACACACAACCATGTTAGTAAAAGTTTTGCAATGTCAAGACTCGACTTCGGCCAATGAGTTGGAAAGGGGGATTCCTACAGGCAGTCGGCTATGATACCAACTTGTGACGCCCCCGATTCAATCGTACACTAATCATGCACGCAAATGTGTACGATCAAGATCAGGGACTCACGGGAAGATATCACAACACAACTCTAAAACATAAATAAGTCATACAAGCATCATAATACAAGCCAGGGGCCTCGAGGGCTCGAATACAAGTGCTCGATCATAGACGAGTCAGCGGAAGCAACAATATCTGAGTATAGTCATAAGTTAAACAAGTTTGCCTTAAGAAGGCTAGCACAAACTGGGATACAGATCGAAAGAGGCGCAGGCCTCCTGCCTGGGATCCTCCTAACTACTCCTGGTCGTCGTTAGTGGGCTGCACGTAGTAGTAGGCACCTCCGGTGTAGTAGGAGTCGTCGTCGACGGTGGCGTCTGGCTCCTAGACTCCAGCATCTGGTTGCGACAACCAGAAAAAAGGAAAGGGGGAAAAGGGGGGAGAAAGCAACCGTGAGTACTCATCCAAAGTACTCGCAAGCAAGGAACTACACTACATATGCATGGGTATATGTGTAAGGAGGCCATATCAGTGGACTGAACTGCAGAATGCTAGAATAAAAGGGTGATAGCTAGTCCTATCGAAGACTACGCTTCTGGCAGCCTCCGTCTTGCAGCATGTAGAAGAGAGTAGATTGAAGTCCTCCAAGTAGCATCGCATAGCATAACCCTACCCAGCGATCCTCTCCTCGTCGCCCTGTTTGACAGCAATCACCGGGTTGTATCTGGCACTTGGAAGGGTGTGTTTTATTAAGTATCCGGTTCTAGTTGTCATAAGGTCAAGGTACAACTCCAAGTCGTCCTCTTACCGAAGATCACGGCTATTCGAATAGATTAACTTCCCTGCAGGGGTGCACCACATAACCCAACACGCTCGATCCCATTTGGCCGGACACACTTTCCTGGGTCATGCCCGGCCTCGGAAGATCAACACGTCGCAGCCCCACCTAGGCACAACAGAGAGGTCAGCACGCCGGTCTAAATCCTATGCGTGCAGGGGTCTGGGCCCATCGCCCATTGCACACCTGCACGTTGCGTACGCGGCCGGAAGCAGACGTAGCAACCTCCATTACAAAGGAAGTCACGTTACGCGGTCCAATCTGGCGCGCGCCGCTCAGTCGTTGACGTCACGAAGGCTTCGGCTGATACCACGACGCCGAGTGCCCATAACTGTTCCCACGTAGTTGGTTAGTGCGTATAGGCCAGTAGCCAGACTCTAATCAAATACCAAGATCTCGTTAAGCGTGTTAAGTATCCGCGAACGCCGAATAGGGCCACGCCCACCTGTCTCCTAGGTGGTCTCAACCTGCCCTGTCGCTCCGCCATAAAGTAACAGTCGGGGGCCGTCGGGAACCCAGGCTCACCTCTACCGGGATGGAGCCACCTGTCCTTTCAGCCCCTCATCAGAATCACTTGTGGGTACTCATCGAGCTGACCCGACTTTAGTCACCATCTGTATAGTATGTATGTATGTATAATATATACCCGTGATCACCTTCCGAGTGATCACAGCCCAATAGTATAGCAAGGCAGACTGACAAGAATGTAGGCCAATGATGATAAACTAGCATCCTATACTAAGTATTTAGGATTGCAGGTAAGGTATCAACAGATGTAGCAACAATGTCAGGCTATGCATCAGAATAGGATTAACGGAAAGCAGTAACATGCTACACTACTCTAATGCAAGCAGTATAGAGGAGAATAGGCGATATCTGGTGATCAAGGGGGGGGGGCCTTGCCTGGTTGCTCTGGCAAGAGAGAGGGGTCGTCAACTCCGTAGTCTAATTAGGGGTCGCCGGCAGTCTCGGGGTCTACCGGAAAGAAGTAACGGAGGGGGAACACAATAAATAACAGAGCAATCAAAGCATCACAAAGTGTAACAAGAGAATACGCGGTGTTCGGTGTGCCCTAACGCAGTAGTAGGTGATACCGTCGAAAGGGGGAAACATCCGGGAAAGTATCCCCGGTGTTTCATGTTTTCGGACAGATGAACCGGAGGTGAAATGTTGCAGGTTCGCTATGCTAGGGACGCGTGGCGGACGAACGGATTGCGTGTCCGGGTTCGTCTCGTCGTTCTGAGCAACTTTCATGTACAAAGAATTTTCATCTGAGTTACGAATTATTTAATATTAGTTTTCAAAGGTTTAATCAATTTTTGACGTTACTATATTTAATTAAATTCAAAATATTAAATAGCTACTTGGTTAAGTGCACCCAGTATTACACCCAGTCAGAGACTGATTGGTGGGTCCAGCCAACTGTTGACTCAGCAGTCAAAGTGGACCAGGTCAGCAGTGAACAGTGCAGGTGGGGGCCATCTGTCATTGGCTAGGTGATACACAGTCAGCACTTTGACTGGTCAAACTGGTAATATTAAAAGAGTTTATTTAAACTAATTAACTTAATTAGTCAGGGTGGGGCCTACTGGTTAGTGGGACAAATTGCTAACAGATTTTATTAGAGTTAAACCTATTCGTTGCAGTTGCATGGCCCGTCAGTGGCTATCAGGATTAGTTTAACTAGTCTGTTAATTATGCCCATGATTAATTAGGTGTGGGTCCCGTTAGTTACGGACACAGGGCGCCATTAGGAGCTGAGTTAATGGTGCCACGCCAGTGCATCAGCGTTTAGCCGCCGGCAGCCACAGTACACGGCGGAGGCCCACCGGAGTTGCGTTATGGCGACCATTTGGTCACCCACGAGCATCAGTAGGACAAGCGTGTTGGCGCGCATCGAGTAGGGCTAGTGGTTGGTGCTGGAGGTGTCGGGATGGACGCAGCGACGAGGTCTAGCGGCAGCCGAACAAGAGCTCGACGGATCCGGTGAAACAAGAGGAGAATGAGGTAGGAAAAGGGTCAGGCGACATCTGTACAACCCCTAGAGCTCGCGCACACCAACGGAACGCAACGGGGAGCACGGCAGCGATGCATTCATTGGCCATGGCGGACGACAGCTTTGGGGCTCGCAGGGGACGAGGCCACTGTGGTTGATTCACGCGGGAGAGAGGGGAAGCAGGTGGGAGCTCACATTGAAGCTCGTGGGGGACTCGGTGGAGCCGGAGCAGTTCAAGGCGATGCAGATCGCTGGTCAGCCATGGCGGATCCAGTCAGTGAGAAACGAAGAAGGCGACGATGGTGCAGCGTCCCGGCTAGGTCCGGTGGTTGCGGTTGATGAAGATGATCCTCGGAGAGCTCTTGGACGTGGAGAGGCGGCGATGGGCGGTTGCCAGCGAGCCAGCACGGCAACACGGGCGGGGAGCGCGGCCATAGGGGACGGAGGGCGCCGGCGACGTGGCCCGAGGCGAGGGGTAGTGCGGTCGGGCTAGGGTTTCGGGGGTTATGGGGGCGTCGGCTGGGCCGGCCTGGCTTGCCCAGTGGCCAGCTGGGCCAAGGCCTAGCGCGCGCGGGGGGGGGGGGGTCTTTTCCATTTTTTGTTTGTTCTGTTTTTTTTATTATTCTATTACTTTTCTGTTTTCTTTTATTTTAGTTTTATAAAATCTAAAAGCGACAACTAATTTGGTGTTATTAAATAGGTCACAACCCCAAATATTTTGGCACTTTAAATAAAGCATTTTGCATTTGCTTGTTATTTAAAAGCATTTTAGATAATTGTTTTATCGCTATTTTAGTTTATTTATTGCATTTAAGTATTTTGTTAAAAGATGATTTCTTCACCAACATTTATTATGGATTATTTGACACATTAGGAACAATTTAGTTTTGACTTTTGAAAACTTTAATTGTTTTGACTTTAATTCAAATTTGAATTTGTATCGGTTCTGAACTAATGCGAGATTATCAACAATGATCGAGGTGACGTGGCATCATTACCAGAGGGTTACTGTAGCTTGATTACCCGGGCGTCACAGGGTGACACTGGAATCTCCGTCCGAGTAGGTTGATGAAGCGACACTGCGGGGTTGCCAACACAGGACAGTCCTCCAAGGCGATGACACAATTCGGTTGATGGAGCTGGGCGATGAGGACACCCCGCCGAGGGGATAGTGCGGCCCGATCTAAGTCAATTGTGTGCACAGGTAAAATAGTACAAACCAAAAAAAATTAATGAAAAAAGGTGCATAGTTAATTTATGCAAAAAAGCTTGGTAAATATGGCCTGAGTGCTGAGGCTAGCTCGATGACGCGTTGGCATCGTGGCACGACGATGTCGGCGAAGGTCGGCTTGCCCAAGTGACAGGGAGAGGCTAGCCGGACTGATGTAAGGTACAAACATCGGTGGAATTTCTCTGCCAAAATGATGCAGTACGGGCCAACAAAAAATATTCTGTGTATAATAATGTCGCGTGATTAACGAATAGTTAGTAAAAATAAAACCTGAGACTATCCTGCGTCCAAACAACTGATTTTTTATGCATCATGTAGCAGTTGAAGATCGACAACTTCTTGTACGCGAGCCGAATTAATTAAGCCATGTTCACCTCCATGATGAGTTGGTACTCCAATTGATGTAAAAGAGCAAAAATCAAATACATTAGATTCGGTTTTCACGTGGTTAAGCAAGATGTATTATTCATTGATCAAGCCTCAAAAATCATGCGTGTACTTGGACTAGTAGTACTACTAGTCAACATATCAAATCACTTTCCTGATCACGTGAAGGGGAAGTAGGAGATCCCTGATGTGTTGTTTTCTCCAAGAAGATAATCCGACGAGTAGAAGGATCCTTTCTCGAGCCGTGTGTATGCAGATGAATCAATATTCAATTGATGTGGAGATTGATTCTCGGACTACACTCTTGACCCCATGTGAAACAAGAAAAAGGCTGGGCGGCGTCCAATTTCCACTCCATGCACACGTACGTGATGGCTGCCAAGGTCATCTAATAAACTCCTTAGATCACTTCCGCCGGACTGCGCACAGTGCGGATCGCCAGACGCCCTCAAAACAAAAGCAATCTACAACCAGTAAAATAGCGCAGGGCCATAGATACAATTTTCAAAGAAGATTTATTTGATACGAATTCAACTGAAAAAATATCACCTGACCATCCATCGATCCGCGGCGATCGCCAAGCAGGATCTCAATGAAAGCACCAATGTCGGTTCAATATCCAGCGTATCTCATAGTAGGGGTCCTAAGCTAGGTGTCGTGGAGCGATGGTAACATGGACACGGGGTTTTACCCAGCTTCGGGCTCTCTTGATGAGATAATACCCTACATGCTGCTTTTGATTGTATTCATATGGGTGTAGTACAGAGTACACGTATCTACCACGAGATTGTAGTAATGAATATGAGATTGTCTGTTGACTAGCTTGGCCTCAGTTTATATAAGACACCGGAGGCCTAGGGTTTAGGAGAGTCCTTGCCTTGGGCGCCAAGTCTTGTGGAGTCTTCCTTGTATGCGGCAGGGCTTGTCCGAACTGGCCCATGAGTATACGGCCATGGGGGTCCTCGGCCCAATCCAACTGATCGGGAGACGACGTGGTGAGTACCCCTAGTCCAGGACACCGACAACTAGAGCTTTCTGAAACAAAGAAAATGCAAAAAGAATCAAATCATTTGGACTTATGGTTTAGAAATGGTGGCTGGTCAAAGTTCAGTCAAATTTCTGAATAATATTTGAATTAAACAGAAATCCTGGGGAGGGGGGGTGATGTCGAAGGCGTAAAACAGAAATACGCCTCCACTCGTACCGCTTCAGGCGCGAGTGGTGAGACTGACAGGTGGGTCCCGCACGTCAGGAGAGAGAGGGGGCGCGAGATCAGAGAGAGGCGGGGCTTCGCCGAAGCTCACGCCGGTGACGAGGGGGTTTCGGGTTAGGCTAGAGGGATAGGATTGAAGCGGGGCTTGAGGCGCACCTGCCCGTAGCCATAGCTTGGCTTGGGGTGGACGGAGCTTCTCGCAGTTGAGCTCGCAAGCTACAGTGGCGGACGGGTTTCGCCAGAGTGGTTGAAGAAGATGGCTAGAGGCGGTTGTCGGTGTCAATACCGGCGGATCTCGGGTAGGGGGTCCCGATCTGTGTGTCTTAGGCTCATGGTAACAGGAAGCAAGGGACATAATGTTTACCCAGGTTCGGGCCCTCTCGATGGAGGTAAAACCCTACTTCCTGCTTGATTAATATTGAAGATATGTGTAGTACAAGAGTAGATCTACCACGAGATCGTAGAGGCTAAACCCTAAGAGCTAGCCTATGATGGTATGATTGTAATTGTGATCGGCCTTGTAAGGACCATCCTCTCCGGTTTATATAGACACCGGAGAGAGCTAGGGTTTACATGGAGTCGGTTACAAGGAAGGAAATATAATATCTGGATCGCCAAGCTTGTCTTCCACGCTAAGGAGAGTCCCATCCAGACACGGGCCGAAGTCTTGAGTCTTGTATCTTCACGCTTCAATAGTCCGGACGATGTATACAGTCCCGCTGTCCGGATACCCCCTAATCCAGGACTCCCTCAGTAGCCCCTGAACCAGGCTTCAATGATGATGAGTCCGGCGCGCAGTCTTGTCTTCGGCATTGCAAGGCGGGTTCCTCCTTCCGAATACTCCAAGATTATTATCGAACACGTAGGCCGTGTTCGGATCTGCAAGACGATCTTCACACACCATTGTAGTGAACATAGCATGAATCCGTTCTGCTAGCGATCTTTGTACATCATGCCCTTGCATCGTGGCCTGGTCCAACATGAATCGGCGTTTCCTGCTCCACCTCGACTCGCGTTGCGAGGCGGTTTTATTGGCATGTCCTGCCAAAGCAGAGATCGTGTTCCTCTTATTACGGGATCTTTCATCAATATGGGCGTGTGTGACCCCACGGAGACCATTGGTATGACTCCATGTATTTTAGATAAGTCTCAGGCGGTCACGCTGAGGACTCTTGATATTCATCCCTTTTATAAAGGGGCCGAGGCCTACGCCTCTTTTCCACCTCTTCTGCTCCTTCTCGCACCTCGAGCTCCAGCACTCAAAACCTAAGCTCCAACACCCCAGATCCTCCAGTATGTCCCGATCCGACACAAAAGGCCGGTGGGTGGCCTCCTCGATCCAAGAGGAGGATATTACAAAGCTTAGGGAGGTCGGATACCTGACCGCCGATATCCAACACAGGCTTCCTGCTCCAGGGCAAGTTATCCCCACGCCGGAGCCCAATGAGAGCGTCGTGTTTGTCCCTCACTTCCTCCGAGGCCTAGGCCTCACCCTCGACCCCTTTGTGAGGGGGCTCATGTTCTACTATGGCTTGGATTTTCATGATCTGGCTCCAGACGCCATCCTCCTCACCACGTTGTTCATTATTGTGTGCGAGGCTTTTCTCCACGTCTCCCCACACTTCGGTTATGGCTCAAGACCTTCAATGTGAAGCCGAAGATGATCGAGGGGCGACATGCGGAGTGCGGAGGTGACATAATAAGCAGGAACGCTGATGCCCCATGGCCAGAGGGTTCTTTCCTGGAAGTATCCGATGTATGGCAACGGAGATGGTTTTATGCTACAGCTCTCAGAGGCACAAAGTGGGTAGCCGCCCCCGAGTTCCGCTCAGGCCCTCCGTCACAGTTAGCGTCTTGGACCGACGTAGGAAGGAATTATGGGCCTGCTGGCGATGTACCAAAACTGCAGAATCGCATCTGGGAGCTTATTGAGAGGGACATAAATCTTGTCAGCATAATGCAAGTGATGGTAATCCGACAGATATTGCCGTGCAAACGTCGGCCTCTCCGGATGTGGGAGTTTAATCCGGAGGGTCCGCGGACTATTAAGCACTTCTTCGGCCTGAAGCTCGAAGGAATGTGTAAATTATTCTTCGTACCACAAGTAAAGTATCCGGACACCACCGAGGATGCGGGCCTAAGCTGCAATTGCCTAGATGCCCAAGTAGGTAACCTTAAAGCTGGACACTTCATTTATATTTATCATAACTATTATTCTGAAAATCCCCCTGTGGCCAGGAATGGCTCAACAAGGCGGAGAGAATCAGGTGTCCGGTGCCACTTCCTGAAGGCTCGCGTGGTCCAACCATTGCCATGATGCTTGGCTGGGCGCTCAGCAAAATCCCCTCAGGGAAAGGCGAAGGAAAGGGCAGTGAAGCCGAACTTCACACACTATGCATCCAGACCGGGGGAATCGCTACCTCTCCTATGGAGGATAGTCGGGAAGGGGAGGTTAAAGCCTCCTCCCCACGCGGGAAGAAAAGGGCTGCCTTCGAAGACTTGGAGGCGGAGATGCCCAAGCAAGGGAAGAAGGTATCACCAGGGGGCTCTGCCGCGACGGGCACCCTCACCGCGTCGTTCCCACCAATGGGCCAGCCCTCCACCAAGCCGTAAGTTATTCATTAATTCAAAGGTATGGTGTTTTTCCGAGATCCATAACCGGGACTTCGTCTTTTGCAGTCCGGCGAGCAGCTCTCACTACAAAAAAAAATACACTTCCGTGATGATACGTGTTTGTCATAGTAGGTCGCGTTTTTTGTCATGCATGTACATCCATGACAAATTTATGACAGAATCAAGATAGTCATACTTGTGCTATCGTAGAAGTGTTCGATGACATTACCAAAATTATCATCACGGAAGTGTCCACTTCCATGACGATAAATCACGCGTCACAGAAGTGCTTTCGTCAAGGGTGACCGACACGTGGCATCCACCGTAATGGAACGCCGTTAAGCTATCGGGTCAGGTTTTGGATCCGATAACCCGTTAACATCCCCGACCAATGGGGATTTTCCACGTGTAAAATCATCATTGGCTGGAGGAAACACGTGTCGGCTCATCGTTGGGACAGATGTCATCCACTCATTGGACAGAAGGCGCCTATGATACGTCGACACGTGGCACGGCCAATCAAGTTTAAATGGGCCGGCCCAACTAAAGGCCCACAAGATTTGGCGGCCCATAATGGGCCGGCCCAGTTAAAGGCTCACGAGATTTTGCGGACTATAATGGGCTGGCCCAGCTAAAGGCCCACAAGATTTCGCGGGCCATAATAGGCTGGCCCAGGTAAAGGCCCACAAGATTTTTGTGTGCCATAATGGGCCGGCCCAGGTAAAGGCCCACAAAATTATTGCGGATCATAATGGGCCAGCCCAGCTAAAGGCCCACGAGATTTCGCCGACATTAATGGGCCGTGCCAACTGTAGGCCCACAAGATTTTGAGGACCATAGTAGGTCGGCCCATTAACTGGCTGCCATGTTTTGGGCCAAATGCTGGCCCATAATTGATCCGGTCCATTAATGGCCTGCCATGTTCCGGGCCTAGTAATGGCCCATATAAGATCCGGCCCGTTAAAAGCCTCCCACTTTCTGGGACAAATCATGGCCCAGATCAGGTCCGGCCCTTTAAGAGGCTTTGGGCTCAGTTATGGCCCATATCAGATTTGGCCCGTTGACTGGACGCTATGCTTTTGGGCCCACTTGCTAAAGGCCCATTTAGTAATTCGGCCTGATATTAGTTTCGTCCTGTTAAGGGCCCATTTAACATTTCGGCGCTATATTAATTTCGGCCTGTTAAAAGCCCTCATATAGTTGGGCCTAACTACGGCCCAGTTTGCATCCGGCCTGCTCGCAGCCGATATCTGATTGGGCCAAACAAGGACCGAGACAACTTTGGCATGTTAAAAGCCCGTGAATTGATTCGCACAATCATGGGCCGGGGTCCATTCCGGGCAGCCGCCGGCCCGTGAGCTATTCGGCACGTTTCAGGCCCAGCCTACTTCTCAGCCTCCGAAAAGCCCATTGAGTTTTCTTGCGAAAAGAGGGCCGGGGGTTACTCGGCCTATTAAAGGCCCGAATCTACTGGTGGGCCAGTTTGACGGGGGCCATCATGCGGATCATACATCGTGATTGCATGACGGCCCGATTATGTACCGTAATTTTACGGTTTGGCCGATTTACTGCGAAGACAGGATATATATATAGTAAAATAACTGCAGCATCGTGAATAAGAAAAAACCTAGACTATACAATAAAGAAATTACAGCATATTACATCCATTGGGCATCAAAGTTCGCCACTATGATAATAAAGCACAAGCAGACAGCAGATTACATACACTGGGCATCAAAGATCGCCACCAGTGCAAATAAACATGCCGACAAAATAATATACAAAACCGACAGCACTCCAATAGAGTTCAAGAATGGTTAGCCCTGCTGGGGAGCTGGAGCGCAAGCAGTTGAGCAAGATGATGAGACTGCGCTTGTTCAACACTTATATCTTCCTCACTCTGAAAGATAAACAAGCAGACAGATGACAGGTTTTGCACATAAAAGTATCAGTGCTGACAATTCATCACATTTCTTACTGACGAATAAAGTGACACAGTTTAAAATTGCATTAACACAATATGGTATTGTTCAGGTCAAGACACAGCAGGAATTGACATTGTGAAGGAGTTGGCAGCTTCACGAAACCACTGGATTACAGATCAAAAACTCATAGGTATCAATGGTTAGTGTGCTGTCAATTTATCCCATTTCATATTGGCAAATAAAGAGGTGGTTTAAATAATAGTAGAATGATATGACATTGTTCATAGTTAAGACATTGCAGAATATGACATTGTGCTGTAGTGGGTAGGTTCACCACAACACTGGATTACGGATGAAGAACAGAAGCATACATGCAGTGCAAAAGAAGATCACTTGCTCTGTATAGTTTAATTTACATTGTATGAAGA
Organism: Triticum dicoccoides; assembly: GCF_002162155.2. Classification (NCBI taxonomy): domain Eukaryota; kingdom Viridiplantae; phylum Streptophyta; class Magnoliopsida; order Poales; family Poaceae; genus Triticum; species Triticum dicoccoides. Next base: position 209,803,257 of record NC_041393.1, read on the forward strand.
AGGAACTTGGTTGTACAACTGAAAACTTAAATTGAGAAGGACAAACTTTTGTTTATGAACTACAAAATAAACTTTAAACATGCAATTTGATGCAAACACCAAAAATAAACGGCTGTTGCAGTCATGCCTAACCAAATATACACAACAAAGTTTGAAGGCTTGAGAAGGACTTTACATTACTGGTGAAGACAGGCTCTATAAAGCCCTTGTCCATGCTGAGGGGGGGGGCAATTCAAGAAGTTTAGCACAGAATGTTCTTCATAAGCATTGCCTTTATTCTACATTTTGTTAAGAGTAAATATAGATGTGATAATATACGAAAAAATGGAGAATATTTAAGATAAGATGAAGAGTGATGCTACATAACCAAGTAGTTATAAATGTATGTGCAGCGATACAGGCAAAAGGCACAACCAAGAGCAATGCACAGCTAAACTTCTTCAGTACCAACCTTATGGTAAGAGTAAATATAGATCTGATGTGTAGAAAATGGAGGGCAAAGGAAAATAAGCTGCAGAGTGATGGTACATGAACAACTACCTGTCAATATAAGTACACTGATAAAGGACAACATGTACTTACAAGAACAATGCAGAGCTAAAAAAATTCATTGGCATTGGATATATTCTACACTAATGTAACCATTCATACAGATCAGATAATTTGGAGCGAACAATTGATAAGCAAGCTATCATGCATACTACTGTCACATAATGAACCAGGTATGTATGCAAGTACAGTGATACAGGACAACATGTACTAACAAGAGCAAAGCAGTGGGCAGCATATTTGCGATATCCTGTCGTTCTTTTCAAACCGGAATTCTTCTTCGAGATGATTTCCTGCAAAAAAGATCCGTAAGGCACATGCGGAAAAGTAGAAGTTCAAATTGTCATGTGATTTCATAGACAGTACTCATCCTAGGAACGAGACTAGTGCATAACAAGGTTTTTCCATTCAATGTCTTCTAAATTTAGCACAGGAGACTTCACCGGAAATTCGTTTATAGACTTGCCATCAAAGTGTGATTTCCTCAGGTAACACTGATACTGCTGCAATGCTTCCTTGAAAAGCACAAGCAAGCTTTGCTTGTCATGACTATCCAGATTGACCCTCACCTAGTTACAACAATGTAATGTAAATCATTGATGTGTTCGATCAGCAGAAAACAGGAAAATAATAACCATGAATAATAGCACTTACACGTAAGTTGGACAGGAAGATGTGAAAATGGTGTTTGTCTTCACTGTAATCTTCCCATGATTGGAATATATGCACGTAGTCCCTAACAACATTGAAAGCATTGTCTTTTAAACTGGGAATAAATGGAATGGGGTTCCAATTTGCAGGAATTGGCCGTCTCTGCAGTTGGGATAGGTCTTCGGCCAGTGGACTTGTTGTACTTTTTGCTGGAATGGGATTTTTCTGTGGTATGGCTGGTGCTATGGCAAATGAAATCGGTATACCTTTTGCTGGAGTGCGGGTCCTGTGTGATGGGGCTAGTGGTGTGGCCAATGAAGTATGGGTACAGTCTGCTGGAGTCGGTCCTATGTTTTGTGTCACTGGTTGTACAGCCAATATAAGTGGGGCGCTGTCTGATTTCTCCGGCACCACCACGTTTTTCAAGGACTTTGCTGGTGCTCCTTTAGGTTCGGCAATCACCCTCTTCCTTTTTGATGTATGATGCACAAGAACAACATTTGAGTGGAAAAACATGGTATGATGACAGATGGAATATGTATTGATAATGGATGGGCATCGCATCTCGAGTTATATGATGAGTAAACTAAGCAGATGGTGGTGCAACAAAGTAGAAGAAATGCAAGACAACATATGCAAGATACACGCAATCAATAAAACCTTGCCAAATTAGAACAGGCACCTTGATGGGTGAACAGGACAGGCCATCTGCCTTTGACTCCTCGAGGTTAGAATAGTCATTAGAATGATATTCTGAACAAGAGTCAACAGGTGGGGAGCGTACGAGTTTCATTGCTTCCAAAATGGCACTCAATGCCTTGGTGCCAATTTTGTAAGTCATTGCAGTGTTCCACAATATTCTTTTGATGCGCGGATTCTGATATTCACTGTAATTGCGTATAATATCTGAGAACCATGAAAACGTAAATAGTTGTGAGATTATCTTTATAGTGCAGATGATATTCTAATATAGGGGCACCCCTGTAAACACTTATGTGCTATCACTTGATTCTGATGAGAGAGCTCATGTGTGTTGTAATATCGTGTGTGCATTTATATAATCTGGCACAAGTACACAAAAAATAGGCTCCAGAAGTAAGGATAGCTAGCAGATGATAGGTTCATAATATACTGTATAGATAGTTTATTGCCAAACCATGATAACAAGAGCACACAACAACTAGGCAGATCATAGTGTACATAACAGGGGTACACCATAACCACGATATATAAATCGGGAAAGTGGAACTGGCTTGAAAATACGGTTTTGTATTGCCGCTAGTAATTGAAAGCCTATCGATCGCGTACAGGCCAGCACTATCGAACATGGTAAAGAAGAGCAAGCAGATTTTGGATAATAAAATGTTGGTTGCGCAGTGCCCACACATGATGAACCAGAGCGCATTAAGAATGCAACTCCCAGCTGTCTCTCGACCATTTCAGGCGGTTGGATGAAGATCCTACGTCTCCTAACCCTTCTTCTTCCTCGTCTGTGATTCTTCCCATACAGAACACCGCACGGGCCGCCGACCGGACCACCAGCCCCCGCCGCCTGTGTTCCTCCGCCACCCCCACCCCCCACCCGAGTCGAGTTTTCTTTGTTCGGCGAGGCCCCACAACCACCCGAGCCCCTTGGATCGCACCGGCGAACTCCGGCGAGCTCTGAAAAATCGACTGACCCAATTTTGAAATTTAGTCTACTGTGATTTAACTGGTGTGGAATATAAAAGGGGAAAACCATAAGCATTGGGAGTATAGTGTTGAGCGTGCCATGGCGCATCTGAAGGTGCAAACCGGACAAAGGCAACTTTGCAACCAAGACAAGAAATCAGAGTAAAGCAGTGGCGATCTATTTTCTTGCTGCGATAAATAAGTTGAGCAGATACGAAAGAGTACCGCCTCTGGTGCGGCGCCGTGTATGCATCTGGTGAGAATTTGACGGTGCTGCGGTAGCGATGGCTGTCGGCGGCGTGGAAGCAGATCTAGGAGGGTAGACAGTGGTGGCGGGGCGCGGTGGACGAAACGGTCATTGGAGCGGCGCCAGCAAGGTGGACGGCGGCGGGGATGAAGCGAGAGGACGGGATGCAAGGATCCCGGTCCGAAGGCGTGGATGAGAGAGGTCGATCTCTTGTAATGGACGGCGGCGTCGGGGTATCAGCTCCGGCATGGTGGAGGAGGACGGCGGCGGACGGAGGAGGGTGGGGTGGAGAGGGTGTTTTGGCGCCCACGGAGTACGAATGGGGAAAAGGGAGGTAGAGAGGAAGGGGGGAACCATGTAGTCAGGGCGCGCTTGTCTCAAATACGAGGAAATTTACAAACTTAGCCCCTGTTTCAAATTTCTACTACATCGCAACAACATTAGTCGGTTGGGGATAGGACGGTAATCTCGCATACACCGAATATTTGCCGACAAGAGTTTGTTTTTGGCGCCCACCGTGTATGAATATGAATCAGGGAGGGAGTCGATTTCGGCCGAGGGCACACTGTCTTTTGGCGCCCACTGTGTATGAATCCGGGTGAGAGGCGGTTACATCACATTTGGGTGAAATTACAAACCTTCCCCTATCGAAACCTATAGAAATCCAGCAGATAGGCTTTGCGCGGCAGGGATATGCAGTAGTGATTTCCATCTCATAGATTTTGGTTTCGGGCGGTTACTACGACTTTCCCCGCTTCGTTCAAATTTTGCACAGTGCACGTTTACCGTGCCAACTCAATTCAAATCCCGTTTGTATTCTACTATTTTTTTTCGGGCGGGATCCATTTTCAATTGGAATTACATTCTATATACATCATTTTTTTACATATATACTTTCAAAAGCACAACATCATTTATACATAAATATGGTTTACAAATGGCATGATCTCAGATTCATAAGGTTGTATCCATCAATTTGGATTTTCAAATATTTGAAACCACTTTATGTTGAAATCCAATGTATGCATTCCTCGCTAACTGTCTCCAATTAATGTGTGTTTCATGCGGGTTTTTTTTAACTTTCAAACATGTATAATGTGTTTCACACACGCAACACATAGTGTAATTCCGTTTACACACTAATTGCATATAAACCATGCATTGTTTGTAATTGAAGAATCTATGGATCACCAATATTGATAAACTATATAACATTACACGTGTGCCCAAATTCAAATGATATTATCGATGTATTATGATATTATCGATGTCGTGATCTCCAGTTTAAATATTTGAATCCCCTTTAATCCAGATATTCGTCTCATATAGCTATCACTCATGCTTATATAGGACTATCTCTCTGGACCTATACGCGTTCATCGTCTCTCAGGCATCTCTCGTGCTACCTGTATGTCGACAATGATCTTTTATCTTCGTAACACACTGATGGTACTCTCTGCATCGACCTTCATCACGCTATCTCTCTCTAAGTATATCTCGCTCCCTGCTATGTGTCTCTAGCTATGATCCTCCATGTGGAATCTCTTTCTCTCACACAAACACAAAACTTTGTCTACCGGGGTCTCATTTCTCTCAACTATTCCCATGTGTGCCACTCGCACACCCCTCATACAGAGATGTCTTTCTCTCCTTAGATATGAGAACCTACGACTCTTCCTCTTCAATATCTCTTTCTCTCACACAAACACAAACTCTGTCTCCCAGGGTCTCATATTTCTCCATTGTTCTCTTGTATGTCACTCAAACACACCCTCCCTCCCTAGAGATATCTTGCGTTCCCTCATATGTCTCTCTAGCTATGACTCTCGTTGTGAAATACCTTCCTCTCTCGCAGACACAAAACTCCGTCTCTCTGGATCTCATTTCTCTCTGATATTTGTTTCTATGTGACTCACATGCACCCTATCTCTATCTCTCTCACACCCACACACATAACCTAGCCTTCTGATCCACTCAACTCCTATCTCTAGCGCACACTAGATAGCATCTTTATCTTTCTATTTATCTGTTTCTCCATCAACCTTCTTTCTCGCCCTCACTCTTGATTCCTATCATGCACACTACATACGTTTCTCTCTACATGCATGCAGTCAAGTGCCCTCTCACACACATATATAACTTCACCCTTTGAACCACCCGAAGGTCATCTCCGACACCCAAACTAACGGATGTCTCTCTAGCTAGCATCTCCATCTCTGTATCTATCTGTAGTTTCTCCGTCAGCATTTCTTTCTCGCACGGAGTCTTGCTTCCTATCACCCACACTATATATGTCTATCCATACATATGCATTTATAGGTTGATCTCTTTTGCACAATCGTTGCACCTCACCCCTCTGCTCGCCATAGATGCATGCTCCAGCCCACTCCACTATCTCTTAAAGACAAAAACACATGCTCAATTGTCGGGCCTTCTTCCCTGCATTCTCACATGCATGCATATTGTCATACCGATCCGTCTCTCCCATGTCGTTGATCTTAGGACTTATGTCTTCTTTCTTTTATCTCGATCATGCACGCGCGCACACACACACATCCCACGTATACATGTATACCTCTCACACATGCACGTTCAAGGTCTCTATGTCTCCATACGTAGTTAATTACCCTCAATCCTAACGCCACATCGAATCGTTCTCCTCTTTTGTGCACATAACTTCCGCCTGGATGGGCAAAACACACACTCACACTTAACAATCTCCTTCTAGCTACCCCCCCACGCCCCGCGTGCCTCTCACTCTTCCCCTTCCCCTATATCCCCTAAACCAATAAGACCATCCCTTTGTTTAATTCCCGCCTACATGCACCATCGATATATAGTAGTCTTCCGTGGTGTCTCTCGAACAAACACGTTCTCTTGATGTTGAATCCTCTCACGCGCACGCACCTTCTCTTCCCTCCTACGGGCATTTTCTCTCTCGCACCCCATCGTTGGTGGCCTCTGCCATACACATCACCTCTCTATGATGAAGCCATGCACACTTAAATTACATCCGCCACAGAGGACCCCGGGATACACACACACACGCACACACACACACACACACACACGCGCGCGCGCGCACGCATGCACGCACGCACGCACCCCCCACACACACTAAGACTC
>NC_041393.1:209810108-209844595 GCF_002162155.2 Triticum dicoccoides
CCCCCCACACACTTAGACTCCATCTCTCTCTCTCTCTCACACACACACACACAAACTAAGACTCCATCTCTCTCTCTCCTCTCTCTCTCTCTCTCTCACACACACACACACACACCACACACAGTAAGACTCCATCTCACACACACATGCTCTAGCGGAGCAATTGTTCCTACCACCCTTCATCCAACCTTACCCGTATGATAAACAATCACCTTTATTTACTTGCATAACATGGACAGATTCCACTTTACTTTAGTAGTCAGCAAACTTATCATCTGTATACCCTTATAAAAAAACGAGTTGGCGATGATGGTGTGCCTGCCATCTTGTAATACAGACCGTATGATCTATATCTGACGGATAGGAAGCAAACTATGATAATTTTACAAAAGATACCCGCACCTCTCTCCACATCATTATCTCCCGCAACCTCATTGCTCAGCAATTAAAAAAAGAATAAGTCTCTGGAACAATCTAGCATGCATGGTGGCCGTTGCGCCTGCCGGCGCCGTCCATCCCCATGCCTCCGCCCATTCCGACCACCAGTCACCACCACGCTCCAGTCCTCCTCGCCTTATCTCTCATATTTCATTTTTTCGATGACATTCTCGAGATACCAGTTTTCCGATAAAATTCTTGAGATATCATTAGTTTTTACACATGGGATTACTCCTGCATGGGTCAATCACAACAGGTGTTTTGTAAAAAAATGCATATTGATGTTCCATGCAATGCACGAGAATCTTGCTTGTAATTATATAACGCAAATCACGAGCAGGAAGTGACATTTTTTTGACACAACCACGTTAACATGGCCACGTAAATCACGAGCAGGAAGGAGAAGGGAAGCGGGTTGTGGAGTAACGTTTTTACCACAATTTCTTACGAAACTGAGTGCAATAATTGAGTAGTTTTGCAAACTACCATTACTACTACACCTGAAACGGTTCAAAACCTATAATCCCTTGCCAGCGCGCGCTTCCCGCGTGAAACCGTCATCATCGCCTGGAGCATCAGTGCCGCATTAATGCCCGGCCAGAGCGGAGGCGACCTCTAACTGGCGCCGGCCGAGAGAGCGCCGCTTCCCGGTGCACGCGGCTGCTCCGCGTCGAGACTGGCAATAGGCCCTGTTTGGAACCATGGCTTAGAGTTAGTTTGAGCTAGTTGGGGCTCAAATATCCCTAAAGTATCCAAGCATGAGGGTTTAAATTGGAGCAAGTTGCACCGAACCCACCAAAAAAAAACTATCCCACCCAAGAGGTGCTAACTGGAGATAGTTCTCATTGGGACCACTGAAAAATCACTTTTCTCTCTCCATGAAGTGCATTTATTGTCAATCTAACCCTGTCACCCAAACACCTCTTTGGCTACAGTTAGTTCAGGGTTAGTCATGAGTTAGTCTAACCTCTAGCTAAGTTTTTTTGCGGGGTAACCTCTAGCTGAGTTAGAGTATCAAACAGGAGCAGTATAGGACATGCAAGTTGCTCAAAGCATACAGACAAATTCGTACGTGAAAGGATTTTTTTTATTTTTGAAAACGGAACGTGAAAGGAATTTTTTTAGAATGCTCTTGGCATGTCGCTAACATGTGATAGTTAACCGACCTCAATAGACGGCAGAAACGCCAGCCCGCCGCACTTTGATAGAGACGAGGAGGGAGAAGCGATACAGGCTGCTGGATTACTCGAGATAGGTGTCGCACGGAAGCCAAGAAATATGGTGATAGCGTGGGTTAGCCATGTACTAGTATGATGTAACTACACTGGGCTGCCGTGTTTCGTACTCTTCCAGTCCAATGTGGAGATGATTGGTTAATTTTATATCGCTGAATAATATTAAATATTATGAGTGCAGACGCTCCACCACAAGGTTCCTTGCTCCTTCTCGATCGTCCAGAATCTTTGTTCTTCCACTCTATTTTTTTACGTGAGCTTTGTTCATCCTTTTGCCAACACGCGAGACATCTAGCATCAAGGCGCACATGTTATGCAACGACCTTTCCATCTATATGAAGAACACGTGGCACTGGAACTACGAGACGGACATGTACCCAGGAGTGGACGTACGAACTTGAGTAATGTAGCGCAGTAAGTGAAGTAGAAAGGCACAAATGGTATGAACATGCGTGGCATACAGGGTGTGTTTGGTTGCGTTCTCGTCTCAGCATAGTTGTTCCCTCTTCATGCATGCTCAACTCAACACCCCTCTTCATGCATGCTCTCTTCATGTATGCTTCTAGTGTATTTGTGCTAAACTAGTATGGTCTCATGCACCCTCCATACACTCTACCAAACACCCAAAAGTAGGTTGAGAAGGGAACTCTTGGGCGGCATTTGTCTCTTACTACGTACTACCACTAAATGTTGTACGTGCAATGCACGGTGATGTTATGGAGTACCTGTCTAAGTACTCTACTACTACTATATTAGTTGGAGGCACATATTAACTTTTATATTTGTTTACGTGTATGCCCCGAGACCTTCCAACTAGACGTGTCTTTCTCTCCAGGTCGCACTTTGTATCGTTCATACAGCTAAGTACTACTACGTGTGGTCTCCGACCCAGAAGTGGAAGAAGTGGAGACGCTCTACCACGCTGTTTTTTTACGCTGGGCTCTACCACGCTGTTCATGTCCCACTCCTTTCGCTGACGTGTGGGACATCCAACATGTGCCATGTTTGGCACCCTTTGTCGTAAGAGTTGAAAAGGTAGCATTCATCAGAAATAAAAAATAATTATAAATCGATAGTGATACTATTTTTTTGCGAACCAATCAGCAGTGATACTATACCACGTGATTTCCTTGCTCCTCGATATCGGAAAGAATACTTCCATTCGCCAACATGTGGGACGTCGACCATCCTGGTCCACTTGCCATGCACGCAGAACTCCAAGGGAGAGTCACCCAGGTCGTCGCGCCGCAGTAACAATGACTAATGAGCCGTCAAATCACAGGCCCACTTCCCACTTTGAAGTTGCTCGGACGAAGGAACCATCATGACTTCATTGAATTCCGCTTCTTGAAGAAAACTACTGTACCAGCAGTACTGCTAGCTACTGTATTTACTCCAATAGAGGCCTCCTTTCGTTCATAGTATAGGAATATGAAAATCATAGGAAGTGAGATGACATGCATCTCAATTCCTATAGAGAAAGAGATGCCATTTGATGCATAGGATAGGAATTTTTCCACTTAGTCTAGGCTAATGTACTGGTAATTTGCTCTAAAAAGTACAGTAGTAACTAGTAGTACTGGTAAATGCTCGTACTCATACACAGACACACACACTAACTACTAGTACTACTACTTCTCACATGCTGGCCGGACTCCGTCGTTCTCCTTCCCGGCTTTGTCGGCGACACCCCACCGTTCTTGGATCTCCGCCAACCTCTCCGCAGCAGTGCGTGCATCCTTTTCTTTCTTGCGGCGGTGGGCCTCTCTTTTCTTGAGTGCTTTCTGACTTTTCCGCTCCCTCTGTGCGGCTTTGGCCGCCTCTTGTTCTACCACCCATTCGGCCTTGGCATCTTCAAATTCCTCCCACATAGTTGTGAGGTCGCGAGAGGCGATGAACTCGGCACGGCGGGATGCCATCGCTTCCCTACCATTTTGTGTGCGTTCGTGGGCGGCGAGGAACTCGGCGCGGCGGGATGCCATTGCTGCCTTACCGGTTAGTGTGCGGCGCGATGGCATGAACGACGCTTGGTGAGAGCTCTGGGGTGGAGTGGCCGGACAACCGTATAGTGCATTCGTTTGTCAAGAGCTCAAGGTCAGAAGACGAAGCAAATTAGGATTCCCCTTCAATCCTGGTCATTTATTACCGAGTAAAATGCATTGGCGGTCATCGAACTTGTCTTGATAGCTCACTTTGATCATTGTATACGAGATATGGTGATTATACGGTCGCTGGCTCAGCGTATAGCTCCGTATTTGTATGGTTGACCAGTCGAACAGTCCGCATGCGCCTGAAACGGTCACCGTCTCTCCATAATGTCAATGCCGCATTCACTGGACTTAACTGCAGGTGCAATTGGTGTGTCACTGATATGCGGGCCAGACGCCCGTTGGGCCCACATGTCAGTCACCCAAACGCATCTGCAGTTAAGTCACTGAAGCAGCGTCCGCATTCATGCTCGAAGAACCTACTCCGGTGCCAGTTGTCCATCTGTCTGCCGCGGCTCATTGCCATTCGCCCGCTATATTAACTTGAGCCCCAACTGCCAGCCATAGCCAAAGACCCACACTTACTCTCCTCCGGTCCCTTCCTTCTATCGGCACCACTTCAACCATGGCCTCGTGGCGCTCCAAAGCTCTCTTGGACGTACTGTCGCAGGAGCAGACGAGGGACATCGGCGGCTCCGCTCCGGGCGCGCTCCAAAGCTCTCTTCGACGTATGGTCGGAGGAGCAAACGAAGGAGATCGCCTGCACCCCCGGGCCGCGCTCCGCCGCCACGACCACAAAGCCGGCGCGCGTGCGCGGGCGCATCCGGCAGCGAGGAAGAGTAGTACACGGTAGGTCGCCGCCGCTCTGGTCCCGGGAAGGCCACCGCTACTCCACTCAGTCGACGCCAAGCTTGGTGGGGTAAACATCGGCGACTGATTAGCCGCTTGACGGTGACGTGGAGGCGGAAATCTTCGTAACCTTGTGCTCCGGCCGGAGGAGGAGGTTATCGAGGCGGATGAGGAGGAGGCAAAGGCAATGGCTGGCTTTCTCGGGTTCATGGCCGGACTTGGTGGTCGGGCGTCGGCAATCGTTTAGATTAGGTTTACAGTAGGTTTAGTATAGTTTGTGCAAAATATGTAATGAATTTCGTCCAGTTTGTAGGAAAAGTTTTCGAAACGTAATGAATTTCATCCGGTTAATTTTATCCGGTTAATTTGAAATTTGCTTTATTTGCACGAATTTCATCCGGTTAGTTCATATAGTTGTCGAAAGGTATGCGGGCATCATCGGATGCCATCCATCAGTGTCCTCGGACAGATGCCGGTGTAAATTTGTGGGCCAACGCTGGAGATTCCCTAACTATCATGCTATAATCGCTAACAATCCTCCATTATTTGGCAGGGAATAGTTATCCCTCGATCAAAATCAGATCCGCGGTGTTTCGCACTCCTCTCGCGTACGAGTGTAAACTCTTGCTACATAAAAATGGAGCAAGTGGACGGCACTGTAGCACGTCATATCACTCGAACTAGCCCGCCTAACGAGCGGGAAAGCACCACCCTCGTCATTTTGTTCTGGATTTCTATCGATCGATCACGCGAAAATGTTACGCTTCGCAAGTTCTAAAGGAAAAGGCGGCACACTTACGACTCGTACGCGTCGCAACCCCGACAGTCCGGCTCGCACGCCGCTCACCAAAGGGGACACGTGTTGTCTTGCAATTTCGCTGACATGTGGGACCGTAATTGAATAAACCGTCGATAGCCGAAATCTAATCGCTCGGCGGGCGTCGGCTGAGAAGAGAGAAACAGGGGAGGGAGAAGAGATCGCCCGCCCGCCGCGCACGGACTCCAAGAAATATATGGTGATAATGTGAGGTGGGCCATGTTGGAGCCCAGACCGCTTCCGGAGCCCGCTCTCACCGCCCTGGCCCCTCAAGACGCCAGCTGCCCGCTGCATGCATAGCAAGTAGTCCCCGCTTATGTGGAGGAGAGAGAGGCATTGACAAAGTCAAGGAGTAACAGTGGAGACAATAGCTTTCATCAAAAATAAACAATGAATACTCGTTGCTCGTCCTCTATATCGGAAAGAATACTTTCATTCGCCGACATGTGGGACGTCGACCATGCTGGTCCACCTGCCATGCACAAAATTATCCTGGTCTACCCCGGTCGTATTGCAGGCCCAACCTTTCCCATCGTAAGTTGTTCGGACGAAGGAACCATCATGACTTCTTTGAATTCCGCTTCTTCAAGAAAACTTACTGTACCCGCAATACTGCTACCACATGCGAAGACTGGACGACACTGTACCACGTCATATCACTGAAACCCACTAGGCCAAACTAGCCCGCCTAGGTCATCTATTTTGGAAAGGAGGGAGTATGTCTCTGCACTGCTATGATTTTGTGTTGCACGTTCTCTGTACTTTTGCTACGATTTTCCTACCCTATGAACCAAATGAGGCCTGAATGTATGTCGACTATTGTCTGATCGATCGCTAAGCCTACAATTTTAGGAGCTAGGGATATTGGTCTATCGAAGAGGGATAAGTATAAGCGTACCACGAGCTCATCAGCCCCAACGTTTCTCTTCGGTGAGTGTTTTGCAAGTACTATAGCTCGCACAGTAGCTAGCCTACTAACACCAAGAATCATCAAACAAGCCTGCTTATATGATAAACAGTTCAAACTTACATCTAAGCATGCCATATATTACATCAAAAGCTGGTGAGGATACATCTGTTTCCATAACTCGGAGAGGGTTCGCATGATTCATCGCATGATTCACTATGTAACAAAAGTAGAGATCCGCCCACACAAGACAGTGCACTAGCCCTAAGATGGTTTGATAACACGCATCATTCTGGTAATTAAACACAGGGCAATGCAAACTACCCTGAAGGATTAGCGCGACCAACTATTTCTTGTCATCGATCTCTCGGGCAATGACCACACCACGGACAGCGGCATGGGAATCGATTTCTGGGGCGATGTCCACAGGACTGACCGTGACATCGGAATCAATCTCTGGGGCGATGTCCACAGGATGGACACCGGTATCGGAATCGATCTCCGGGGCGATGCCAACAGGACGGGCCACGACATCGGAATCATCAAGGACAACCACCGGCACCTGCACAACACTAACATATTAGCAAGCACATTGCAAATAATCAAAAAGCAAGCACATTGCAAATAATCAAAAACCACAACTATGGTAATAAGCCATTATTTTTTACCTTGTGCAGCTCACCGGGGGATCTCATCCCTTCCGGGGCCATCTCCTCGTCCTTGATGGGGGCCATCACCTTGCCAGGGGAATACTGCTTCTCAACGGCGACTATCTCCTCAAACTCGGTCTTGAGCCTCACATAGGTGGCAATCAGAGCTCCTGGGGTAGGCACGATGGGGCCCTTGGTGTTCTTCCAACTTTCTTTGAGGAGTTCGTCCACCAACGTCCTCAACTCTTTGGCCAGTGCTTGTTTCTTGGAGTTCTTCGTCTCCATGGGTTGGCCCACCAACATGGTCAACTCGTTGGTTGGTGCTCGCTTCCTGGAGATTGCTGTCTCCAGTGGGTTGTCCGCCGGCAACTCTTTGCCTAGTGCTCCAGGATCCATCAATGAACTGACAAACAAAAAGCAATCGAAAGGAAACCACAATCGCAATGAAAGCGGGAAAAGAATAGGATGTGAGAATCGGTCGGTGCTTCGCAAAAAGAAGATTATTGGAATGAAAATATAGCAGCATAACTGATTCGCCCACCTTTCCTTCGTTGGTAGAGAAGAAAAATGGCAGAAGTGAGTAGCCTGGAGTGAGGTTTTCTTCAAGAAAGGGAAGAAAGGGCTTGAACGAGCGTTCCAATGAAATGATGGTTGCTTCGTCCAGTCCAACTTGGAGGCCACCTTACCATTGCTAGTAAAGGTGTGGGTTTTCTGATATGACGGGTCATGACGGCCACACCGGGGTGACAGGTGAGTCTCGACTGTAGCACCTCGCTGTGATTTGGTGGATGGCACGCGGCCCGGATGCTTTAAAATGTCATTAACTTGATTTTAGTCTCTTTAGTATTTGGATCCAAGCATGGATGAGGCTAACAAGTTTTAGTCCCACTACTTTTAATCATGAGACTAAAACGTATCAAAGCACTCTCTCAGGCTGGTCATAGTGGGGAGTAACTTAGACTAGTGTCATGCATATGACACTAGTGTAAGTTACTACCTCCATAGTGCAAAGTAACATAGTAGTAGTATCATAGATTGCTTCATTTATTATCTCATAGACTCATTTTGCCTCGTAAAGCTCTATGTTACAGTAACATATTATGTCACCACAAGCACCTCTTTCCTCATTAAATACTTGCCACATAAGCAAAATTGTCTTGGGGTTGTGTTAAGTTACTACCTAAGTTACGCCCACTATGGCTAGCCTCAATATTGTGCACCGCGACTAAGGCAGAGAGGAAAACGAGAGAACTATGTAATTAATGCATGAGTTTAATTAGGGTAGTTTTGTAAAGTACGAGATACATTCCTCCAATTGCAAAATCCCTTGGTTCATGAGATTTGAGATTTGAGCCCTATAAACCGGAGGGGAGGGGGTACTGCACATGGTGTAGTCTAGTCACTTGTTTTTTTTGAGCCGAAGTCTAGTCACTTGTTGAAATCTCTAGAAAGGCAAATACTCCTTTCCGGTTTACAGGTCTATACTACTCCCTCCGTCTAGGTGTGTAAGTCATCTTACGAAAATCAAATAGTCCCAAAACACTTAAGCGCAGTGCATTAACTTCTACCTTGTTTCTTGTTTCTTGACATACGTATCAACCAATAAGAGATGGGAGGTGTGCATGCTTTTAATGACTTGCAATGGCTAGTTCATTGCATGGAATGCTATTAATTAGCAAATAAACATTGGTGACCCCAGGAGGAAACGGTGCTAAGCGCGTGGACCTATGTAGAATGAGTATCAATCAATGGATAATGGAGTTTAATTGTTAAACAATAGCAATTTTGTCTCATGCAAGAGCCTGGCTAGTACTCCAAGGAACCGCACCACGCGAGCGTTCGCAAGTGCCACGTTCGGTTTGCACTTGGCTCTTCGCCTCTTCGAGAAGACGAACAATGATGTTACTAGAATCCTTAAAGATTCCAGTGAGTCTTCGAGTGGTTGAACAGTCTCTCAATGTATCATGACAATCAGTTTTCGGCTTTCTCTACTGAGGTGCTCATCCGGAATAACCAGGGCACAATCGCAGTAGTTCTCCTTTGGCCTGCCTTAGCCGATAATAGCGGAACATAAGGCAGAAAACCCAAGAGCCGGGCAAACCCAACGTTTGACCAAAGACATGATTCGGAGCTGATGCATATAAGGCCAAACTCGTGATGTAAGGTATACGGTCTTTGTAAAAGAAAACAGACTGACAAAAGCCTGTTATAAACCCTTAATTTCCTGGTACGTGCGATAAATCTGTCGTGGCGAAATGCCAATAATGGCAGTATCCTCTATGGGTATGAAACCCATGGGATGGTTAAACAACAAGAGGCAGTAGGAAAGGTTTACATAGGGGCTTAATCTAAAAAGAAACTTGTTGAATGGGGCCCTGCTCCATGTATGCGCCTTTGTCTCTATTGTGCCGTATCCTGGAAGGGTATCATGTGAACGTTGTCTGTGAAGAAACAAAACTCGTAAGAAGTACAACGTAAGTATGTGATGGATAATAAAAAGTGTAAGATGTTGGCCTGCCAGTAAGGTTGAGCCAGCCGTGGGGCTGCAATAAATATTTACAGCCCCTAGTATCCTCTATGGGATTACATGTACGGTGCCCTGGTTCAGTTGTATCCGGGCTACCGGACTCGTCTAACAGAGTCTGTGGTCGTAATGACTAGTCATGTTATTTGATATTGGAGGTCCCTTACAGTCCGGCCGCCAGGGTAGTCGCGTGTTCCTCTGCGCATGAGGAGCGCTCTGTGATTCCGCTAACAGTGATGACGCCATGTGGACCGTGCATCTTGAGTGTAAGGTAGCCATAGTGCGGCAATGCGTTGAAGCGGGCGAAGGCCGTTCTTCCAAGCAATGCATCATAGCCGCTTTGGAAGGGGGCGATGGTGAAGAGTAGGTCTTCGCTTGTGGAGTTGCGTGGGGAGCAGAATGTTACTGCCAGCACGACGGAGCCCCTGCCGTAGGCTTCAACGCCTGGTATCACCCCTTCAAAGGTGGTGTTGCTTTGGCTGATTCTGGATGGGTTTATACCCATTCTACGAACAGTGTCCTCGTATATTAAATTGAGACTACTGCCGCCGTCCATAAGGACATGGGTGAGACGGTATCCTTCGATTATTGGGTCAAGCACCAAGGCCTGTGATCCTCCGTGCCGAATACTAGTTCGGCCGTCCATGTGATCGAAAGTGATCAGACGAGACATCCAGTAGTCAGATGTGGGTACGATGGGCTCTACATCATGTGCGTCTCTGAGCGTGCGTTCATGCCTTCTCGTGAATGTGTGAGTCGCGTGGATCATGTTTACTGTTTTAACCTCTGGCGGGAATTTTTTCTGTCCCCCAGTGTTCGGCTGGCGTGGTTCGTCCTCGTCCTCACTTGGTGTTTCCCTCCCTTTGTGTTCGGCATTTAATTTGCCGGCCTGCTTGAAGACCCAGCACTCTCTATGGGTGTGGTTCGCAGGTTTCTCCGGGGTGCCATGAATTTGGCATAGTCTGTCCAGGACTCTGTTCAGACCGGACGGTCCCTCTTTACTGCCTTTAAATGGCTTCTTTTGCTGATCAGGTCGAGAGCCCCTGAATCCGGCATTGACCGTTGTGTTATCCGGGCTCTCTTCCTTATTTTGGAGTTTCTTTTTATTATGTCGTGGCTTCCCATTGCCATCCCTTATTTCGGATGTGCTGGGGTCCCTGGTGCCTTTACGAGCTAGCCAGCTATCCTCACCCGCGCAAAAGTGGGCCATAAGGCTTGTTAATGCTGCCATTGTACTTGGCTTTTCTTGGCCAAGGTGTCTGGCGAGCCATTCGTCACGGATGCTGTGTTTGAATGCCGCTAAGGCTTCGGCATCCGGACAATCAACAATTTGATTCTTCTTAGTGAGGAATCTGTTCCAAAGCTTGCGGGCGGACTCTCCGAGCTGTTGGATTATGTGACTTAGATCGTCTGCATCCGGAGGCCGGACATAAGTCCCTTGAAAATTGGCCCTGAAAGCGTCTTCGAGTTCCTCCCAACATCCAATTGAGTTTTCGGGGAGGCTTTTCAACCAGTGTCGATCTAGTTCCTTCAGCTTGAGGGGAAGGTATTTGATGGCGTGAAGGTCGTCCCCGCGAGCCATCTGAATATGCAGGATAAAATCCTCGATCCAGACCCCTGGGTCTATTGTTCCATCGTATGCCTCTATGCTCACAGGTTTAAAACCTTGTGGGAATTCATGGTCCAGTACTTCTTCGGTGCAGCACAGGGGGTGAGCAGCCCCTCTGTATCTGGACGCGTTGTGGCATGTCGTCGGTTGTTGTTGTGTCCGGAGTTTATTCCGAACTAGTATTTGGCTTGTATGAGCGCTTGGGTGACCATGGTCCCTCGCCGGGGTGTGTCCTTTAGATCCATATAGATGGACCTGGCTGCACCGGCTTTCTTATCCAGATGTTCACGCAGATCGTGCGTGGTGTTAGTAGCCGTTCTATTGTGGTTGTGGAGCAGTACGTCTGGTATCCTGGTCGTATTATTCTTTGGTGGAATGGCCTTGTCATCGAATTCTGGCAGTAGCTTGCGTTTTGGATAGCTTTTTGTATGGCGATCGTCGCCATATCTTTCTTCAGTGTCTAGCACTTTATTCCATCTGCGACTGACTTTTTCCTGTGCGGTTTTAAGCCGTTGTTTATGCTTCTTTAGACTTCTTGCTGTGGCCATAAGTTTTCGGTGGAGGTTGTCTCGTTCCACTCGTTCGTCCGGGATGATGAATGCATCATTGTCCGGACTGTGTTCCTGTTCTGGGGCGGTTTCATGAGCTCGTCCCTCCGAATCATTGTGATCGGATATTTGCTCTGAACTTGGTTTTGCATGACCTGGCTCATCCTGCTCCATCGCTGGGTCCGTGTGGTCG
Organism: Triticum dicoccoides; assembly: GCF_002162155.2. Taxonomy (NCBI): domain Eukaryota; kingdom Viridiplantae; phylum Streptophyta; class Magnoliopsida; order Poales; family Poaceae; genus Triticum; species Triticum dicoccoides. Next base: position 209,821,867 of record NC_041393.1, read on the forward strand.
TTACTGCCTTCTGGTATGTTGACCCTTCTTGCGCTCTTGTCGCTTATTTTCCTGTTGCTGGACTTTGAGTGACATCTGCGCCACCGCTTTGGCTTTTGCCCGGGTGTTTTATCTTCCGGACTATCGCCGTCATCCTTCTTGGGCGTATCCACCATGTATATATCGTGTGACAAGGTAGTAGTCCCGCGCCCCAGAGATTCTGAAGCTTCTCCTGCATCGTCGTCCATACCGTCGATGTCTTCGGAGTCGAAGTTAAGAACGTCAGTTAAATCATCGATCGTGGCAATGAAGTGGATGGTGGGTGGGAACCGAATTCCGTCGTCGTTTGCTTCCCACTCAGGCCGGACATAGTTCGGCCTAGAGCCTCCTGACAGAGAGAGAGACCTTAATGAGTTCAGCATGTCGCCAAAGGGCGAGTGCTGGAAGATGTCCGCAGCGGTAAACTCCATTACCGGAGCCCAACCTGGCTTGGCTGGCTCGAGGGTATGCGGACCGGAACCAACAACCGGATACTAGTCCGGGGGCCCGTGGTTACAGGCCTCCACAGAGGTGAGACCTGTGTTCGGCTCTACCGCCGATGAGTATGCGGCCTGCGGGGCGGGGTCCACCCCTCCGTCCTTAGGCAACGCAACCTGCTCCGGATTTAGATCCGGGTCTACTGCTGGGGGGATGTCCTGAGCATTGTCCGACGGCAGGTCTAGCCGTGCTCGTCGTGACTGTCCGGCGCGTCTGGCACAGGGCTGGATCTGTCGAAGATCAAGTCTCCACGAATATCCGCCGTGTAGTTCAAGTTTCCGAACCTGATCTGGTGGCCAGGCGCGTGGCTGTCGATCTGCTCCAGATGGCCAAGCGAATTGGCCCGCAGTGCGAAGCCGCCGAACACGAAGATCTGTCCGGGGAGAAAACTCTCGCCCTGGACCGTGTTGTTGACCATTGAAGATGCCATCAAGCCTCAAAGCAACAACACAGAGGAACTCTCAATGAAAGCACCAATGTCAGCGTCAAAACCGGTGGATCTCGGGTAGGGGGTCCCGATCTGTGCGTCTTAGGATGATGGTAACAGGAAGCAAGGGACACAATGTTTACCCAGGTTCGGGCCCTCTCGATGGAGGTAAAACCCTACTTCCTGCTTGATTAATATTGAAGATATGTGTAGTACAAGAGTAGATCTACCACGAGATCGTAGAGGCTAAACCCTAAGAGCTAGCCTATGATGGTATGATTGTAATTGTGATCTGCGTTCTAAGGACCATCCTCTTCGATTTATAAAGACATCGGAGAGAGCTAGGGTTTACATGGAGTCGGTTACAAGGAAGGAAATATAATATCCGGATCGCCAAGCTTGTCTTCCACGCTAAGAAGAGTCCCATCCGGACATGGGCCGAAGTCTTGAGTCTTGTATCTTCATGCTTCAATAGTCCGGATGATGTATACAGTCCGGCTATCCTGATACCCCCTAATCCAGGACTCCCTCAGCGGCTCCGAGGGCTCAGTGGTGTCCAGGCAGCACCAGCAGATCCCCAATGCCCCGCCCAAGCAGCTGCTTGAGCTCGAGAGGCACCGGAGAGCGGCGGCTGGACTGCGGGGATCGCCGGCTCTGGTCGGTGCGACGGCCAGAGGCCTGCCCGACCAAGCTTCTGCTCGTCTACGTGTTCGTGGAGGTGGTGTGGAGTGGTGCTTGGCTAGAAATCGAGGAGGGGATCGCTATATATAGCCGGAGCAAGGGGGAAACGTGTCGCCGCTGGAGCTCTCTAGACACGCAGCGAACAGCGACGAGAAGCTCCAAGGCGAGGGGGCAAAGGCTCAGTGTCAACGCAGGTGCTTGCCCACGCTCGCGGATAAGCACATGAGGTGGTTGGAGAAGAGGACAAGCGCACATGCGCAGTGTGGCGTTTTGGCCGCGACGCGCCCGTGCTTGCTGCGGCGGCTCCGGCGTCGGCGAGCACCAAGGAGCGGTCAAGGGTGATGGGTCGGGGCTTGTGGCGTGGTGCGACAGTCAGCGGCGAGCGCTGGAATGAGCATGCGCGAAACAGAGAGCAAGGCGCCAGCCAGAGCGCGTCGAGACGCTGCCAGGCGCCGTGTCCTCGCGCGGTTACCAAGCTGGCATGGTCAAAACGACGCCCAGGAGCGGCCAAACCTCGTGTATGCGCTCGACCGTGCAGTGTTTAGTCTAGGAGAGGTGATGGTTCATGCCCAGGCCGACCAGACTTGACTCTACTAAGCTGACAAGTTTCTGTCCAGAAACTTGGTCGCCAAGTTTGGCCACCTTCTAGAAGGCCATTAGGGCTGATCTCCTGGGGTTTAGGGTTTCTTAGGAGGGTGTTTAAGCTCAAGAAAGATCAGGGCTAAAAGCTCAAGAAAAATTGTACTTGCTGTACAAACTTGAGTTTTGGGTCAGAATAGAAATGATTTTCTACAGCAAAAGTATTCCAAAAAATGGTGTAATATTTTTGCATGGGAATGTGTGCCAAGGTACTAAGAATATTTAGGAATTATCTGAGATTTTCCTGAACAAGAAAATTGAGGTTGCTTTGAAGCACAAGTTTCTGAAGTGAGTTTGAGAGAGAGAAATGAATAAAGTAGATAGGCCACTTGGGTGAAAGTCAAGGATATGCCCAAGTGACAAGTCCATTTGAAATGATTCAAACTCCAATTCAAATCAGGGCAAAAACCACGATAAAAACCAAGTCCAGAAAAGAGAGAGAAGGCAAGTCCGAAAAAAGAGAGAAGGCAAAATCCAGGCTGTCACATTGTTTCCCCGAGCCACTCTTATGTAATGCCACTGGTAAAATGTAGCAGTCGCACTGTTAAAAGTAAGGACACGTTAAACCAATGTTGTTTTCAATGTAATGCCTCCTGTAATATGAATCAATGGCACTTTTTTACATGTCCTGCTAAATTTCCCATTAAGATAAGTTGCTTCTTTTCGTTAGGAATGCAACTATCCTAGTCCGCCTACTCTCCGTGCCCAAATACCGACTCTGTAGAAGCTGTTAATGTAATGTTGTTGGTAAAATGAAGCAATGTCATCATTAAAGTAATTTCATATTTAACGGTTGTCATAGTTAATCCTAATGCCCACACTAATATCTAGCAATGCTACTGCTTTAGAAATTGCTACTGTCCTTGTAGGATTGCCATTCAGATAAGGAACATGCTTCTTTTCATTTGATGCATGTTTCATCACTTGTTAGTCACCCTCCTTTCCACCTTTTTTGTGCAAACAGAGATATACATTTCACGCTCGATCTTAGTTGAACTGCACAAATGATATCCAAATTATAGTTGAACATTCCAGGAGCTTCACAACCAACCTTGATGTTGCTCAATTTTTTTGCAACTAATGAAGAAGAAGCTCCGTGGGTTTCGTTTTCTGATGGAAATGGAACCGGGGCTGGAGCCCTTTTCTTAAAAAAAATGAAGAAGAAGCTGCTAGCTCACAGGACATTGCTTCATTTTAGGTGAACTGCACCAAAAGGTCCCATGAATTGACTCATCCATGTTGGTGACTGAAAGAGCCAGCTTCAGCATCCCAGTCTAAGCACCCCCGGCCTCCATCCTTGCGACGCACGATACACCTCGTTTGCCACCTGTTGGACCCTAGTGTCACTGATAAAATGAAGTAATAATATAGTTAAAATAGAGCGAGTGTCCTCTCTATCATTTCATTTCCAATGTAGATAAAGAAAGTGCTTCTCTTTGTTAATGTATGTTTCATCAACTAGTCCCATTGTTAATGTTTAAGCATTTCTGCAAACTGGGGTGCTTAATTTCAGTTCATCTGCAGAAAAATAGAGATTTGAATGTCTCAAGGCGCCTCCTTGTACTACCGCTGTACACTGATGTTCATCACTGGCAAAAGGTGTATCTGGGAGACTTGGGACGAATTCTAGTATGAGGCGTACCGTATGAGGCGTCGCAGGGCCCATCTCGCCCTTGCAGCATGGCATACTATGATACTATCGCAATATTTTCTTCTATTTATTTTGTGTGTTTCATCAACTAGTGCCACTATAATGTAATCACGCTTTTTCATTATCTGTGCAAACAGGGTTATTCAGCTGCATTTTGGTGGAACTGCACAAATGTATGTATGGAACCAGCATATATGCAGAGTGTGAGGTGTGCCAAGTAAAAATTACCGACACCAACCATGCTCCATGCACGCATTGGCATCCACCACCACCAGTGGGATGTGTGGTGCTCTCTGTGGACGAATCTTTCGCGGTAGCAAATCCTCTAACCAAATACTAGTAGCTTATATTGGCAGTTTTCTAGGGAGTGCTCTTTTATGAAAGAAGCACCAATCTATTTTTCTTTATTTGCACAATGTGTCACAACTTTGACCCAACGGTCCAGAGCTATTTTAGGGTGATTGGCGTAGTACTCGGAGACTGATTGTAAGCATGATTTTCATTAGATGTCACACTGATTGTAAGCATGAGCAGGTGGAAGATTAGGTTAGTGTGAAGCTTACCTTAAACCCTACCGCTGCAGTTGAAACGAGGCGAGCATCGAGGGAACCATGGAGAATGGCGGGGAAGCGACGTCGCGCCATCCGGCCTCCTCTTGCAGTGGGAGAACGAATACTCCTGTGGCTCCGGCTGGCTCTGCACCCTCACAAATGGCACACCATAGTCGATCGATTCATTATCCTCTGGGTTCTCGACCTTCGACTTGTACGCCCACCACCCCCGCCTGACTGTCGCCTCGGGTGAATCTGTCTCCTCCATCGCCCAGAGGAGATACTCGATGAACTCAGAGGATTATGGCGTGACTGACGCCGAGGAGTACATGTACATCACCGCCCTCATCGCCGCCATCTCGCTCTTTCTCATACATTGCCACATGGCCCTCACCGTCCTTGAAATCTCCCACTCATTGTCAAACCAAGTAAGGATCTCCTTCAACCTAGCTAACTTTGCCTGGTCACCACCGGCGATGTGCCTGGTTCGCTGCTGCATCCTCTCCATAGATGTCCTTCTGAGTGGTCCGGTGCTAGCTTTGGAAGATGGGAGGAGAGACGGTGGTCTTGCAATAGAGAAGAGGGAGAGGCGAGACGGTGGTTTTGGAATGGAGATAATGTAGATGAGAGGAGGTGGTTTTGCAATGGAGAAGAGGGAGAGGCGAGACGGTGGTTTTGGAATGGAGATGATGGAGAGAAGAGGAGGTGGTTTTGCAATGGAGAAGAGGGAGAGGAGCGTGCGGCAGTGATTTAGGATTGGACGAGATGGCCGGCGCGCTATGACTGGATCAAAATCAAAATCAATTTACCCTTCAATTAAGAAAGCGGCCCCACATTAACTAGTCTTCCTTTTATTCTAGGTCATAATTGACCATGATTTTCGCAAATAAAATATATGTTATACGTTGCAAAAATAATATAATTTGAAAGTACATTCAGATATGAACCAAATGATACAATTTTTGGTGACATGCATGCACATTTTGCTTGTCAAATACAATACGTGGTCAAACTTTGACCGAAAATACGCAAAACAAAAAAAATACTTCGAAGACCAGCGGCGCTCTTCCGCTCTTCTCCTCTTAAACCACCGCCGCTCCTCTGCTGTTCCAATCTAAATTCAGCGCCACTCCTCTCCTCTTCCATTTCAAAACCACCACCCCTGTTCTCCTGTTCCAATCCAAAACCAGCGTCGCTCCTCTCCCGTTCTAATCCAAAACCAGCGCTGCTCCTCTCCTCTTCCATTCAAAAACCACCACCGGCGAGTGAAGGTGTTGTGGAGAAGTAGATCGATGGAGGAGTACAACCGATGCATGAGGATCGCAGAAGGCGACCCTATGAAGCTAGCTAGGATGTTGGAGGTACAGTCTTGGTTTGACAACAAAGACCAACTAGCGGCGATGGCAACATCCATGGCCAAATATCTCCACCAGAGCAAAAAGGTGGCGATACTCCCGAAGGGAGTCACGCGGGAGTACATCGAGCTGCTCCTCTGGGCCATGGAGCAAACAGATTCACCGAATCCGATCGTGAGGGAGCGGTGGTGGGAGTATCGATCCCAGATGGAGCATCCACGAGAGATTGAAGGATCGAGCATCTACAGGGTGCCGTTTGTGAGGGTGTCGTGCCAGAGCGAGCCGGTGGAGTCTTCGCCGACTGAACCCAACTGCAATAGGAGAAAAGCAGTTTTCCCTACGACGCTTCCCCGCCATCCTCTCCCTCGCCATTCACATCATCTCACAAGGGGGCTGTCTGCCGTCGAGGAATAGGAGGGGACTGCCCCCCCAGACCAATAGTCGGGCAGGTTGTGAATTGTGAGTAGGAGCTTAGGGTTGTCAGTATTTGCAGGTTGTGAATTGTGTTTTGTGTTGTGTATTTTGAGAGTACTTTCAGATATGAAGTATTTTATGAATTCTAGAGATCTATTTTTAGCACTTAAAAAATGTAGTTTCATAGGAGTATAAAAGTGCAGACAATGTGACTCTCAGAGAAGAAACTGCAAGTTTCAGTTTCAGATAAGAAACTGCAAGTTGAGTTTCAGATAAGAAACTGCAACTTTTAGAGGTAGAGCATTTATATTAACACGGGCTTTTCAAACAGGGTTAACATCATGTTGGAAGTTTTATTTATGGTCGAAAATGGAACTACCAGCCAGTTAACATCATGCTGATCAACATTCATGCATAGCACATCTTCATATGATGCACAGTCAAAAGGATATGCTATTTTCAAAATGCCCACACAATGTCGAATGTGCGAAACACAGATAAAATGAGGGACGAAGTTTTGGCAAGTGTTGTACGTGGTGTGCATAGATGACAATGGGGACCCACATGTCTATAAAGGCGGAGGCAAAAAAATTGGAGATATTTTCCCTGCACAGGTGGAATCAAACCCGGGCGGAACAGCTGTCGGGTAGTGTCACTTGGCCAATAGGCTAGTTTAGTAGTTTTGTTAATAATAAGGCACTTCCTCAGGTGGTCGGATCCCCTCATGCGCCTTTGTGCGCTCGCCGCGATGCCGCTGTCTGCCATTGTGAACATGCTGAACAAACAAGAGGAATCTGAAGAGGACTGTACGTGGAGAGGTGGACAGTCGGGACCCACCAGGTCTATGGCCGTACGCAAGCAAGTGCCTCATCGAAAAAATACTTCCTCCTAATACTATACTGATGTTGGGGCCCACGGGTTTGTCAACATAGTTACATTTTTTTAGGTGCTTCAACGTAGTTACTATAGGAGATAAATTCACAACGAAGTCGGGGAGCTGGCAGGTATCATTTATTATCACTGGGGCAGCAAGTATCAGCTGGGTTTTGGGCTGCCCCGTCTAGGCTTTCTTTTTTAACATGCGCAACCCACGACCTTGGATGGGAGGTCCATAGGCCTGTTTGTATTTTCTTGAGGGCCTTCATGTATCGACCGGCCTATGAACCTCCCATCCAAGGTTTTATTTTTCCTGAAACATCGGCAACCCAATTTATGTATTTTTTGAAGAAAACGCAGAGGTCTGTTCTATTTTTCTATATAAGAATAGGAACGCCTGGTCCAACTTATGTTTCCCTTCTAACTATATTATATATATTTAAATTACTTTATATATTATTTTTATTGTCATCATATGTAAGCAAACAATATCCCTCATCTTATTAACTTATAAAAATAATTTCTTAACAATAAAATCCTGGATTGTTTTGGCACGAAAATCCTAGTGATTGTGTAAAAAAGCTTGGTAAGATTTAAGGATAAATGTAATAATAAATCACTTATTATTTAAATATATTTATAACAAAATGCTCAACCCCTGTTTATTTTTTGATAACATTGTTGGCCCAACCCAACATTATAATTAGAATCAGCCCAGCAAAATCGTGTATTTCGAGAAAGTGCAAATGGCCTATAATTTTTTAGGAAAAAAATAAATGGGCTGCATGGACGCTACATTATTTGTTCACCCAGCCCAGCTAATAGACTGTAATTCAAAAAAAGATCAAATTGACTGTAAATTCTGAAAAATGGGTTGAATACGTGCCACATTTTTGGAGGCTGAAATGTGGGCCAATAGGTCGAAGCAAACGCAAGTCATTGTCAACTTAGTCAACAAATGATTCTGACATTGTTAGCCGTTGGATTTACATCCAACGACCGGCATCCATCTTCAATCTCTCGTCTTCATCCTCCAGCGCCGCCGGGACCACCTCCCGCCTCCTGCTGCTAGCAGCTCTGCTTAGTACACTTCGCTGTGAAGCGCTACTCCACCGTTGGCCAGGCCATCCCTCCACCCCTCCACCCCTCCACACCTCCTGTTCTTCTCCATCGACTGTCGAACCACACCGCACCAGAACTAGTTAACCCTCGTACACCTCTCCGTCTGTGACTCTACTCCCGCATCTTCCCATCTCCGGCTCGTTGCTGTCCAGGGCCTCGCCGTCGTCCACCACCTTGGGTGCTCTCGGCACGGCGTGGTCAGCGTGGTCAACAAACGACACCATCGGAAGTAGACTGTGTGTGGAGAGGCTGACAGCTGGGTGCATGGCCGCACACAAGGAAATGCCTCCTTATTACGCATAAAATAATGATTCCTCCACCTGACATCTTGGACCCACCAGAAGGGCCTCTGTATTTCGTGAAAAAACATACCCCCCGCTGACAGGTCGGACCCACCAGCTATCTTCGCAAGCAAGGAAGTGCCTCCTTATTTCGCACAAAAAAAATGAATAGTCCCCCTGCTAGCTGGGACCCACCTTAGTGGGAGGCTGACTTGTGGGCCTACTAAGTTGACTGGGACGGAGGGCTTTGTCAACTTAGTCAATATGAACGATTCTAGCTCTAGTGACCGTACGATGTCCATCCAACGGCCGTAGTGCTTCTTCAACCTCTAGTCTTCTTGCTCTAGCCGCCCAAACCAGCGTTGGTCGTGCCGCGTGCTCCTGCCTCCTGTGGCCGGCTGTGATACCGCGGAGGCCTCACTGCCCCCTATTACTCCCACACTGGCCAGGCCATCCCTCTACTCACCCACACCCCATGTTATTCTGCGGCGATGGCAGCCTCACACCATAGCCGAACCAGTGAACCCTCGTACTCCTCTCCGCATGGGCATCCACTGTCGTGTCTTCCCCGGCTTCGTGTCGTCCCCTTCCTAGGCCTCGCCGTCGTCCACCGCCGTGGTGCTCTCAGTGCGGCATGGTCAATGTGGTCAATGACCGACTTCCATCGGAAGAGTACTATACGTGGAGAGGCTGACAGCTGGGTCCACGACGGTCGCAAGGAAGTGCCTCCTTATTACACGCAAAATAATTATTCCTCCACCTGACAGCAGGGACTCACCGGACGGGTTACCGTATTTTGTGAAAAAATCGTTTCCCCCCTGACTGCTGGGACCCACCAGCTACATCTTTGCACGCAAGGAAGTGCATCTGGGCAAAAAAGCGATTCGCCCCTGACTACTGGAACCACCATCTACATCTTCGCACGCAAGGAAGATCTTGACAGTCGGGACCCACCTGGTCGAAGCGTACGTAGAGTTGTCATTCTAGTCGTGAATGTGTACGTACATACTGGTCGATGTAGAGGCGATCATGTGTCGTAGTAGAGGCGCACACGTAGCATGTACACGTACGTAGAGCGGCCAGGGTGCAAGAAAGAAAATATGGCCACATACGTACATACGGGCGGGGTCTCGAACGCCTACTCGCGCATATGTACGGCCAGGGCTCGTGTACATGGCTGGGTGGGAACGGAGAAACAACGTCGTTGTCGTGTTCGTGGGGAGCCAACCGGCTGGGTCAGAACGGAATGCATCGTCGTGTTCATCGGGAGAGCTTGGACAGAACAGCCGATGGAAACGAGGCCTGGTGTACCGCAGAACAGAGGAAACGGCCTTGTGTTCGACCGGCCACGTTCGAAATGGGATCCTGTTCATCGGGAGGGGTCTGACGTACCGCAAAACGGAGGAAACGGACTTGTGTTGGACCTCCTATGGTCGAAACGGGGTTCTGTTGATTGTGAGGGGTGTGGCGTACCGCAAAACGGAGGAAATGGACTTGTGTTGGAGTGCTACGGTCGAAACAGAGGTCCTGTTCATCGGGAGGGGTGTGGCGTACCGCAAAACGGGACTCCACGGGATACTTGTCATCTCCACCGTCGACCTCCTCCAGCCTCCACGGGCTACTTTTCATCCACTGTCGACCTCCTCCAGCCTCCACCTGCGACTGTTCATCCACGGGCTCCTGTTCATCCAGCCTCCACCGTGCGCTAGTCCACCGGCTACTGTTCAACTAGCCCTCTCCATGGGCTCCTGTTCAACCACCCCTCTACGGGATACAGTTCATCAACCCCTCCATCGTCTACTGTTCATCTAGCCCTCCACGGGGTCGTCCTATTTATCCAGCCCTCCACGGGGTCCTGTTCATCCAGCCCCAACCGGGTCGATCGATCGGGGTCCTGTTCATCCAGAGGCAACACCACGGGGTCCTGTTCATCCACCCCCACCGGGAACTGTTCATCCAAACCCCCCTGCAATGCTCACTGTTCATCCAGAGGCAGCATCGACCAGATTCAGTTAGCAGCAGTAGCGAAGGAATCACTCGATCGGGTTCAGTTAACAGCCATCGATCGATCGCTCGGGTTCAGTAACGCGTAGCCTGCTATGCAATCGCTCGGGTTCAGTAGGCGAACGCCTAGCTTGGGTTAAGTTAGAGCCCAATGCCTCACACGCACGCGCGTGCGTGTACGAGAGAAACGCGCAAATCTTCGTGCATTGCTCGGCCCCGACCACCCACCGTAACCGGGAACACCCCGATATTTTCCTCGCCCTCACTTCTACCATGGTTTTTTCCATCATGGACGGCCCAAAGAATGTCATGCAGCTGCGTCCAGCCCGCCCAGGACGAAAAGCACATTTTCTGTCATGATTTTTTGTCATAGAAGTAGGAGCCCACCACATCTATGATGATACCGGGTTTTGTCACAATTATCATCATAGAAGTGTCATAAGTATGACAGAACTTTTTTTTGGTTCGGCCCAAAATGTCACGGATGTGTCTTTTTTTTGTTGTGAAGATAAACTATCTTCTCCGTATTCTCCTTCAAATCGGAGCTGATCAGATTCCAGTTGATTTCACTCATGGTAGATACTTGTCGGCGATCTCCAAACCTTTGACAGACTTCTTCGAGAACCATAATGACTCTTGGTTGCTGAAGATCTTGCTCGGTGAAGACAACAACTCTTTAACACTCGAGCCGAGACCTCTCCGTCTAGAGAGTGCACAACTCTCAAGAGTAATAGGTATAAGAACTCTAACTCGGAACTACTTTGATGCTCAACCACAGTCTAAGTTTGGGCTCTTTATTTTTCTCTCGGTGGATCTTAAACTCAAATCACTCAGAGAGGGGATGCTCAATCAATCTTCTCAAAAATCTTAAGCGGAGCAGCCAACGGGCAACGTTGGAGCGGGGTGGCTATTTATCGCAACCTTCCCTAAAGGGAAAAGAGCAAATTGGACATGTGGAGCAGCCAATGGCCGAATGACACGAGTCCAACGGTTGGAAAATGAGCACAACGGTAACATTTCTTGCAGAGCAAGTAATGCTAACTCCTCAGTTCAGAAGATATCTCCTGCAGCATGAAGAACAACGTCTACTGTTGGTACGTAATCATTCGAAACAAAAAGAGATTTCTCTTAGTCTTTCATAGGTTTTGGGCTAAGAATCACAAGGATCTAAGCTTGGAGAACCTATACCCATCTTAATAGTACGGACGTCCTATGACTCAAATAAATGAAAGAAGAACAACGAAATGAATACTACGTCTTCACTTTGTCTTCGACTTCCACTCGCTGCAGTCAATCTTCTTCAGACATAATCTCTGAACCAATAGCTTCACGTCAGCAATAAATTTTCGAGGGGTTAACTCCTTCACATCAATCTTCTCATCTACATGTCTTCAATAGATGTAGCTCATTTTTGCAAAGCATATATTCTTCGGTTAAGTTCCTCAAATTTGGCACCAGAGACAACATTCTCTTTGGTTCTGTATGGACTATTTCTCTCTATGTGCACTAGTAAACAAATCAGTCCATGCATGTTTCTGTCAACAATCTCCAAAACACAAGAGGGCAAATATTGCACCAACAATCTCCCCCTTTTTGGACAATTGTTGACAAAACAGAATGCATCAAAATATAGATAAATGAATGAAATGGAATGCGAAGGATAACAAAAAAATGAGATATAGTTACGAAGATAGAACACTCTCCCCTTGAAGATATGCATCATTTGGAGAATTGTAAGGCAGCGATATGAATAATCATATGAGTGACATTGAATCATGGCTTCTTTCAATGCACTTGATGTTGGAAATATGCCCTAGAGGCAATAATAAAAGGGTTATTATTATATTTCCTTGTTCATGATAATTGTCTTTTATTCATGCTATAACTGTATTATCCGGAAATCGTAATACACGTGTGAATACATAGACCATAACATGTCCCTAGTGAGCCTCTAGTTGACTAGCACGTTGGTCAACAGATAGTCATGGTTTCCTGACTATGGACATTAGATGTCATTGACAACGGGATCACGTCATTAGGAGAATGACGTGATGGACAAGACCCAATCCTAAGCATAGCACAAGATCATGTAGTTCATTTTGCTTGAGCTTTTCCAATGTCAAGTATCTCTTCCTTAGACCATGAGATCGTGTAACTCCCGGATACCGTAAGAGTGCTTTGGGTGTACCAAACGTCACAACGTAACTGGGTGACTATAAAGGTGCACTACAGGTATCTCCGAAAGTGTCTGTTGGGTTGACACGGATCGAGACTGGGATTTGTCACTCCGGATTACGGAGAGGTATCACTGGGCCCACTCGATAGTGCATCATCATAATGAGCTCAAAGTGACCAAGTGTTTGGTCACGGGATCATGCATTACGGTACAAGTAAAGTGACTTGCCGGTAACGAGACTGAACGAGGTATTGGGATACCAACGATCGAGTCTCGGGCAAGTAACATACCCACTGACAAAGGGAACTGCATACGGGGTTGATTGAATCCTCGACATCGTGGTTCATTCGATGACATCATCGAGGAGCATGTGGGAGCCAACATGGGTATCCAGATCCCGTTGTTGGTTATTGCCCGAGAGCCGTGTCGGTCATGTCTACGTGTCTCTCGAACCCGTAGGGTCTACACACTTAAGGTTCGGTGACGCTAGGGTTATTAGGAAGACTTGTATGTGATTACCGAATGTTGTTCGGAGTCCCGGATGAGATCCCGGACGTCACGAGGAGTTCCGGAAGGGTCCGGAGGTAAAGATTTATATATGGGAAGTTGTCAAACGGACACCGGAAAGATTCGGGGTCATATCGGTATTGTACTGGGACCACCGGAGGGGTTCCGGGGGTCCACCGGGAGGGGCCACCCCTCCCGGGGGGCCACATGGGCTGCATGGGGAAAGGAGCCAGCCCCTGGTGGGCTGGGCGCCCCCCCTTGGGCCCATGCGCCTAGGGTTGGGGGGGAAACCCTAAAGGGGGCGCACCCCCCTTGCTTGGGTGGCAAGCCCCCCTCCCTGGTCGCCGCCCCCCCTCTAGATCTCATCTAGAGGGGCCGGCCCCCCTTTCCCCTTCCCCTATAAATAGAGGGGTGAGGGGAGGGCTGAACACCACAAGTCAAGGCGCAGCCCCTCCCCTCCCCAACACCTCTCCTCCTCTGCGTGCTTGGCGAAGCCCTGTCGGAGTACTGCTTCTCCACCATCATCACGCCGTCATGCTGCCGGTGGAGCTGTCTTCCTCAACCTCTCCTTCCTCCTTGCTGGATCAAGACGGAGGAGACGTCGCCCGTACCATATGTGTGTTGAACGCGGAGGTGCTGTCCGTTCAGCACTTGGTCATCGGTGATCTGAATCACGTCGAGTACGATTCCATCATCACCGCTCCCTCGAACGCTTCCGTACACGATCTACAAGTGGTATGTAGATGCAAACTCACTCCCTTGACTCGTTGCTTAGATGAACTCATAGATGGATCTTGGTGAAACCGTAGGAAAAATTTTAATTTTCTGCAACGTTCCCCAACAGTGGCATCATGAGCTAGGTCTATGCGTAGTTCTCTATTGCACGAGTAGAACACAATTTGGTTGTGGGCGTAGATCTTGTCAACTTACTTGCCGCTACTAGTGTTATCTTGCTTCAACGGTATTGTGGGATGAAGCGGCCCGGACCAACCTTACACGTACGCTTACGTGAGACCGGTTCCACCGACTAACATGCACTAGTTGCATAAGGTGGCTGGCGGGTGTCTGTCTCTCCCACTTTAGTTGAAGTGGATTCGATGAAAAGGGTCCTTATGAAGGGTAAATAGAAGTTGAAAAAATCACGTTGTGGTTATTCGTAGGTAAGAAAACATTCTTGCTAGAACCCAATTGCGGCCACGTAAAAGATGCAACAAACAATTAGAGGACGTCTAACTTGTTTTTGCAGCAATTGTCATGTGATGTGATATGGCCAGAAGTTGTGATGAATGATGAATGATATATTGTGATGTATGAGATCATGTTCTTGTAATAGGAATCACGACTTGCATGTCGATGAGTATGACAACCGGCAGGAGCCATAGGAGTTGTCTTTATTTTTGTATGACCTGCGTGTCATTGAAGAACGCCATGTAAACTACTTTACTTTATTGCTAAACGCGTTAGTCATAGAAGTAGAAGTATTCGTTGGCGTGACAACTTCATGAAGACACTATGATGGAGATCATGATGATGGAGATCATGGTGTCATGCCGGTGACAAGATGATCATGGAGCCCCGAAGATGTAGATCAAAGGAGCTATATGATATTGGCCATATCATGTCACTACTTTATATAATTGCATGTGATGTTTATTATGTTTTATGCATCTTGTTTAGTTAGAACGACGGTAGTAAATAAGATGATCCCTTACAACAATTTCAAGAAGTGTTCTCCCCTAACTGTGCACCGTTGCTAAAGTTCGTCGTTTCGAAGCACCACGTGATGATCGGGTGTGATAGATCCTTACATTCACATACAACGGGTGTAAGACAGTTTTACACATGCAAAACACTTAGGGTTAACTTGACGAGCCTAGCATGTACAGACATGGCCTCGGAACACGGAGACCGAAAGGTCGAACACGAGTCGTATGGAAGATACGATCAACATGAGAATGTTCACCGACGATGACTAGTCCGTCTCACGTGATGATAGAACATGGCCTAGTCGACTCGGATCGTGTAACACTTAGATGACCAGAGGGATGTCAAATCTGAGTGGGAGTTCATTCAATAATTTGATTAGATGAACTTAATTATCATGAACTTAGTCTAAAACCTTTTGCAAATATGTCTTGTAGATCAAATGGCCAACGCTCATGTCAACATGAACTTCAACGCGTTCCTAGAGAAAACCAAGCTGAAAGATGATGGCAGCAACTATACGGACTGGGTCCGGAACCTGAGGATCATCCTCATAGCTGCCAAGAAGGCATATGTCCTAGAAGCACCGTTAGGTGACCCACCTGCTCTCCCAGCTCTGCAAGACGATTTGAACGTTTGGCAGACACGTACTGATGATTACTCCCTCGTTCAGTGCGGCATGCTTTACAGCTTAGAACCGGGGCTCCAAAAGCGTTTTGAGCGATACGGAGCATATGAGATGTTCGAAGAGCTGAAACTAGTTTTCCAAGCTCATGCCCGAGTCGAGAGATATGAAGTCTCCGACAAGTTCTATAGTTGTAAGATGGAGGTAAACAGTTCTGTTAGTGAGCACATACTCAAAATGTCTGGGTTGCACAGCCGCCTGTCCCAGCTGGACATTAACCTCCCCGACGAGGTGGTCATTGACAGAATCCTTCCGTCGCTCCCACCAAGCTACAAGAGCTTTGTGATGAACTACAATATGTAGGGGATGATGAAGACCATTCCTTAAGTATTTTCAATGCTGAAGTCGGCAGAGGTTGAAATCAAGAAAGAACATCAAGTGTTGATGGTCAATAAGACCACTAAGTTTAAGAAGGGCAAGGGTAAGAAGAACTTCAAGAAGGATGGCAAAGATGTTGCCGCACCCGGTAAGCCAGTTGCCGGGAAGAAGTCAAAGAATGGACCCAAGCCCGAGACTGAGTGCTTTTATTGCAAGGGGAAGGGTCACTGGAAGCGGAACTGCCCCAAATACTTAGCGGATAAGAAGGCCAGCAACACAAAAGGTATATTTGATATACATGTAATTGATGTGTACCTTACCAGTACTCGTAGTAACTTCTGGGTATTTGATACCGGTGCCGTTACTCATATTTGTAACTCACAGCAGGAGCTGCGGAATAAACGGAGACTGGCGAAGGACGAGGTGACGATGCGCGTCGGGAACGGTTCCAAGGTCGATGTGATCGCCGTCGGCACGCTACCTCTACATTTACCTACGGGATTAGTTATGAACCTTAATAATTGTTATTTAGTGCCAAGTTTGAGCATGAACATTCTATCTGGATCTCGTTTGATACGAGATGGCTACTCATTTAAATCCGAGAATAATGGTTGTTCTATTTATATGAGAGATATGTTTTATGGTCATGCCCCTATGGTCAACGGTTTATTCTTAATGAATCTCGAGCGTAATGTTACACATATTCATAGTGTGAATACCAAAAGATGTAAAGTTGATAACGATAGTCCCACATACTTGTGGCACTGCCGCCTTGGTCACATTGGTGTCAAGCGCATGAAGAAGCTCCATGCTGATGGACTTTTGGAGTCTCTCGATTATGAATCATTTGACACATGCGAACCATGCCTTATGGGTAAGATGACCAAGACTCCGTTCTCCGGAACAATGGAGCGAGCAACCAACTTGTTGGAAATCATACATACCGATGTGTGCGGTCCAATGAGCGTTGAGGCTCACGGAGGATATCGTTATGTTCTCACTCTCACTGATGACTTGAGTAGACATGGGTATGTCTACTTAATGAAACACAAGTCTGAGACCTTTGAAAAGTTCAAGGAATTTCAGAATGAGGTAGAGAATCAACGTGACCGAAAGATAAAATTCCTACGATCAGATCGTGGAGGAGAATACTTAAGTCACGAATTTGGTACACACTTAAGAAAATGTGGAATCGTTTCACAACTCATGCCGCCTGGAACACCTCAGTGTAACGGTGTGTCCGAACGTCGTAATCGCACTCTATTGGATATGGTGCGGTCTATGATGTCTCTTACCGATTTACCACTATCATTTTGGGGATACGCTCTAGAGACAGCTACATTCACTTTAAATAGGGCACCGTCTAAATCCGTTGAGACGACACCGTATGAATTATGGTTTGGGAAGAAACCTAAGCTGTCGTTTCTAAAAGTTTGGGGATGCGATGCTTATGTCAAGAAACTTCAACCTGAAAAGCTCGAACCCAAGTCGGAAAAATGCGTCTTCATAGGATACCCTAAGGAAACCATTGGGTATACCTTCTACTTAAGATCCGAAGGCAAGATCTTTGTTGCCAAGAACGGATCCTTTCTGGAAAAAGAGTTTCTCTCGAAAGAAGTAAGTGGGAGGAAAGTAGAACTCGATGAAGTACTACCTCTTGAACCGAAAAGTAGTGCAGCTCAGGAAAATGTTCCTGTGATGCCTACACCAACTGAAGAGGAAATTAATGATGATGATCAAGATACTTCGGATCAAGTTACTACTGAACTTCGTAGGTCCACAAGGACACGTTCCGCACCAGAGTGGTACGGCAACCCTGTCCTGGAAATCATGTTGTTAGACAACGGTGAACCTTCGAACTATGAAGAAGCGATGGCGGGCCCAGATTCCAACAAATGGCTTGAAGCCATGAAATCCGAGATAGAATCCATGTATGAAAACAAAGTATGGACTTTGACTGACTTGCCCGATAATCGGCGAGTGATAGAAAACAAATGGATCTTTAAGAAGAAGACGGACGCGGATGGTAATATTACCATCTATAAAGCTCGACTTGTCGCTAAGGGTTATCGGCAAGTTCAAGGGATTGACTACGATGAGACTTTCTCTCCCGTAGCGAACCTTAAGTCCATCCGAATCATGTTAGCAATTGCCGCATACTATGATTATGAGATATGGCAGATGGACGTCAAAACGGCATTCCTTAACGGTTATCTTAAGGAAGAACTGTATATGATGCAGCCGGAAGGTTTTTTCGATCCTAAGAATGCTAACAAAGTATGCAAGCTCCAGCGATCCATTTATGGGCTGGTGCAAGCATCTCGGAATTGGAACATTCGCTTTGATGAGATGATCAAAGCGTTTGGGTTTATGCAGACTTATGGAGAAGCCTGCGTTTACACGAAAGTGAGTGGGAGCTCTGTAGCATTTCTCATATTGTATGTAGATGACATACTTTTGATGGGAAATGATATAGAATTCTTGGACAGCATTAAGGCCTACTTGAATAGGTGTTTTTCAATGAAGGACCTTGGAGAAGCTGCTTATATATTAGGCATCAAGATCTATAGAAATAGATCGAGACGCCTCATAGGTCTTTCACAAAGCACATACCTTGATAAGATTTTGAAGAAGTTCAAAATGGATCAGTCCAAGAAGGGGTTCTTGCCTGTATTGCAAGGTGTGAGATTGAGCTCGGCTCAATGCCCGACCACGGCAAAAGATAAAGAAGAGATGAGTGTCATCCCCTATGCTTCAGCCATAGGATCTATTATGTATGCCATGCTGTGTACCAGACCTGATGTAAACCTTGCCGTAAGTTTGGTAGGAAGGTACCAAAGTAATCCCGGCAAGGAACACTGGACAGCGGTCAAGAATATCCTGAAGTACCTGAAAAGGACAAAGGACATGTTTCTCGTTTATGGAGGTTACAAAGAGCTCATCGTAAAGGGTTACGTTGACGCTAGCTTCGACACAGATCTGGATGACTCTAAGTCACAAACCGGATACGTGTATATGTTGAATGGTGGAGCAGTAAGCTGGTGCAGCTGCAAGTAGAGCATCGTGGCGGGATCTACATGTGAAGCGGAGTACATGGCAGCCTCGGAGGCAGCGCATGAAGCTATTTGGGTGAAGGAGTTCATCACCGACCTAGGAGTCATACCCAATGCGTCAGGGCCGATCAAACTCTTCTGTGACAACACTGGAGCTATTGCCCTTGCAAAGGAGCCCAGGTTTCACAAGAAGACCAGGCACATCAAGCGTCGTTTCAACTCCATCCATGAAAATGTTCAAGATGGAGACATAGATATTTGCAAAGTACATACGGATCTGAATGTCGCAGATCCGTTGACTAAACCTCTCTCGCGAGCAAAACATGATCAACACCAGAACTCTATGGGTGTTCGATTTATCACAACGTAACTAGATTATTGACTCTAGTGCAAGTGGGAGACTGTTGGAAATATGCCCTAGAGGCAATAATAAAAGGGTTATTATTATATTTCCTTGTTCATGATAATTGTCTTTTATTCATGCTATAACTGTATTATCCGGAAATCGTAATACACGTGTGAATACATAGACCATAACATGTCCCTAGTGAGCCTCTAGTTGACTAGCTCGTTGGTCAACAGATAGTCATGATTTCCTGACTATGGACATTAGATGTCATTGACAACGGGATCACGTCATTAGGAGAATGACGTGATGGACAAGACCCAATCCTAAGCATAGCACAAGATCGTGTAGTTCGTTTTGCTAGAGCTTTTCCAATGTCAAGTATCTCTTCCTTAGACCATGAGATCGTGTAACTCCCGGATACCGTAAGAGTGCTTTGGGTGTACCAAACGTCTCAACGTAACTGGGTGACTATAAAGGTGCACTACAGGTATCTCCGAAAGTGTCTGTTGGGTTGACACGGATCGAGACTGGGATTTGTCACTCTGGATTACGGAGAGGTATCACTGGGCCCACTCGGTAGTGCATCATCATAATGAGCTCAAAGTTACCAAGTGTTTGGTCACGGGATCATGCATTACGGTACGAGTAAAGTGACTTGCCGGTAACGAGACTGAACGAGGTATTGGGATACCGACGATCGAGTCTCGGGCAAGTAACATACCGACTGACAAAGGGAACTGCATACGGGGTTGACTGAATCCTCGACATCATGGTTCATCCGATGACATCATCGAGGAGCATGTGGGAGCCAACATGGGTATCCAGATCCCGCTGTTGGTTATTGCCCGAGAGCCGTCTCGGTCATGTCTACGTGTCTCCCGAACCCGTAGGGTCTACACACTTAAGGTTCGGTGAGGCTAGGGTTATTAGGAAGACTTGTATGTGATTACCGAATGTTGTTCGGAGTCCCGGATGAGATCCCGGACGTCACGAGGAGTTCCGGAAGGGTCCGGAGGTAAAGATTTATATATGGGAAGTTGTCAAATGGACACCGGAAAGATTCGGGGTCATATCGGTATTGTACCGGGACCACTGGAGGGGTTCCGGGGGTCCACCGGGAGGGGCCACCCCTCCCGGGGGGCCACATGGGCTGCGTGGGGAAAGGAGCCAGCCCCTGGTGGGCTGGGCGCGCCTCCCCCCCTTGGGCCCAAGCGCCTAGGGTTGGGGGGGAAACCCTAAAGGGGGCGCACCCCCCTTGCTTGGGGGGCAAGCCCCCCTCCCTGGTCGCCGCCCCCCCTCTAGATCTCATCTAGAGGGGCCGCCCCCCTTGCCCCTTCCCCTATAAATAGAGGGGTGAGGGGAGGTCTGAACACCACAAGTCAAGGTGCAGCCCCTCCCCAACACCTCTCCTCGTCTGCGTGCTTGGCGAAGCCCTGTCGGAGTACTGCTTCTCCACCATCATCACGCCGTCGTGCTGCCGGTGGAGCTGTCTTCCTCAACCTCTCCTTCCTCCTTGCTAGATCAAGACGGAGGAGACGTCACCCGTACTGTACGTGTGTTGAACGCGGAGGTGCTGTCCGTTCAGCACTTGGTCATCGGTGATCTGAATCACGTCGAGTACGACTCCATCATCACCGCTCCCTCGAACGCTTCCGTACACGATCTACAAGTGGTATGTAGATGCAAACTCACTCCCTTGACTTGTTGCTTAGATGAACTCATAGATGGATCTTGGTGAAACCGTAGGAAAAATTTTAATTTTCTGCAACGTTCCCCAACACTTGACATTGTCTTAGGTGATTCCTATCACACACAACCTTTGAAAAAGATTTGTTAGAAAGAGTGAATACCTTAAAATGATTTGTGACAAAGGATAATCCATAAGGATTTTCTCAAAACACAGTTTGAATCCACACGAGTTACGAGTTCCCTGCAAGTTAGATATTTTGAAGAGAAACATAGCAAGGGAATCATAGGTATATTGCTCGGAGTAGACATACATCAGGCAAGTTTTCCTACAACAGGGAATACACAAGATATGTGTGAGGAAAAACAGCTCGTGAAGCAGATAGATAGAGTTCGCTTTTGAACTACAGACTTTTCATCTAAAGCTAACTTTCTTCACCTACAAGGTTAGATAGTGAAGGATATCTATTATAACATATCTAAACACGAGACACATATAGTTTCAAGGGGTGAAGTATCACATCTAGAGAGACATGATTTCCAATCCTCCTTGAAATGCTATTACTCTCCCTGCATGATAGATAAATATTAAGGATAATCATTGCAAGGAAGTAAAGCTTTTGATAGCACCTGCAAACAACTAAGTGGAAGCTAATAACATTGATGAGGGTGTTATTACGATACATGAAAACCAAGTATGTCACCACCATAGGCGGTCCTTCAAGTTCCAAAAGCAAATAGTTCGACGGAAAACCGAATGGCGAAAGGAAACACCCCTACAAATAACCTGCTTATCTATCACTCGATGTTCTTCTCCCCCTTTTTGTCAACAAGTGTCAAAAGGAAAGAGAATGCATATGAGAAACTACTTGTTCGAAGAATCCTCAGAATTGCATATGAGAAACTACTTGTTCGAAGAACCGGCTCTCCTCTAGTTGTGTCTAGCCCTAGAGATTGTTTCTTGCTTGTCCCTCTTTGGGGTGCCCTGCCCCTCCTTATATAAGTTAGAGGGGGCGGCTTACATGTAGAGTCCTTTTAGGATTAGGACTAGTCTCCCTTCTAATACAAACCGGATACAAGTCCGGGTCTTCCTTGTAAAGTAAATATTCGGCACGCCTTTTCTCTTAAACCGGCCCACCATAGCGTGATCCGGCCTTCCATAAACCGCCCGTTGGGCCACCGGGTCTTGTCGCTCCTGTGACCCGCCTGCCGGATTACCAATGAATCGTAAACCGCCATGTCCAAGTGGGTCGCCAGTGAATCGCCAAACTCTAGCCGGGTCATACATCCAGCGGTTTATACCGCGGGGTATATCCCGACATGTCCAAATTTTGGATTTTCGAGTGTGAGCCAGCCAGCCAATGAGAAGCGAGGAACCACCTCCACGTGGATCACCAAGTTGGACACCATCTGAGCCATCCATCACGCGCCCATCCAACGGTTGATCTTCTCCTGAAAAACAAAACCCTAACCCACCTACCCACCCTCTCCCTCTCCCTGCAGATCAGATCCATCCCCACCTTCCTCTCCCTCGTCTCCTCTCTGCCTTCGTCTCCCACGTCTCCCACTGACGCCATCCCCACCAACCACCGCCGCCATCCCCACCCACCACCGTCGCCCCCAACCACCGCCGACCCCCTCCCCTCGCCTTCATCCCCCATATCCACTAGGCCAGGTGCGGACATGGTGTCCCCCTCCTCGTTCTCTGCTAGGGTTAGGATTTCCACCTAACCC
>NC_041393.1:209844836-209891577 GCF_002162155.2 Triticum dicoccoides
CACCCTCTTCCCCTCCCCCACATTCTCTCTTCCCTTGGCAACCGCATGCTGGCTCTCACACCTTGCCGCCGCGACCGGTATGGGGATCTTCAACCTGCTCGACCTGGACGATGGCGCCTCGGGCGACAAGGCCGTCGTCTGCATCGTCAAGAAGGTCGTCCCGCCTGACAACCCTGACAAGCCCACCAGGGCCAGCAAGAAGGCTGCCAAGCACAAGGCCAACACTGCCGCCACCCCCGACGCCCATGAGGACCAGCCGCCGCAGCACCACCACCAGCAGCTCTATCCCCAAGGTATCCTACGAGCGCGCCCCGACCCCACCCTCTCCCGATCTGTATGTTGGTCCAGATCGCTACTTTCGATTCCCTGGTTGGCCTGGCGACTGCATTCTGGTGCATCGTGGCGTAGCGGAGGTGTTGGATTAGGGATCTGGCACTCTGGATCGGTTAAATCTTTGTTAGTTATTTAGTTTATCTACACTGTAAAGATCAGTATAGCCTGCAACTTGGGCAAGTTCAGTGTTGTTGTTAAGCGGGTCATGCACTGCAGCCGCTGCAACCAGACGGGCCACTTCAGGACCACCTACGCCGCTCCCATATGAGCTTCTGAGCCACTGCTGCTGCCGGTGGCGGTGGCAGTGTGAATGAAGAAGAACAAGTTAGAAGTTGGCGCCTATTATGCAAACATCCTTCTTGCAGATTAGTGTTCCTTTTTGGTTATACAGTGCTAGGTTATATACCGTTGTTGGTTTAGCCATGACGATGATGGTGATTTAATAATAATGCCGTTAACTTATGCTTGCCCTGCTAGACTAGACCAAGGGAAGATATAAGAGTAATTATGTGTGCTCAGGCAGGAGCTGGCTGTTCCATGGAATGATTGAAATATGTACGTGACCCCTGAATCAAATGGCACGTACTGAGACTGGGATGGACCCTGATGTTGGCTGTGCAACCTCTGGTGAACCATACATGTCTTTTTTTCCTTTTCTTTTTATCACCAGTTTCAGTTCTATCTGCACCTACATTGTGATGTGTTTCTTTTGCTCCCATGTGTACATGCTGTAGCTGTGGTGATGCTGCATTTTCTTCATCCTTATGTTTTCTTCTTTGCCGGTATATATATTGGTATAGTATGTGGATTCATTCATCATTGTTTATGGTGTTGAGTGAGTCTTGTTGATCCTGATGTGTTTTGTCAGGTCACACTACACATGCCTGTGAGGTGAAGTGCCAGAGCTCCACATGAAAATCTGTAGGAACCAGGCCTGTCATTTTTAATAAATATTACATCATCAAAGCTGTTTTATGCATGCTGCTGGTAATTGTATATTCTCTCCTAACAGTTTTATTACTTGTTGTATGCAGGCTGATTGGAGCCTACAATCAGGCTATTTTTTCCTTTAAACACCTATTTGTTTTGGTATCAGGTGCTCCTTGAGCTGTGTAAGAACAAGCAGACCATCATTTCACCATCTTCTCCAGGGTATTTCATCTCTTTGGCCTCTTCCAGCACTGTCTTCTTTGTTCCTGACTATAAACATTGATGCATGTGCCCTGTTCTAAAGTGGAAAATCATTTGCTTGTAGCTTGTACTGTCCATCTGTTGTGTTACTTGCACTATGCTGGTACTTATCATTTGCAAAATATATCTCCATTTTCACAATTATGAGAATGTCATATGCATTGTTTCCTGTTAAATCTAAAGTTTTGCAGCAATTTTTCATCGTTATGAGAATTTTATATTCACGGACTCACTTGATTATGTTTCTAAATTATCATAATTTATTATTTGCAGATGCTAGCCTTCAGTCTTCAGAAGTTGGAGCTCTAGGAAGAAGAATCCTGAAGAAAACCCACACCCAGCAATGCGTTTTAGCTCACTGGACTAGTTATCTATTTATTTAGTTGTATTTTAGCTAAATACTAGATTTGTACTATTATCTCACTATTACCAGATTTGTATTTTAGCTGAAAACCAGATTTGTACTATTACCAGCAATGCGTTTTAGCTCACTGGACTAGTTATATGTATATCTGTATCATTGTAATTTACTTTGCTTGGATGTTGTATGACATATTATGCCTTATTGGCTCTTTTTAAATCAAATTATCTAATTGCGCAAATATAGAACAATCACATGGTACAGAAAGAGTGATCTTGGCGTTTAAAATGAAAAAGAAATAAAAAAAAACTGACAAGTTGGTTGGAAAAACGTTGAGGCCCAAAAAAATGTATACTGTAAAAGACTGTGGCCCAAAAAAATGGCTGTTGGGCTTGGCCCATGTAGCTTACAAAAAATGAAAGGAAAAAACACTAAATGGGCTGAATTAATGGGCTCGGCCCATGTAAAACACCGAATTGGACCGGGCTGATTCCTATCCACGTCAGCTTGCCACGCTGGATACCTACGTGGCCTGGGGAGGTTGCTAGTGACCAAAAATTTGATCGTGGAACCAACGACCTTTTACATATCACAAAGAAGGTCATGAATGTCAGTTTACGACGGTCAGCTTTTGACCTTCTGTTTTTGGTCACAAAAAGGTCGCAAATGAAAAACAATGACCATTCAGTGACCAATAGTGGTGGTCACAAGTTGACATATTTCTTGTAGTGCTCCCCCAGCACGAGATCCATCCCCTGTGTGGCATCCTGGCGTGTCTTGTCGAATGCCAGGACCCGCGTGGAGCGATGCTTGACCTCGTGAGGGAGAACCGCTTCTGCTCTGTAGACGAGGAAGAACAGCGTCTCTCTTGTTGGCTTGGTCACGGTGGTGCGGATGGACCAGAGCACGGACTGCAGCTCGTCGAGCCAACCCCTGTTGGAGGCCTCGATCTTCTTCTTGAAGGTCCTGGTCTTGAGCCCCCTCATGACTTCTGCATTGGCCCGCTCGGCCTGGCCGTTGCTCCGTGGGTGTGCCACTGAGGCGTAGCATATCTGCATTCCAAGGTTAGCACGGTATGTTTTGAAAAGGTTGCTGGTGAACTGCGAGCCGTTGTCGGTGATGATGCGGTTGGGGACCCCAAACCGGCTCACGATTCCCTTGATGAACTTGACGGCCGATCTGACTGGGATAGTGCGCACGACCTCTACCTCCGCCCACTTTGTGAACTTGTCGATGGCGACGTAGAGGTACCGGTAGCCCCCCGGTGCTCGAGGGAACGGCCCCAAAATGTCTAGCCCCAGACCGCGAACGACCATGTGAGCGGGATTGTCTGGAGGCCCTGTGCGGGCTAGTGGCTTTTCTTGGCGTGAAACTAGCATGCTTCGCAGGAGTGCACCAGCTCTGCGGCATTGTTGAGCGCGGTGGGCCAGTAAAAGCCACTGCGGAATGCCTTGCCCACCAGAGTGCGTGGAGAGGAATGATGCCCGCAGTGCCCACCATGTATGTCCGCTAGCAGCTCGAGCCCCTGTTCCCTGGAGATGCACCGCAACGACACGTCATTGCGCCTCTTGCGATATAACTCACCATCTTGGATGCAGTACGCGGTAGCTTGACGGGCCACACGCTCGGCGTCTTCCTCCTTCTCTGGCAGGGTCCCCTGAAGCAAGTACGCCTTGAACTCTTCGGTCCAGCACCCCTCCTGAGGCTCGAGCGCAAGCAGCAGGCGGGCGCCCGAGGGGTGGCCACAGGCTGGGGCGCCCGTCTCAGGTGCCTGTGGCAAGTCCTCATGAGGCGGTGCTGGAGTCGTGGCGTGGGGAGTCACAGACGGCTTGAAGAGCCGCTCCTCAAACACCCCCAGCTCCTGAGGGAGCCTGCGGAGGCCCTCTTGGCAATGTCGTCCGCTTCCTTGTTCGTTCCACGCGGCATGTGTTGCAGTTCCACGCCCCTGAACCGCTTCTCCATCTTGCGCACCTCTTCTAGGTACGCCTCCATGTGCTCGTCCTTAGGCATGTACTACTTGTTGGAGAAGTTGACGAGGAGCTGAGAGTCGCCCTTGATGGTGAGGCGCTTCACTCCCAGCGCGGCCGCGACCCTGAGTCCGGCGAGCAAGCCTTCGAATTCTGCAATGTTGTTGGAGACCTTCTCGCCCTGCTGGAAGCAGAGCTGTACTGCGTAGCAGAGCTTGTCCTTGGTGGGTGAGATGAGGACGGCCCCCGCTCCTACACCTTGTCGCGCAAACGCCCCATCAAAGTACATGATCTATCCATCCGGTTCTTCGTCTCCTGGCAGGAGGGAGCGACCCTCACCTACTCCGTGGTCGGGAGCATCGGTCCACTTGGCCACGAAGTCCGCGAGGGCCGCACCCTTGATGACCCTGGTGGTGCTGAACTCGAGATTGAATGCTTGAAGCTCGATGTTCCATTCGGCAACTCGCCTGGCGGCATTCGGTCTCCGGAGCACCCTCTCTAGAGGGTACGCCGAAACAACCTTAATGGGGTGGCCTCGAAAGTAGTGGCGCAGTTTCCGGGAGGCCACCAGGAGCACGAGCAGGAGCTTCTGAGGCATGGGATAGCGCGCACGGGCCTCCCCAGTACCGTGCTGACAAAGTAGACTGGGTTCTCAACGAGGGGGGACGCATCAATGGAGTCTTGTTCTTCATGATAGCGCGGGTCCTCCATGGCTTTGTGAGGTCCGCCCTTGGGAGCCTCGGTGGCTGCGGGGTCGACCATGGCCTCGGGAGGAATATCGACCACCGGGTCGGTCGAGGCCCCAGACGCACCGTCGTGAGGGTGTTGTGCCTTGCTCGATGGTTGTGCATCCTGCTAAGGTTTCTTGGACGGGCGTTCCTTCCTTAGTGCTACCAGGGCGGCGCTGGCTGAGTGAGGGGTGGCTGCTAGATAGAGCACCAAGGGCTCGAGAGGGTGCGGTGCCACCATTACTGGCGGGCTGGTCAAATATCTCTTGAGGTCTTGAAAGGCTGCGTCCGCCTCTGGGGTCCACTCGAATGGCTCCTTCCTCTTCATCAGCTTGAAGAACGGGAGGGCGCGCTCCTCCAGTTTGGAAATGAAGCACCCAAGTGAGGTTACGTAGCCCGCCAGCTTCTGCATCTCCTTCAGGCTCTACGGAGGGCTCATGTCCTCTATCGCCTTGACCTTCTCTTGGTTGGCCTCGATCCCTTTGTGTGACACCAAGAAGCCTAGAAGCTTGCTAGAGGGAACCCTGAACACACATTTCTCGGGATTAAGCCGAAGATCCACCTTGTGTAGGCTGGCAAACATCTCCTCCAGATCTTCTATCAGGGTCATGGCCTCCTGAGACTTTACCACTATATCGTCAACTAGGCCTCTGCGTTCCTCCCAAGCTGCAAACCCAGGGTGATATGCATCAGTTGCTGGAATGTTGCCCCGCATTACGCAGTCCGAAGGGCATGCAGGTGTCGCAGTACACCCTGCAGGGGGTCAGGAACACCGTTTTCTCCACATCCTACACGACCATCTTGATCTGGTGGTAGCCTGAGAAGGCATCCAAGAAGCATAACAGGTCACATTCTGCGGTGGAGTCCATGATCTGGTTGATGCGAGGGAGCGGGAAGGGATCTTGCGGGCAGGCCTTGTTGAGGTTGGTGAAGTCGACACCCATGCGCTCCTTCCCTCCTTTCTTCGGGACGATGACGGGGTTCGTCAGCCACTCCGGGTACCGTACCTCTCTAATGACCCCTGCGGCTTGTAGCATACGGGTTTCCTAGACGATGAAGGAATGTTTCTCGGTGGACTGGCGATGGGCCTTCTACTTCACCGGTCGCACGTTTGGGCATACCCTCAGGTGGTGCTCGATTATTCCCCTTGGGACCCTAGCCAAATGTTTGGGTTCCCAAGCGAATACATCCTTGTTGGCTTGCAAAAAGTTGACCAATGCCTCCTCTTGGTCACGAGGGAGGCCAGCCCCTATGGTGAAGGTGGCGCTGACCACCCCATCCTCACTGACCAGCACTTGCTTCATTTTGGCTCGGTCTTGGGAGAACAATTGCTTCTTCTTGGCTGGCGCTGCTTCTGGGGCCTCCTGACCCCCTTTCTCGTCGGGTAGCGTGGATGCGGCTGACCTGAAGGCGAGCTTGAGGGCCTGCAGTGCACCCTTGGTGTCTCCCGCCACCGTGAGGACACCGTTGCTGCCGAGCATCTTCATGAGGTTGTACGTAGGGTGGGTCGCATTCATAAACTGGGCCAAGCCTAGGAACCCCAGAATGGCATTGTATGGCAGGTCGATCTTGGTGATGTCGAAGTCGATGAGCTCGGTGCGGTAGTTGTCGCGGGTCCCGAAGGTTACACGGAGGAGGATCTTCCCCAGGTGGCTGGTGGAGCCACCGCCGACCCCAGAGAAAGGCTTGGAGGGGCGGAGCCGGCTGGGCGGCACGTGCAGCAGGCAGAATGCCTCTAGGGAGAGCACGTTGAGGCCAGCCCCGCCGTCGATGAGGGTTCTGGTGACCACCACGTTGCAGATGGTGGGGGTGCAGAGCATTGGGAGCGTGCCTGCTCCCATCGTGGTGGCAGGATGATCCTCGAGGCCGAACGTGAGGTCGGCCTTGGGTGCCGTCTAGCCCAGGGGATCCCCCGAGCCCACCTGGGTGGCACTTACCTGCTGGTAGAACTGCTTGATGTGGCGGTCAGAGGGTGGCGCCTGCGAGCCACCCAGGAGAGCTGCGACGACCGAGGGCGGCGGTGTTGTGTAGCGGGTGAGGAAGAGGTCGCGCAGCTCCTCCCAGGAGGCCACATAGGACGCCGGCAGGTTGAGAAACCAGGCGCGCGGTGCGCCTACAAGGGCCATGGGGAGCCAGTTGGCCTTCACCTTGTCGTCTCTGCTGGCCGCCCAGACTGCCTCCTCGTATGCTTGGAGAAAGGCGGCCGGATCCGCCGCGCCATCATAACGTGGCGGCATCTCCGATCGGACCTTGGTCGGCCACTGCACCTGCCGCAGGGAGAGGGTGAAATAGCGTAGCCCCTGTGCTTCTCCGGGAGCGCGTGTCGACTGGGCCGATGGAGGAGCGCCCTCCATCGGGGTAAGCGGCACGATCTGGAGGTCAAGGTAGAAGATTCCAACACACCCATATCTGGCGCACCAAATGTCGGATTACGGGTTCCGCAAACCCTTGAGAGGTTCGAACTCTGGGGTGCGTGCGGAGATCTCAATCTACCCAGCCTGCCTACTCACAATCCTCCTAAGCCTAGCGCGCCAAGCTCAAAGAGACAAAGAGACACATCAGTTTATCCTGGTTCAGGCCACCTTGCAGTGTAATGCCCTACTCCAGCGTTTTGGTGGATTGCCTCAGAGGGCTGAGGATGAACTAGTATAGTGGATGAACTAGCCTCGGGAGGTGAGGTGTTCTTGAGATCAAGGGAGCTGGTGTGGTGTGAGCTAGTTCGACTTGTCTTGTGTTCTATGGTGGTGGCTAGTCCTATTTATAGTGGCCTTGGTCCTCTTCCAAATGTTGGCGGGAAGGGATCCCACAACGGCCGGATTTGAAAGGGGACAAGTAGTACAGCTTATCCTGACAAAAGTAGTCTTCGCCTGCGAAAAGCCTCTCGTCATGATGCTGCGTGGGCTCGTCGATGAGCTCCATCCTGTCGTCCTGGCGGTCTTGGTCTCGTTGCACCAGAATGGAAACCTTTGGCTGATTCGTCGGTACTCCGCGCCTGTGGCTTGCCTCCTTTGCACCGAAGAGGAAACCTGCGCTCTACGCCCGCCTGGCCTTGGTCATCATGGCTCACGTCAGCTGAGCCTCGTGAGGTGAACCTTGCATAGAACTCTTCGCCCCTCGGGAGCCAGTCTGAGGAGGCTGATCCCCTCGGGGGTCTTGGCGTCGGCCGCCTCGCTAGGCTTGGCCCCTCACGAGGGTCTTGAGTTGTTGATGCTCAAGCTGGACCGTACTAGGCCGTCGATGGAGCCACGTGGTGGGCCACAAGCAGGCAGGGCTGGATACCCCCATATCTAGGACGCTGCCAGCTGTCCCGAGCGCAGCTGCTCCTCGACTCTCCTCCTACCTTGGAGAAGCAAGAAGAGTGGAGGGCTGCTATCCAAAGCCTCATTGACTATGCCAACAAAAATGGCCACCGGGGAGCAAGACCCTCACGGCGCCGAAATGACAAGTCGACGCGTGCGGGCAGTGCAAGGGTCGAGGGCGCTGAAACCACGGTGCACTCCCCTCTGCCACGGTTGGCCCGTCTGGGCGACGCCCGAGACAATGTGTCCACGACATCATCAGACCCACGGACACACCGTGACCAGTGCCAAGTTTTTCAAGAGCGCCTCAAGGAGGACGCCTGGACTACTATAGAACGATGACGGGAAGCACGTCACCAGTCCGATAGGTGTGCTGGGCCTGCTGAGTACAGGCCTGGGCCGGGGGATGCTAGTGACTTGCCATATGCAATCACTTGTCCAGCATTCACCCGCGAGCTACGGAAATTCCAGTGGCCCAACATCCGCACGTTCAAACCAGATGTCCTAGAGAAGTACGACGGCAAGACTCACCCGTCTGAGTTCTTAAGCGTCTACACTATTGCAATGCAAGCTGCCAGAGCACGAGACGACAAGATACTTGCCAACTATTTCCTGTTGGCACTTAAGCCCAACGTTAGGTCATAGTTGATGCATATGCCGATAGATTCCATTGCCTCTTGGTCCGACCTATGCCACGAGTTTGTTGGTGCCTTCACAGGTGGCCACGTAGCTCCTGGGCAGGCAAGTGACTTGCACGTGATCCCTCAGAGAGACGGCGAATCCTTGCGCAAGTACATACAGAGGTTTAGCCGTGTGCAGTACAACATCCCCGACATTCATCCCGCCACTGTCATCAGCGCATTCCATGAGAACATGCGCAATCGAAAGATGCGTGAAGAGTTGGCCATGAACAAGCTCGCGGATGTTGCCGAGTTGTACATTCTGGCTGACAGATGCGCCCGAGCGGAGGAAGGAAGGAGGTACCCCGGCAAAGACGCCGACCTGGGAAGTGACTCAGAAGACGAAGACATCGTCTCCCCAGCGAAGAAAGGCCGGTGGCATAACAGGAAACACAAGGGCAAGACCGTGCTTGTCGTTGAGGAATCCGGCGACCCCGACACCGCCAAGAAGGCCAAGGTCGACGACCCCGGCATGGAGGTTGCCGGGTGCGACGCCTGCTGGGCCTTGGCGGTTGCCGGCAAGTCAGAGGGCTCCGGCAAGCAGTACTGCAAGATTCACCGTACCAAGGGTCACGACCTCAAGAACTGCCGCCAAGTGGAGCTGCTGATGGAGAAGCAAAGGGCCGAGTACGAGAGACGAGATAAGGAGAAGGGCCAAGGAGGCGCTGAAGGGTCCGGCAAGAAGCATGGTGGCCAAGGAGGACGCAACAACAAGGAAAAGCAACAAGAGAGACCTGCCCGAGGCCGCGACAAGAAATAGGAGGATGACGATCGTGATGATGACGACGAATCCAGCGAGCATGAGTTCTAGAAGGCGACATAAGTCATTTTTGTCGACGGAGGTGCTTCTATGCATTCTTCCCATCGCCAACTGAAACAGTGGGCGCGTGAGATTAATGCAACGGAACCAATGGACGATGCCCAGAAGCCGTTGAGGTGGTCTCACACGCCTATCGTTTTGGACGTCGAGGATCACCCTGATCGCATCACTGCGGTCGGGTGTTTTCCATTGTTGGTATCCCCAATAATACGCAACCTCAAGGTGACAAAGATGTTAGTTCATGGTGGGGCCGGCCTTAACTTGATCTCGCCCAACGTGGTCAAGAGGCTGCAGATACCCGATGAAGATCTCGAGGAGATGGGCACGTTCCAAGGGATCAATCCGAGTAGGAGTCAGCCCAAGGGAAAGGTCACGCTACCAGTTACATTTGTTGGCGACCACAATTACAGGACGGAGAGGATCGTTTTTGATGTCGGTGAGATCCCGTTGCCATACAACGGGATCCTTGGCTGCCCCGCGCTGGCCAAGTTCAGGGCGGCGGCGCACTATGCCTACAACAAGTTGAAGATGCCTAGCCCGATGAGCATCATCACTGTTGGCTGTGATAGGAAGGATGCACTCATCTACGCCGATCAGCTCTATCGAGAGGCGGTTGCAGCATCTGCCGCCAAGGCACCTGCTCCTGCCACCGGGAAGAGGACCAGTAAGGCTTCGACCACCGACAAGACTCCTTGCTCTGGCAAGGGCTCCTGTACCCTCTCCGGGAAACGCGCCTCCCTGGAGTGTTGTGTTTCCGCTGGAGACGTGCCAGAGAGCTCTACCGGCAAGAGCAAAAATTCCAAGGCGGCCCCGCCGGAAACCATGAAGGTGTCCGTCAAGGAGGATGACATGGGCGGAGCTTTCGTCATAAGCTCCACCCTTGACAGCGAATAGGAAACGTCGCCTTCCTGCGGGCGAATGTCGATGTGTTTGCATGGCAAGCATCCGACATCCCCGGAGTTCCCAGGAAGGTGATTGAGCACCATCTTGCCATCCGCCCTCATGCACGGCCCGTCAAGCAGAAGGTCAGAAAGCAAGCTTTGGAGCGACAAGAGTTTATCATCTAGGAGACCAGGAAGTTGGAGGCCGCAGGTTTGGTCAAGGGAGTTCTCCACCCGACGTGGTTGGCCAATCTGGTCATAGTACATAAGGCAAATGGGAAGTGGAGGCTATGTATCAACTGTAATGATATCAATAAAGCCTACCCAAACGATCCTTTCCCATTACCACGTATCTTTCAGATAGTGGACTCCACTGCTGGGTGCGACCTGCTGTCATTCCTTGATGCCTACTCAGGGTATCATCAGATATTCATGACGAAGGAAGATGAAGAGAAAACTGCGTTCATCACCCCATGTGGTACATACTGCTTTGTACGGATGCCTTTTGGGTTGAAGAGCGCTGGTTCAACGTTTGCTCGAGCGGTCCAAATTGGTTTTGAGCCCTAGCTCCATAGAAATATGGAAGCTTACATGGATGACATAGTGGTCAAGACCAAAGACAAGGCTACACTCGTGCAGGACATGGAAGAAACTTTCGCAAACTTGCGCAGGATCAACCTCAAGCTCAACCCAGAGAAGTGTGTATTCGGCGTTCCGTCCGGCAAGCTTCTTGGGTTCTTTGTGTCTCAATGCGGGACTGAAGCAAATCCAGATAAGATCAAAGCAATCAAGCAAATTGAGGCACCAAGACGGGTCAAGGATGTCCGGAGGCTCGCCGGCTGCGTCACCACCCTGAGCAGGTTCATCTCTAAATTTGCTGAGCGCGCCCTCCCCTTTTTCAAGGTTTTGAAAAAGGCCAGTCCAATGAAATGGACCTCGGAGGCAGAGGCACCACTGCAAGATTTGAAGAGATACCTCTCCTCTATGCCAATACTGGTCGCACCCAAGCCACAAGAGCCGTTGCTGCTATACCTGGCAGCGACAAATCAAGTGGTCAGTGTTGCACTAGTGGCGCAAAGGAAAGTTGAGGAGGAGGCGACAACAGAGGCAAGGCCCTTAGGAGAAGAGCTAGACCCGCCAGGATCTGATCCCGGCAAGGGAGAACCCCCGACAGGATCCGATCCCGGCAAAATAGCGTATGCGCAAGCAGGCGAGGTAAAGTAGAGGAAGAAGATGGTGCAGCACCCAGTCTACTTTGTCAGCTCCCTTTTGTAGGGGGCTAGGTCGAGGTACTCTCGGATGCAGAAGTTGCTTTTCGGTCTCCTTATGGCCTCGAGAAAGCCGCATCATTATTTTCAAGCACACGAGATCACTGTCGTCACTCGCCTCCCGTTGCAACGGATTTTGCACAATCCAGATGTGACGGGGAGGATTGTGGAGTGGGCAGTGGAGCTGTCAAGCTTTGGGCTCAGATTTGAATGTACCTCGATGATCAAGAGCAGAGTATTAGCAGAATTCATAGCAGAATGGACATCCATGCCCGACGAAGAAGTTCAGGAAACCACCCTTCCCGACAAAGAGGCAAGTAGTCATTGGATTATGTACTTTGATGGAGCCTTCTCGTTACAAGGTGCAGGTGCCGGCGTGTTGCTCGTCGCTCCCACTAGAGAACGCCTCAAGTACGTGATCCAGATGCACATCCCTCGAGAGAGGTCGACAAACAACACCGCTGAATACGAGGGGCTGCTCTTTGGTCTCAGGATGTGACCTTGGGATTAGGAAGCTTATCACGAGAGGAGATTCACAACTTGTCATCAGGAAAGTGAACAAGGATTATCAGAGCCCGCTAATGGAGGCTTATGTGGATGAAGTGAGGAAGTTGGAAGAGCGCTTTGACAGTCTACAAGCAGAGCATGTTCATCAAGCAGAGAACAACATTGCCAATGACCTGCCGAAGCGCGCTGCCCTCAAGCTACCTGTGGAACCAGGTACCTTTGTGCTTCAATTAACTCAGCCATCCGTCAATCCATCAGCAAAGCAGAACAAGCGAAGGAAAGTGGGGCCTGGCAAGTACTTTCCCGCAAACCTCCCAGGAGCCGCAGTCAAGGAAGTTGCCGGGTACCCCAAGCTTGCTGAAGAGCAGCAGCCCCCCCGACAGGGGCCCAGGACCTTGCCATCGAGGCAGCTGCCCCCACAGCAGAAAGCATGCCCTTGGTCCTTATTGTCGAGCCCCAGGCTCCGGCATGGGCGCATCATAGAGTCTGTTTCCTCCGAACATGGGAGCTCCCCAAGGAGCAGGAAGAAGCAGAGAAAGTAGCCCACCGGTCGAGCATGTACTAGTTTGTGGATGATGCCCTTTACATAAGAAGACCAAACAGGGTGAAATTGAAGTGTATTCCTCGGGAGGACGGGCTGGAGTTGTTGGCAGAGATACACGGAGGCATATGTGGCTCCCACATAGGGTCAAGAGCCCTTGCCGGCAAAGCATTTTGGCAAGGTTTCTTCTGGCCCACTGCCCTCTAGGATGCAACGACACTAGTAACCAAGTGTGAAGCGTGTCAGTTTCATTCGAAGAAGCTTCATGTACCATCTCAAGCCCTTCAAACAATCCCTCTCTCCTGGCCATTTTTGGTCTGGGGGCTCGACATACTGGGCCCCTTTCCCTGCGCTATCGGGGGCTTTGAGTACTTGTACGTCGCGATTGACAAGTTTGGAAAGTGGCCAGAAGTGGAGCCAGTAAGAAACGTGACAACACAATCAGCCGTCAAGTTCTTCAAGGGACTCGTCTGCTGTTTTGGTGTGCCAAACAGAGTCATCACTGACAACAGCACACAGTTCATGAGCCGCACCTTCATGCAGTATATCCAGGACCTTGGTAGTAAGGTATGCTTCGCTTCTGTTGCTCATCCAAGGAGCAATGGCCAAGCGGAAAGGGCAAATGCTGAAGTATTGCGAGGCCTCAAAACAAGAACTTTTGACAGGCTGCGCAAGTGTGGAAGGCGCTGGATGGATGAATTGCCAACGGTTCTTTGGTCAATCAAAACGACACCAAATCGAGCCACTGGTCAAACACCCTTTGCCCTGGTTTACGGGGCAGAACCAGTTCTCCCAACTGAACTCATATACGAGTCACCTCGAGTGCTCGCTTATGATGAGCTTGAGCAAGAGCAGTTGCGCCAAGATGATGCGACGCTCCTTGAGGAAGATCGTCTTTGATCTGTTGTGCGAGCCGCTCACTACCAGCAAGCCTTGCGCCGCTATCATAGCCGCAAGGTTCACGCCTGAAGCCTTAGGGAAGGCGGCCTTGTTCTTCGGCGCGTTCAGTCCGCCAAGAATTCAAACAAGTTGACACCGAAGTGGGAAGGCCCCCTATCGGGTAATACGAGTCACCAGGCCCGACGCAGTCCAGTGAGCAACTCCTGGAATATCGAACATCTTCGCAAGTTTTACCCATAGGGCGCGGCTGCCGGGAGCTCCGGCAACCACCTTCTGTACTAGCCTTGCCGGCAAGGCATGTAACCCTATATACAGAGCCAGGCGCAGGCCCTGTGCGCGGCGAGATAGTCTTTAGCTTGTACAGTTCCTGCTAGTTTCCATGCTTATATATATGTATGCATGCGTACTTGTCCAGGATATTGTGCTACCTTAGATTCTAACAGGTATTGGGAAATGATGTCTACTACACAAATTTCTTCTTGTAGACGTTGTTGGGCCTCCAAGTGCAGAGGTTTGTAGGACAGTAGCAAATTTCCCTCAAGTGGATGACCTAAGGTTTATCAATCCGTGGGAGGCGTAGGATGAAGATGGTCTCTCTCAAAAAACCCTGCAACCAAATAACAAAGAGTCTCGTGTGTCCTCAACACACCCAATACAATGGTAAATTTTATAGGTGCACTAGTTCGGCGAAGAGATGGTGATACAAGTGCAATATGGATGGTAGATAAAGGTATTTGTAATATGAAATTATAAAAACAGCAAGGTAGCAAGCAGTAAAAGTGAACGTAAACGGTATTGCAATGGTAGGAAACAAGGCCTAAGGTTCGTACTTTCACTAGTGCAAGTTCTCTCAACAATAATAACATAATTGGATCACATAACAATCCCTCAACATGCAACAAAGAGTCACTCCAAAGCCACTAATAGCGGAGAACAAACGAAGAGATTATGGTAGGGTACAAAACAACCTCAAAGTTTTCCTTTTTGATCTATCTATTCAAGAGTCCGTAGTAAAATAACATGAAGCTATTCTTTCCGTTCGATCCATCATAGATTTCATACTAGAATAACACCTTAAGACACAAATCAACCAAAACCCTAATGTCACCTAGATACTCCATTGTCACCTCTAGTATCCGTGGGCATGATTATAAGATATGCATCACACAATCTCAGATTCATCTATTCAACCAACACAAAGTACTTCAAAGAGTGCCCCAAAGTTTCTACGGGAGAGTCAAGACGAAAACGTGTGCCAACCCCTATGCATAGATTCCCAAGGTCATGGAACCCGCAAGTTGATCACCAAAACATACATCAAGTGGATCACGTGAATATCCCATTGTCACCACAGATAAGTACAGCAAGACATACATCAAGTGTTCTCAAATCCTTAAAGACTCAGTCCGATAAGATAGCTTCAAAGGGAAAACTCAATCCATTACAAGAGAGTAGAGGGGGAGAAACATCATAAGATCCAACTATAATAGCAAAGCTCGCGATACATCAAGATCGTGCCATAGAGAGAACACGAGAGAGAGAGATCAAACACATAGCTACTGGTACATACACTCAGCCCCGAGGGTGAACTACTCCCTCCTCGTCATGGAGAGCGTCGGGATGATGAAGATGGCCAGCGGTGAGGGATCCCCCCTCCGGCAGGGTGCCGGAACAGGGTCCCGATTGACTTTTGGTGGCTACAGAGGCTTGCGGCGGCGGAACTCCCGATCTATCTTCTCCATCGATGTTTTTAGGGTATATGGGAATATATAGGTGAAAGAAGTCGGTCGGGGGACGCCCGAGGGTCCCACGAGACAGGGGGCACGCCCAGTAGGGGGCCCCCCACCCTCGTGGCTTCCTCGAAGCTTCTCTGACGTGAACTCCAAGTCTCCCGGATCATGTTCGTTCCAAAAATCACGCTCCCAAAGGTTTCATTCCGTTTGGACTCCGTTTGATATTCCTTTTCTTTGAAACACTGAAATAGGCAAGAAAACATCACTATGGGCTGGGCCTCCGGTTAATAGGTTAGTCCCAAAAATAATATAAAGTTTATAATAAAGCCCATAAACATCCAAAACAGATAATAAAATAGCATGAATGCTTCATAAATTATAGATACGTTGGAGATGTATCAGCATCCCCAAGCTTAATTCTTACTCGTCCTCGAGTAGGTAAATGATAAAAGAAAGAATTATGAAGTGTGAATGCTAGCAGGTGCACAAGTTTGATCAATGATAATTTCAATCACCTTTTCTAGCATGATTATATGTCATAACAGTGGCTCATCTCATAAAACTTTTCATGAACAAGTAACAAGCCATTCACAAGTTAAAGCATTGACCATAAACTTTCTTGAAAACTAGCAAACTTCATTATCAGTCATCAAACAATTGCAATTCATCTTATTTTCAGGAAGGGTCTATGTTAGAGCTTTGATTTAGCAAACTCCACATACTCAACTATCATATAGTATTATACAATTGCTAACACTCATGCAATACTTATGGTTATGGAGTTTTAATCGGCTACTGAGAAAGATAGGGGCTTATAGTGTTGCCTCCCAACTATTCACCTTTGGGTGATGTTAACAATAATAGTTCATGCTAACTTACATCCAATTGGATATATATATCAGGATCTTTCCAACACGAGGTGCTTGCCAAAGGATAAAATGAAAAAGGGAAAGGTGAAGATCACCTTGACTCTTGCATAAAGTAAAAGATAGGCCCTTCGCAGAGCGAAGCAGGGATTTGCACAGGTGCCAGAGCTCGATTTTGAAATAGAGATAAATAATTTGAGAGGTGTGATCTCATTGTCAACATAACAACCAAGAGTTCCCAATATCTTCCATACTACATACATTATAGGTGGTTCCCAAATAGAATGGTAAAGATTTTACTCCCCCTCCACCAACAATCACACTCCACGGCCATCTGAAACAACAGGGTACCGTCCATACCAACAACAGTCCTGGGGGAGTTTTGTTTGCCATTATTTTTTATTTGATTTTGATCTTTTTGATCATGGGACTGGGCATCCCGGTTACCAGCCTTTTTCGCGTGAATGATGAGCGGAGTCCACTCATCTTGAGAATAACCCACCTAGCATGGAAGATACTGACAGCCCCTAGTCGCTACATGAGCGATTCAGGCATAGAAAACAAATTATTGTTTGAAGGTTTAGAGTTTGGCACATGCAAATTTACTTGGAACGGTAGGTAAATACCGCATAAAGGTAGGTATGGTGGACACTCA
Source organism: Triticum dicoccoides (assembly GCF_002162155.2). NCBI lineage: Eukaryota > Viridiplantae > Streptophyta > Magnoliopsida > Poales > Poaceae > Triticum > Triticum dicoccoides. The sequence goes on from NC_041393.1 coordinate 209,861,567, forward strand.
TGGAAAAAACTAGGTTTAAGGATATTTGGAAGCACAAGTAGTATCTCTACTTGGTGCAAGGAATTTTTGCTAGCATGAGGGGGAAAGGCAAGCTCGACATGTTTGAATGATCCATGACAATATACTGTAACTGAGATGTGAGAAAACATAACCCATTACGTTGTCTTCCTTGTCCAACATCAACTCTTTAGCATGTCATACTTAATGAGTGCTCACAATTATAAAAGATGTCTAAGATAGTATATTTATATGTGAAATCCCTCTTCCTTCAATATTCTTTCATGAATTGTTCAAACCAATACAATGCTTGCGAACTTTCAATAAATTTACAACCTCTACTTCTTAGATGTGAAGTCATTACTCCCCATGGGATAAGCAAATGAGACATATATAATTTCAGATTTATGGCATTCAACTCATTCAACCATTTACTCATAGGATATAAGTGAAGCACACGGTAAATGACAAACTACTCCAAAAAGATATAAGTAAAGATCAATGAGTAGTTAAATAATTATGCAACTATGTGAAGACTCTCTCTCATTTAAGAATTTAAGATCTTGGTATTTTATTCAAACAGCAAGCAAAGCAAAATAAAATGGCACTCCAAGCAAAACACATATCATGTGGCGAATAAAAATATAGCTCCAAGTAAAGTTACCGATGAACGAAGCCGAAAGAGGGGATGCCTTCCGGGGCATCCCCAAGCTTAGGATCTTGGTTGTCCTTGAATATTACCTTGGGGTTCCTTGGGCATCCCCAAGCTTAGGATCTTACCACTCCTTATTCCATAGTCCATCGAATCTTTACCCAAAACTTGAAACTTCAACCACACAAAACTCAAAACAAAACTCGTAAGCTCTATTAGTATAAGAAAATAAATCACCACTTAGGTACTGTTGTGAACTCATTCTAAATTCATATTGGTGTAATATCTACTGTATTCCAACTTCTCTATGGTTCATACCCTCCGATACTACTCATAGATTCATCAAAATAAGCAAACACAATGAAAACATAATCTGTCAAAAACAGGACAGTCTGTAGTAATCTGTATCAAACGTATACTTCTGGAACTCCAACAATTATGAAATATATTGAAGGACATGAGGAATTTGTCTATTAATAATCTTGAGAAATAATCAACCTAAAAGTACTCTCCAGTAAAATATGGCAGCTAATCTCCTTAGCGCAAAGTTTGTGTTTTTTAGAGCAAGATCATATAGACTTCACCCAAGTCTTCCCAAAGGTTCTACTTGGCACAAACACTAATTAAAACATAAAACCACATCTAACCAGAGGCTAGATGAATTATTTATTACTAAACAGGAGCAAAAGCAAAGTACAAAAATAATGTTGGGTTGCCTCCCAACAAGCGCTATCGTTTAACGCCCCTAGCTAGGCATGATGATTTCAATGATGCTCACACAAAAGATAAGAATTGAAACATAAAGAGAGCATCATGAAGAATATGACTAGCACATTTAAGTCTAACCCACTTCCTATGCATAGGGATTTTGTGATCAAACAACTTATGGGAACAATAATCAACTAGCATAGGAAGGTAAAACAAGCATATTTTCAAGATTTTAAGCACATAGAGAAGAAACTTGATATTATTGCAATTCCTACAAGCATATGTTCCTCTCTCATAATAATTTCCAGTAGCATCATGAATGAATTCAACAATATAACCAGCACATAAAGCATTCTTTTCATGATCTACAAGCATAGAATTTTTACTACTCTCCACATAAGCAAACTTCTTCTCATGAATAATAGTGGGAGCAAACTCAACAAAATAACTATCATGTGAGGCATAATCCAATTCAAAACTAAAATCATGATGAAAAGTTCCATGGTTATTATTCTTTATAGCATACATGTCATCACAATAATCATCATAGATAGCAATTTTGTTCTCATAATCAATTGGAACCTCTTCCGAATAGTGGATTCATCACTAAATAAAGTCATGACCTCTCCAAATCCACTTTCATATTCATCACAATAAGATTCAACATCCTCCAAAATAGTGGGATCAATACTACCGAAAGTTGACACTCTTCCGAACCCACTTTCATCAATATAATCATCATAAATAGGAGGCATGCTTTCATCATAGTAAATTTGCTCGTCAAAACTTGGGGGACAAAAAATATCATATTCATCAAACACAGCATCCCCAAGCTTGTGGCTTTGCATATCATTAACATCATGGGTATTCAAAGAATTCATACTAATAACATTTCAACCATGCTCATCATTCAAAGATTTAGTGCCAAAGATTTTATAGATTTCTTTTTCTAGCACTTGAGCACAATTTTCTTTACCATCATTCTCACGAAAGATACTAAAAAGATGAAGCGTATGAGAAAAACTAAATTCCATTTTTTTTGTAATTTTATTTTATAGACTAAATTAGTGATAAAACAAGAAACAAAAAGATTCAATTGCAAGATCTAAAGATATACCTTCAAGCACTCACCTCCTCGGCAACGACGCCAGAAAAGAGCTTGATGTCTACTACACAACCTTCTTATTGTAGACGTTGTTGGGCCTCCCAGTGCAGAGGTTTGTAGGACAGTAGCAAATTTCCCTCAAGTGGATGACCTAAGGTTTATCAATCCGTGGGAGGCGTAGGATGAAGATGGTCTCTCTCAAACAACCCTGCAACCAAATAACAAAGAGTCTCTTGTGTCCCCAACACACCCAATACAATGGTAAATTGTATAGGTGCACTAGTTCGGCGAAGAGATGGTAATACAAGTGCAATATGGATGGTAGATAAAGGTATTTGTAATCTGAAATTATAAAAACAGCAAGGTAGCAAGCGATAAAAGTGAGCATAAACGGTATTGCAATGGTAGGAAACAAGGCCTAAGGTTCGTACTTTCACTAGTGCAAGTTCTCTCAACAATAATAACATAATTGGATCACATAACAATCCCTCAACATGCAACAAAGAGTCACTCCAAAGCCACTAATAGCGGAGAACAAACGAAGAGATTATGGTAGGGTACGAAGCCACCTCAAAGTTATCCTTTTGATCTATCTATTCAAGAGTCCGTAGTAAAATAACATGAAGCTATTCTTTCCGTTCGATCTATCATAGAGTTCATACTAGAATAACACCTTAAGACACAAATCAACCAAAACCCTAATGTCACCTAGATACTCCATTGTCACCTCAAGTATCCGTGGGCATGATTATACGATATGCATCACACAATCTCAGATTCATCTATTCAACCAACACAAAGTACTTCAAAGAGTGCCCCAAAGTTTCTACCGGAGAGTCAAGACGAAAACGTGTGCCAACCCCTATGCATAGATTCCCAAGGTCACGGAACCCGCAAGTTGATCACCAAAACATACATCAAGTGGATCACGTGAATATCCCATTGTCACCACAGATAAGCACGGCAAGACATACATCAAATGTTCTCAAATCCTTAAAGACTCAAATCCTTAAAAACTCAATCCATTACAAGAGAGTAGAGGGGGAGAAACATCATAAGATCCAACTATAATAGCAAAGCTCGCGATACATCAAGATCGTGCCATAGAGAGAACACGAGAGAGAGAGAGAGAGAGATCAAACACATAGCTACTGGTACATACCCTCAGCCCCTAGGGTGAACTACTCCCTCCTCGTCATGGAGAGCACCGGGATGATGAGGATGGCCACCGGTGAGGGATCCCCCCTCCGGCAGGGTGCCGGAACAGGGTCCTGATTGACTTTTGGTGGCTACAGAGGCTTGTGGTGGCGGAACTCCCGATCTATCTTCTCCATCAATGTTTTTAGGGTATATGGGAATATATAGGTGAAAGAAGTCGGTCGAGGGACTCCCGAGGGTCCCATGAGACAGCGGGGCATGCCCAGTAGGGGGGGGGGCGCCCCCACCCTCATGGCTTCCTCGAAGCTTCTCTGAGGTGAACTCCAAGTCTCCCGAATCATGTTCATTCCAAAAATCACGCTCTCGAATGTTTCATTCCGTTTGGACTCCGTTTGATATTCCTTTTCTTCGAAACACTAAAATAGGCAAGAAAACAGCAATATGGGTTGGGTCTCCGGTTAATAGGTTAGTCCTAAAAATAATATAAAAGTGTATAATAAAGCCCATAAACATCCAAAACAGATAATAAAATAGCATGAATGCTTCATAAATTATAGATACGTTGGAGACGTATCAGGAAACCGCCAAGATTCCATGCCCCTGTCCTCTCTTCCCTCCGGCCGCAGTGAAAACGCCCCGGCAAGAGATAAAGAAGACTAGTTGGCATGGCGTCTCCATCAACTTACTCAGATAAAGTTCCTCCCCTGCCCATTCATGTTCGTAATTTTTGACGTGCGCATTAGAAAACCTCGCCACTCTATCTAGACTTTGGTGCTCCCATCCCCAACTCGAGCGCTGCCTCGGTCAGGGTAATTGCAGTAACCATGGGCAAAGAAGAGTTTAGCAGGGGGCTGGACCCTGTGCCTATAACCCGGCAGATGTGATTCTCCAGCAGGCACATGAGCGCCGGCAAGGTAGCTTGCCAGGGAGACTCATTTATTTTTCATTAAAGGGGCATTTTGCCTCTGCACGAGTATACAGGTGCATGAGTTCCCGGCGATAGCTCATCTTTTTCATTGATATGCTGATGCAAGTACATATATTATAGAACATAAGCATGGGCTCGGTAGAGTACATTTCCTAGAAAGTTAAGATTTGGCAAGTGCCTACAAACGGCAACCTCAGGACGAAGTTCCTCGAAGGGAAGGCCAATGAGCAAATGCAGGCGACCTTCGATCTCAAATTCTGAAAGATCTCATTGAAGCAGCCGACTAGTGTCGCACCTCCCGCAATATTCATACATGGGAGGGTCGATCTGGCCCAAGGGCTGGACGTTCCTTTGCGTCGATGTCCTCAAAATCTGTAATCTTGCAAGGCCGCGACCTTGGAGATGAACGACAACATCTATAAGGTAGTTGGTTCCTGGGTCAAAATCAACTTTCGACTGCCGCTCAGGTTTTTGCCAACAAGGCGCTTCAACAAATTCAGGCAGCCTCGGATTGTCAAGATCATGGGAGCGATCTGGGTTATAGAACCACACCTTTTTTCATGATTCCACCTTCGGAGCCAGTGCCAAATCAAAATAACCAGGGCCCTCACAAGGTCGCAGGACGGCTGCATCGCAGGAGGGCATTTTCCCGTCCTTAAGGAAGGGCACCACTTTGAAGAAGTACCGGAGAAGGCCGAAGTGGGGCCGGACGCCTAGAAAGCACTCACAAAAGGTCACAAAGTTGGCGTGGTGCAGCATGCTGTTCGAAGTCACGTGATGCAGCTGCAGACCATAGAAGGCCGATACGTCCATGGTAAACAAGCTAAGCGGGAGCCACAACCCGCGGTGGATGAATGCCACATAAACCACCTAGTTCCAACGCATCAGCCACGGAACTTTGTCCCTCACTCTAGGTGCCATCCAGCCTATCTTGGTAAATTCGTGGAGAAGCCCACTACTGCAGGATGCTGCTAATGCAACACTATGATTAGAGACCCTTCGACAAAACTATGTGCAATGCAATAATTGCAAATGGTGCTGTAAAAAACGTCAAAAAAGGTGCAAAACGTTTGCGATGGCGGACACATCAAACACGATTCAGATTTTAGTTACGTGTGCGATGTTGGGCATACGGTTGATCCAGCAGAACTTTTTGCGATTAGGAAGAACAACAGAAACGGGCAGCCATATCAATGTGTGTGCTATATACGGCATACAGTTCCCTCCGATGAACTGTGTGCTATTAGGGCAACAGAAACGGTCAGCCAGATCGAGGTGTGTGTGATATACGACATGTGGTGCACTCGGACAAACTGTTTTTGATTAGGCAAGAGAACGGAAATGGTTCATCTTAATAAGATGTGTGTGATATGCGGCATTTGCGAGCAGCCAAAAGAACACAAATGATTCGTGTAAACTAGATGTGTGTGATACGCAACAAACATCCCACTCGGATGAACTGTTTGGGATGAGAAATTATAACATAGACGATTACTATAGTAAGTTCGTGTGTGATTCTGTTCGTACAAAAACTTTGAAAAATGCAAAGTAGTTTCTTGCGGTGGCTAGGAGTATCGCACACGATGCGCCTGCCAGTACTCGTGTGCGATGATTAGTAAGTTACACATAACGAACAGCCACAAGGGTGATATGCTGATCATGAAGTCCGAGAAAACCATCGTTGGAAGGACACTGGCTCAGCTTGTCACATCCCTAGTTCTGACCATGCCTAGTGCTAGCATCTGGTGTTGCATCATGTTTAAATCTCCTAGAAAGTTGAAATGGGGATGACAGAACCCCCAGCACCCCCCCTTAAACCAACTAGGGTTTACTAAAATCTTTTTCAATGAACCTCATCATCTTTGCCTTGGGTTAGAACCTCTGACAAAAGTGGTGCACACTTTTCTAGGACATCATAAGGACACTGAATTAAATCATATAGTATTTTCATTTGGGCATTTAAATGCTATATAATATTTTAAATGTCCAAATATTCATGAACTGAAATGTTTACTGTAGGATATATCTCCAACAGTGGTCATGAGCAGTTGCATGATTTTTGGGGTTGATTTAGTATTTTTAATAAAGCCACAAAGCTGCAGAAAAATAGAAAACATAAAATAAGAGAGAGAGAGAGAGAGAGAGAGAGAGAGAGAGAGAAAGGCCACATGCCACTTACCTGGCTGGGCCGGCCCACCTGGACCGTGCCAGTCATCACCTACCTCTTCCAGTAGGCAGAGGAGGGAGACAGCGCACACGCGCCCGTGGCGCCACGCACCTCCCTGCCCGCGTGTGTCACTGAGGCCACCGCGACGCCTCGGGCCTTCTCTTTGGCTCCGCCCCAACCCCCTGGACGTTTCACTCTCCCCCTCTGCCCTCTCTCTTGCCCTCTCCTCGCCATGGCCGCAACCGCCAAGCGCTCGCCGCCGTGAAACCGTGGCCACCGTCCACCCCTCGCCTTGCCGAAGCATCCAGAAGGACCGGCGTCGTCTCTTCCGTCGTATACACCAGTCCGTTTGACCGCGAGAGCATCATAGTGACGTTTCTGCCTCGTCTTCAACCCCAGGCACCCGAGCTCGCCTCCGGTCGATTCGGCGCCGCCAGGACATCCCCGGGCTCGCTGACCTCCTCTTCGGCATCGCCGTGAGCCCCTGATCCCAACACCTCTGTCCCCTTTGTCGATTTCCTCCTCTAGCCCCTTTGGCCACCCCGACCGAAGCTCGCCGTCGTTGTGCTTTGTCGCCGCCGTGGCTAGAGCCCACCTCCGCCGCGTCTGAGAGCGTCACCGTGCTCAGCACGTTTGCAGGAGCACCTATCACCCCACCGCTCGACCTGCCGTGCACCACAACGCCCGTTCCGAGCGCAACCGAACTCCGGCGGCCGCAACCGAGCTCGCTACCGTCGACTCCGGCAACCCCGGGACCAACCACGGCCACCACCCGACGCGCCGTCGAGCTAGCTCTCCAACGCGCCTAGCCGCACGTCATTTGGAGCACCACAGAGGAAACCCGAGGCACAAGAGCGCCGCTGACCTCGCCGGCGGCTAAACGCCGGTGGGATTGACCCGTTTGACCAGGGGTTTGACCTTCCTTGGGTCCATGACATGCGGGCCCCGCCCGGCTAACTAATCTAGTTTGGGTTTAAACTTAATTAGTTTTAACCTAGGTTAGTACTAATTAAACTAGGTTAGTTTAGTTAGTCACTAACACACTGGACCCACTGGTCAATTTGACCTGGACCGGCCCTGTTGACCGCTGACATCAAAGTGACGTCATGCTGACGCAGTTAGTCATTTTCTGGATTTAATTTAATCCAGGAAATTCGAGAAAATGCCCTAAACTTCTAAAAATCATATAAATTCAACCATAACTCCAAATGAGATAAATTATATATGAAAAATGATCAGAAAAATCCAATCTATCCATCTGTACCTTTTTCATGCATGTTAGAACAACTTATGACTACTGTTTAGGACAATTCAATTAAATGGCATATAAGAAATCACATATGGAGTTTGAATTTGAATCTTTGATTCAAACCAACTTCATTTAATCTGGTTTTAGTTGCATTAGCTCAAATCATAGCATATTGCCATGTCATGATCATGTATCATATTATTGCATTGCATTGATTGTGTTTCTTGTTTGTTTGTCGGTGATTGTCCCCCTTCAGTATGACACCGATGAAGAGTTATACTATCTTCAGAAGTGCCAGGCAAGCAAACCCCCCTTGTTCATTCCGATACAATCTCACTCTCTTGTTCCTGCTCTCTTTTACTGCATTAGGACAACAGCGTTTCAATTGTTACATGCTGCGGTAGATGAACCCCTTTACTCTGCATGACCTGTCATTGCCACAGTAAATAGATGAAACCCACTAGCATGAGTAGGAGTTGTTTGAGCCCTGATGTGCCTACTCATTCATGCTTGTTTGTCATGCCTGCCATTGCTTAGAGTTGAGTCAGGTCTGACTCATCGGGGATGAATTGGACGTGTGTGAACATGTCCTATTGTGTGTGAGCAAAGTGTGTGAACACATTTTGGTAAAGGTAGCGGTGAGAGGCCATGCAGGAGTACATGGTGGGTTGTCTCATTGCAGCCATCCTCGGGAACTAAGTTCTGTGTTTGTGATCCATGAACAGTTACTACCACACATTGGGTTTCGGTAACTCGACCCCTCTCGACTTATTAATCAACATGATCTCTGTCCAGGAGTTGCAACCAGTTTCTGGTGTTTGTAGGTAGTGTTAGTATTCTACCAAGTGGCACCCGGTACAGGTGGGCTTGGGACAGACTAGGCACAGTGGCACGGTGTACCAAATGGCACCCGGATGGTGGGCTTGGGAACCCTGCTCACATGGCCGTGAGCTACACCCCGGCCGGATCTCCTTGCGGATGGAACCCGAATAGGCGATAAACCTGGACGAGAGACTTGTGTGGTTAGTCAGGTCGTGGCCGACACCCTCGCCAGGCTTCCACTTGAAGGTTGCCGAGATACATGACGTGTACATGGCAGTAAGTGGCGAGAGTGTGCGTGAAGAAGTACACCCCTGCAGGGTTAATATGATCTATTCGAATAGCCGTGTCCGTGGTAAAGGACTTCTGGGTTGCCTGTACAGTTCATAGACAAGTGAAAGTGGATACTCTAGAATACCCAAGATAAGCGTGAGTGCTATGGACGGCGTTCTCGTAGGGAGATGGGAGCGGATCCATAGTTGGGTATTGATATAGTATTTTCACTGAATTAAATCATATAGTATTTTCATTTGGGCATTTAAATGCTATATAATATTTTAAATGTCCAAATATTCATGAACTGAAATGTTTACTGTAGGATATATCTCCAACAGTGGTCAAGAGCAGTTGCATGATTCTTGGGATTGATTTAGTATTTTTAATAAAGCCACAAAGCTGCAGAAAAATAGAAAACATAAAATAAGAGAGAGAGAGAGAGAGAGAGAGAGAGAGAGAGAGAGAGAGAGAGAGAGTCCACATGCCTCTTACCTGGCTGGGCCGGCCCACCTGGCCCGTGCCAGTCATCACCTACCTCTGCCAGTAGGCAGAGGAGGGATACAGCGCACGCGCGCCTGCGGCGCCACGTACCTTCCTGCTCGCCTGTGTCACCGAGGCCACCACGACGCCTCGGGCCTTCTCTTTGGCGCCGCCCTGACCCCCTGGACGTTTCACTCTCCCCCTCCGCCCTCTCTCTTGCCCTCTCCTTGCCATGGCCGCAACCGCCAAGCGCTCGCCGCCGTGAAACCGTGGCCACCATCCACGCCTCGCCTTGCCGAAGCATCCAGAAGGACCGGCGTCGTCTCCTCCGTCGTCTACACCAGTCCGATCGACCGCGAGAGCATCACAGCGACGTTTCTGCCTCGTCTTCAACCCCGGGCACCCGAGCTCGCCTCCGGTCAATTCGGCACCGCCAGGACCTCCCCGGGCTCGCTGACCTCCTCTTCAGCATCGCCGTGAGCCCCTGATCCCAACCCCTCTCTCCCCTCTATCGATTTCCTCCTGTAGCCCCTTTGGCCACCCCGACCGAAGCTCGCCGCCGTTGCGCTTCGCCGCCGCCGTGGCTAGAGCCCACCTCTGCCGCGTCTGACAGTGTCACCGTGCTCAGCACGTTTGAAGGAGCACCTAGCACCCCACCGCTTGACCTGTCGTGCACCACAACGCCGGTTCCGAGCGCAAGCGAACTCCGGCGGCCGCAACCGAGCTTGCCGCCGTCGACTCCGGCAACCCCGGGACCAACCACGGCCACCACCCGACGCGCCGTCGAGCTAGCTCTCCAACGCGCCTAGCCGCACGTCATTTGGAGCACCACAGAGGAAACCCGAGGCACAAGAGCGCCGCTGACCTCGCCGGCGGCTAAACACCGGCGGGATTGACCCGCTTGACCAGGGGTTTGACCTCCCTTGGGTCCATGACATGCGGGCCCCGCCCAGCTAACTAATCTAGTTTAGGTTTAAACTTAATTACATATGGAGTTTGAATTTGACTACTGTTTAGGACAATTCAATTAAATGGCATATAAGAAATCACATATGGAGTTTGAATTTGAATCTTTGATTCAAACCAACTTCGTTTAATCTGGTTTTAGTTGCATTAGCTCAAATCATAGCATATTGCCATGTCATGATCATGCATCATATTGTTGCATTGCATTGATTGTGTTTCTTTTTTGTTTGTCGGTGATTGTCCCCCTTCAGTAGACGTGTTCCAATGATGAGTTCGATGACACCGATGAAGAGTTATACTATCTTCAGAAGTGCCAGGCAAGCAAACCCCCCTTGTTCATTCTGATACAATCCCACTCTTTCGCTCCTGCTCTCTTTTACTGCATTAGGACAACAGTGTTTCAACTGTTACATGCTGCGGTAGCTGAACCACTTTCCTCTGCAAGACCTGTCATTGCCATAGTAAATAGATGAAACCCACTAGCATGAGTAGGAGTTGTTTGAGCCCTGATGTGCCTACTCATTCATGCTTGTTTGTCATGCCTGCTATTGCTTAGAGTTGAGTCAGGTCTGATTCATCGAGGATGAATTGGAGGTGTGTGAACATGCCCTACTGTGTGTGAGCAAAGTGTGTGAACACGTTTTGGTAGAGGTAGCGGTGAGAGGCCATGTAGGAGTACATGGTGGGTTGTCTCATTGCCGCCGTCCTCGGGAACTGAGTTCTGTGTTTGTGATCCATGAACAGTTACTACCACACATTGGGTTCCGGTAACTCGACCCCTCTCGACTTATTAATCAACATGATCTCTCTCCAGGAGTTGCAACCAGTTTCTGGTGTTTGTAGGTAGTGTTAGTAGTCTACCAAGTGGCACCCCGTACAGGTGGGCTTGGGACAGACTAGGCACAGTGGCACGGTGTACCAAGTGGCACCTGGATGGTGGGCTTTGGAACCCTGCTCACATCGTTTGGGGCCGTGAGCGACACCCCAGCCGGATCTCCTTGCGGATGGAACCCAAATAGGCGATAAACCTAGACGGGAGACTTGTGTGGTTAGTCAGGTCGTGGCCGACACCCTCGCCAGGCTTCCGCTGGAAGGTTGCCGAGATACATGACGTGTACATGGCGGTAAGTGGTGAGAGTGTGTGTGAATAAGTACACCCCTGCAGGGTTAATATGATGTATTCGAATAGCCGTGTTCGTGGTAAAGGACTTCTGGGTTGCCTGTACAGTTCATAGACAAGTGAAAGTGGATACTCTAAAATACGCAAGATAAGCGTGAGTGCTATGGACGGCGTTCTCGTAGGGAGAAGGGAGCGGATCCATAGTTGGGTATTGATATGGTGAATATGTGGAGTCGTGTGCGCCACCTCAAAAGAGTTACTTGCAGTCGTAGTTTAGGATAGCCACCGAGTCAAAGCTGGCTTGCTGCAGTTAAACCCCACCATCCCCTTTGTTGATAATGGTGCATATGTAGTTAGTTCTGATGTAAGTCTTGTTGGGTACATTTGTACTCACGTTGCTTAATTTATGTTTTTGCAGAGAGACTTCAGTCTCGCTAGTAGTTCCACGTGGACTCCGACGTTTAGCTTGTTACCTCAGCTACGATCTTGTGCCCTTGGCAGGATCTAGTAGTTAGTCAGGCTTCTCAGCCTTTTTTCATTTGTAGATGTTTGTACTCAAACATGTTAAGCTTCCACATGTGCTTGACTTGTATGCTCTGAATGTTGGGTCATGAGACCCATGTTTGTAATATCTCGCTCCTCGGAGCCTATTGAATAAATACTTGAGTTGTAGAGTCATGTCGTGATGCCATGTTGTATTTGCACATATCGAGCATATTGTGTGTATGTTATTGAAATACTTGGTATGTGTGGGATGTGACTATCTAGTTGTTTATCCTTGGTAGCCTCTCTTACCGGGAAATGTCTCCTAGTGCTTCCACTGAGCCATGGTAGCTTGCTACTGCTCCGGAACACTTAGGCTGGCCGGCATGTGTCCTTCTTCGTTCCTGTGTCTGTCACTTCGGGGAAATGTCACACGGTGTCTACCGGAGTCATGTTAGCCTGCTACAGCCCGGTTTATCGGAGTCCTGCTAGCCCAGTTGCTACAGCCCGGATTCACTCGCTGATGACCGACACGTTCATTGTTGGGTCATGTATGCCTGTCCCTGTAAGTTAGTGCCACTTTGGGTTCACGACTAGCCATGTCATCCCAGGTTCTTTGTCATATGGATGCTAGTGACACTATCATATACATGAGCCAAAAGGCGCAAACGGTTCCGGGCCGGGTAAGGTGGCACCTGTGGGAATACCGTGCGTGAGGCCGCAAAGTGATATGATGTGTTACATGCTAGATCTGTGTGACTTAGGATCGGGGTCCTGAAACAGCTTTTTAGCCTATATTTTATTATAATTATATGCATAAGTAGGTCGTGAGTTTTTTGGGCCTTGCCACATGTGGCATTTTAAATTATCCTGAATATGTAAGACAATTATTAACCATTGCCATTGTAAATTTGCCTCAACAGCGAGCAGAGCGCGCGCAGGGACGCCACGGACCTGCAAAAAAATAGGGATGCCACGGTGAGCAACCATGTGGTCAACCTTCTGGCACCCCGTGGGGGACGCGACGGTGCATCGATAGGACATGATGGTGATATCATGACCGTGTGTGATAGTGGACAGACACGTACACTTATATCCAGAACAAGGGCCCATGTTTCGGGCTTCCGATGCATGGCATACGGCTGATCCAAAAGAACTATTTGCGATGAGATAGAACAGCAAAAACGGGGCTTTGTAGGCCCAGAACCATCAATAAATTTTGACTTTGTTTCTCCTCACATTGCAGATTACAACGCAATAAGCAATTGCAAATCTATTCACAGAGATCAAACTAATATGTGTTCACACCGATCAAACTAATATGTGTTCACACTTAGCACCGGCCTATAAAAACTACCCACTCGAAAATTACTACACGGTTCCTCTCCTCATCACCTACAAAAGTGGTCTTTCCTATTAAGTCGTTCTTCCATGACCGGTAGGAGGAGTTTCGGCTGGGCATATAACTAGGCAGCAAATACCAAAGTCGCGGAAGCACTAGAGAGGTCCCGGCGCGAAGCGGCAGCTGCAACAGACATGTCCCGGCGCGCCGCGGAGCCCTCGAACGAGCTCTCACGGGCACGCTAGGGCTCTCACGTTTTTTCTAGCCATTTTGGTGCACTAGAGCATGTATTTGTAGTTCGGATATGAATTATGGACATTAAATGCCTAGAAAACTCAATTAATGAATAAAAGGGTCAAACGAACCCTTAATTTCAAAGTTCAGCGCGAATCTCCCATTGTTCCGTACGTGTAAGCATGTAGAAAAAAATACGAGGCTAGAAGAGGGAGCGATTATCGTTTGGACCACAAGAGGACACGTTTCCCTATCGAAACCACGAGGGTTCTTGCAACAGGCTCCGGTTTGTAAGAGGTTTGTAATAAAGCTTGGCCCAAATTCGCAATGTTTTTACCATGACATATATGACATGACATGACACCATGCCACCTTTAATGACTTTCTGGTGAGTTTTGGATTTATGGGGATTTAAAAACCAAGATTCCAAATGTTTGAGGATGAACCAAGACGCCGGTCAGGTTGTAATTCATTCCCATTCCTTGCATGGGACATAAACATGCACCCAAGGACACATGCATGTATAATTTTTCTAGCCATTTTGGTGAACTAGAGCATGTATTTGTACTTCAGATTTGAATTATGGACATTAAATGCTTGTGAAACTCAATTAGTGTATAAAAAGGCCAAACGAATCCTGAATAAGTTTAAATTTCAGCATGGATATCATGTAGTTCCATGTTGCCCGTAGAAGAAAATACAAGGCGAAAAGAGGCCATGATTACTTTTCGACAACAAGGGGAACAAGTCTCCCTATCGGAACCACAAGGCTTCTTGTTGAGAGAAGCTCCGGTTTTTAAGAGGTTCGTAATAAAGCTTGGCCCAAATTGGACAATGTTTTTACCATGACATATATGTGCCATGACGTGACACCATGCCTTCGAAAGAGATTGTCCATTTTGCACATGAAGTGCATCTAGTTTTTGCCTTAACCCTCTCAACTTTTTAGAACATGCTATGCGGGTGAAATAATGATACCATGCCAACTTTCAACCTTTTCAGAGTTCATTTGAAGTGCCTTTCAATTTTAGGGTCATTTAGCTCAAAAAAATCAGTGAATGCATGAAAAATACCAAATGAAGTTAGAAAGGGTTGAAAATTGATGATGTAGCTTTAAATGGTGCATTTTGAACAAACAAAAAGTCTGGAGTTCAAAAAAATGAAATCCCTTTGTAACAGATGAGTTTTCGTTCGAAACCCTGATACTTTGAAATAGATTGTCCATTTTGCACACGAAGTGCATCCAGTTTTTGCCGTAACCCTCTCAACTTTTTAGAACATGCTATATGGGTGAAATGTTGATACCATGCCAACTTTTAACCTTTTCAGAGTTCATTTGAGGTTTATAATAAAGCTTGGCCCAAATTGGACAATGTTTTTACCACGACATATATGCGCCATGACGTGACACCATGCCAAATTTCATGACTTTCTGGTGAGTTTAGGATTTATGGGGATTTAAAAAATGAGATTCTAAATGTTTGAGGACGAGCCAGGACACCGGTACGGTTGTAATTCGTTCCCATTCCTCGCATGGGACCTAAACATGCACCCAAGGACACATGTATAATATTTCTAGCCATTTTGGTGAACTGGAGCATGTATTTAAAGTTAAGATTTGAATTATGGACATTAAATGCCTAGGAAACTCAATTAGTGTATAAAAAGGCCAAACGAAAGCTGTGTGCCTACCAAACCATGGCTGATGTCGCCCATGATCTGAGTCGTGCATTCTGATTGGCCAGAACACAAACCTCACGGATCGTACGTCTGCACCGTTGGATGCTCCCAGATCGAACGGCAACCCTCAGCCCTTTCAACAGCACATGCAGTACATGGGTAAGCACTGTGCGCATGCGTCCTGCTAGCTCACGCTTCCTTCTCTTGTACGTTTTCCAAACAGGCTACCGTTTCCCGCCACTCCTCTCATCAGTTTCCCGCCTCTTCTCCCATCAATTTCCCGCTACCAGTGTTAGTGCTCATTGAAGGCTAGGCGGCAACACACCAGCCATCACACACAGTTTCTAAAAGAACAAATGTGTGTGATAGGAGGGAGTAGGTCCCATAGGGTGACCAGCGTGAGCAAAATGGTGCAGGTACTGTCTTAACTGTGTCTGATGCAAGTACACTGTAAAATCAACACGACTATGCAAGCGCGAGCAAATGGTGGAGGTACTGGTTTAACCGTGTGCGATGCAAGTGGGCAGTAAAATCACCACGACTGCGCAAGCGCGAGCAAAATGGTGCAGGTATTGGCTTAACCATGTGCGATGCAAGTGCGCTGTAAAATCACCATGACTGCGCAAGCGCGAGCAAAATGGTGCAGGTATTGGCTTAACCATGTGCGATGCAAGTGCACTGTAAAATCACCACGACTGCGCAAGCACGAGCAAATGGTGGAGGTACTGTGTTGGGGATATAACTACTGAGTGTAAACCGCCCAGGAGGGGCCGGTTCACCTTCAACTATATTGAAGCCCATGAAGACCCAGAAGATGGCGCTTTACTAATGAATCTTAGAGGCCCGGAGCCCAAAAGCGGATTAGGGCCCATAGTGGTAAACCTCCATGGTTATGTAACTTGTATTGTAAGTTAGGAAAGGAGAGACCGAGCCGGACACTTGTATGAGCCGGCCTCGGGACTCTGTAAACCGGCCGGGCGTCAACCCATGTATATAAGGGGACGACCAGGCGGCGGTTCAGGGACAAGAAACAACAGCTCGAGAGCCAGGCATAGCGTGTTTTGCTCCCTGGTTATCGAGACCCCAATAATTCCATCACAACGAGACGTAGGCTTTTACCTTCATCGAAGGGGCCGAACTAGTATAAAAATCCTCGTGTCCTTTGTCCGGTTTAACCCCTTTAAGCTAACCCGTCGCGATGGCTCCATGACTAAGTCCTTTCATGAGGACATCTGACATGATATTTCCACGACAGTTGGCGCCCACCGTGGGGCTATCGCACGATGGTTTTGTGTTCTTGAAGGGCAGCTTTGAAGGACTCCAAGGGTACGCGGTTGGCCGGATGACCAAGAGTCGTCGCGGCAAACTCTACATCAACGACACAGGGTGGGGCCCCGAGGCCGGCTCAATTGAGTATGGGTACCGGGTCCACTTTGGCGGAATTCACGTTTTCATCGGCAAGATCGGCAAATGGGCCCTGAGCCGGACATCTGCACCGACCTCGTCTAGACGGCTCAGCGTGCAAGCCCCGCTCGGATTCAGCCCGCCATGAAGCGTGCGTTCGTAGGATGTGTCCACTGGATCGGATCTGAACCGGTGTCCGAAGGTGAGACGGTCGTTTATTGCGACGGTGAATCATCCACCGGCGAAACCGAGTCTCTGTACCAAGTTCATGACGGTGTCTTTGAAGGGTATTCCGATGGCACCAGTATTCCGGAATTTCTTGAACCGCCAAACCGAGTCGCAATCTTCATGGCCGGAACACAGCCAACTTTGCAAAATTCTACTACGGCGGCATCCGGACTAGCAGCTGGGGCAGGAGGCCCCGCGCGCCGGCCGACTCAAGTTCTGTCCGGTTTGTTGGACGCCTGGACGTCGTTATTGGCCACAACAGTTACCCTGGAGACTCAAGATCGGCATAACACAGAGGTCGCTAAGTTACGGGATCATATAACTCAGGCCAAAGAGGACTTGGCGGCTGAGGAGACCAGGATGGCTGAGGAACGGGCCATTTTAGATGCCCAGGTGCAGAGGATTCAAGCCGAGAATTATCAACTTTTGATGGATCAAAACGCCTCGAATGAAGTATTCAGGAAGAGACATCGATCTCGCTTGCCGGCGGATTACAATGCGATGAATCTCTTCAATACGCCAGGGGTAGGGACCAGCAACCCGGCAGCAGTAAACTGGACTATCGTGCCAAGGACCGGAGCGCTGGATCAACCTCAGGTGATGGGTCCACCTCGACGGACAGACAACCCGCCACGGTACACAACGCCCCCGCCGGGTCATTTTTCTACCCCTTTGGATAACATGATAGCTGTGGCGTCCCGGCTGGCAGCTATTCCAATGGAGGGTGAGTCGCCGACGGCAGTTGAAACACGGCGGGCCAGGGATCTTCTTCAGACTGCTATGGTGCAGCAGCAGGCTTATTCATATAGCCGAGATAGGATTCACACGACCCCCCCCCTCCGAGCAGAAGCTATAGCAGGCACATAGATGAACTGGAGGTGTCCAGCAGTGCGCGGCGCCGCGATGCCCCTCAAGGACCCAATCCGGTGTGTGGCGAGGTAAGTGCTCAGGACGTGGTGGATAATGGCAGAGCATGAAGGGAGGCCACTTTAGCAGCACAGTATACGGGTCGTTATCAACCCGCCCCGGTTCAGCCAGCAGCATCAGTAGACCGAGGCACTGGGCTTGCCTTCAGCTCCTGGGGAGTGTCGTGCCTCATTTCGGCTCTCCGTAATATGCGACTGCCCAAGGATTTCAAGGGTCCATGCAAGGTGCCAAATTACACCGCCGATCAACCGCCCGAGGCATGGGTGGAAAGTTATGAGATGGCAATGAGATGTTGGATGTGGATGAAGCGGCCTGTGCAAAGTACTTCACGATGATGTTGGAAGGAACAACCCGTACTTGGTTGAAAAACCTGCCAATGAACTCCATCGAGTCATGGGACCAATTGAAGGCCCGGTTTATAGCAAATTTCAAGGATACATGCAAACAGCCTATGTCCATCATGGATCTGGATGCCTGTGTTCAAGGGGAGAACGAGTCAACAACTCATTGGGTGTGCCGGGTTTCAGAAGTTTTGCATTCGTCGGACCGGATTAATGCTGGCCAAGCAATCATAACACTGGAGCGTAATTGCTAGTTTAAGTCACTGAAGATGAAGTTGGGACGGCTCAAGTGCCACTGCAATGATATGGGAACCCTTATGGCAGCCTTGGTCAAATATGTCGATTCCGATAGTACCAAGGATCCGGATTCTGATGAGGAGAAACCGGAGAAGGGAAAGAAGAACGGCGGTGCGAAGGGACAACAACACAACCAGGGAGGCCATGGGAATAATGGTAAGCGCAAAGCAGATAATTCAGATTTTGTGGCTAACACTAATATGCAGCGTCGTAAGGGTAAACCGCCCCAGTGCAGCGGCGGTATGAATCTGGAGCGTCTGCTGAACCAGCCCTGCCCAAAGCACGGGACCAAGGAGGTCCCAGCAACACATCTCTGGAAGGATTGTTTCATTATGAAGGAGTTCAAAAACTCTGATCTTTTCCAATATGATCAGGGTCCGCCGGGCGGTTCAGGTCCAGGTTTTCATGGTGGCGGCGGTTCAAACTCTGGATTTCAGAATAATCAGGGCAACCAGAACAATCAAGGTGGTAAGAACCAACAGAACAATCAGGGAAATCATCAGCAATCAGGTTTTGAAAGTCACCCGAAGCAGTTGAATGGTGGGCAGTACCATGTGTTCACTACTAGTTTGTGCAAGCGTGATCAGAAGCTTCACAAGAGGGCAGTTAATGCTATTGAACCGGCAGTACCACGTTATTTGGGGTGGTCCGAGCAACCCATTGTGTGGAGCAGAGAGGATCATCCGCCCCGGGTTGACAATCCGGGTCACCTGGCTTTAGTGGTGGCACCTCAGGTGGGAGGTTATAAATGCACCAAAGTACTTATGGATGGAGGGAGCAGCATCAACATCCTGTACTATGAAACTTTTCGTCGCATGGGGTTGACAGACAAGAGTCTTAAACCGTCAAACACTGTTTTTCATGGTATAGTACCAGGTAAATCGGCATATCCTGTTGGCAAGATAGCTTTGAGGTTGTGTTTGGTGATGAGCACGACTCCCGGTCTGAAACATTGACCTTTGAAGTGGTGAAGATCCAGAGCCCGTACCACGCACTGTTTGGACGGCCGGCTTATGCAAATTTGATGGCGAGGCCCTGTTATATTTATTTGCAGCTCAAGATGTCGGGTCATAAGGGGACCATCACAGTTCACGGAAGTCATAAGATCGCTTTGGATTGCGAGCAAGGTGATGCGGCTTATGCTGAGTCGGTTTGTGCTACAGAGGAATTGAAGTTCTATAAGGACAATGTTGATCCGGCAGACATGACCCCTCTGAAGAAGCCCACCACTGAGCATGACCCGAACCTGAAATTCAAACCAACTGATGAGACTAAACTTTTTGACTTTGTTCCTGGCGATTCATCCAAACAGTTTAGCATCAGCACAAATCTGGATCCAAAATAGGAAAGCGCGCTCATCGAGTTCATCCGTGAGAACCGGGACATTTTTGCATGGAAGCCTTCTGACATGCCAGGTGTACCGAGGGAACTCGCTGATCACACTTTCAATATTGATCCCAAGTTTAAACCGGTCAAGCAGTTTCTTCGCCACTTTAACAAGGAAAGGCGCAAGGCCATTGGTGAGGAGGTAGCCCGGCTGTTGGCTGCTGGCTTTATCATCAAAGTGTTTCACCCTGAGTGGTTGGCTAATCCGGTGCTGGTTCTTAAGAAAAATGGCACTTGGCGCATGTGTGTGGACTACACAGATTTGAACAAAGCTTGTCCGGCCGATCCTTTTGCTCTCCCGCGTATTGATCAAATCATTGATGCGACGGTGGGTTGTGAGCGTTTGAGTTTCTTGGATGCTTATTCAGGTTATCATCAGATCAAAATGGCAGTTAAGGACCAGGAGAAGACCACCTTCATCACTCCCTTTGGAGCCTTCTGCTATGTTCCTATGCCCTTTAGGCTCAAGACTGCCCAGACAAGTTATCAGCGCTGTGTGCAAAATTGTCTTCACACTCAGATTGGGCACAATGTTCATGCCTATGTGGATGACATTTTAGTAAAATCCAGGAAGAAGGAGACATTGATAGATGATCTCAAGGAAACCTTTGACAATCTTCGGATTTATAAGATGATGCTTAATCCGAACAAGTGTGTTTTTGGTGTTCCGGCAGGCAAGCTTTTAGGTTTTCTGGTGTCCAACAGAGGCATTGAAGCTAATCCAGAAAAGATCAAAGCGATTACATCTTTGGCTAAACCGGCGTGTATTAATGATGTTCAGCATCTAGCGGGTCGAATTGCAGCCCTGAGCCAGTTTATTAGCTGCTTGGGAGAAAAGGAAATCCCTCTATATCAGATGTTAAAGAAAACAAATACCTTTGTCTGGAGTGATGCGGCTGATGCGACGTTTGAAGACTTGAAGCGGCAATTGGCTGAACTGCCGGTCCTTGCTGCTCCGGTTGACAAGGAGCCCTTATTATTGTACGTGGCTGCTAATGCCCATGCTGTCAGTGTGGCAATTGTGGTTGAGCGCAAGGAGGCGGGAAAGGAATATCCGGTTCAACGGCCGGTTTACTATATCAGTGAAGTGCTTATCGAGTCAAAGCAACAATATCCGCATTGGCAGAAGCTGGTATATGGGGTTTTTGTGGCGAGTCGGAAGCTCAAACAATACTTTCAAGGCCATCCCATTACAGTGGTCAGTTCAGCTCCTTTGGGCGATATAATTCAGAACAGGGAAGCAACTGGCCGGGTTGCAAAGTGGGCAATTGAGCTTGGTCCACATGGGTTGAAGTACATGCCCCGAACAACCATCAAATCTCAGGCGCTTGTGGACTTCATCAATGATTGGACCGAGTTACAGGTACCAGAGGACAAACCGGATAACACATACTGGACTATTCACTTTGATGGATCCAGGCAATTGGAGGGCTCGGGGGCTGGAGTTGTCCTTACTTCCCCTCGAGGTGATAAAATTCGTTATGCTCTCTGTTTAATGTTCCCCTGTACTAACAATGCAGATGAGTACGAGGCTTTACTCCACGGTCTCTGTGTGGCCAAGGAGATGAATTTAAGCCGGGTACGATGCTTTGGAGATTCTGATCTGGTGGCCCAACAAGTTTCTGGCACTTGGGATTCTAAGGATCCACTCATGGCGGCTTACAAACGCGAGGTGGATATTGTGGCAAGTCACTTCAAAGGGTATCAGTTTGAGCATATTGATCGGCGCAAAAACGAAGTAGCAGATGCTTTAAGCCGGCTGGGATCTCAGCGTAAACCGGTACCTCCCAATACCTTTTTAGATATCTTGCATAACCCGTCTGTTAAGTTGCCTACAGAGGGGAATTTAGTTGTTCCTGATCCGGAGGCCCAATTGGTTGCCGCTTTACATGTTATTCCGGATTGGACGGTTCCATATTTGGCATATATGAACCGGGGCGAGTTACCAAACGATGAAGTTCTGGCCCGGCAGATAATCCGGCGATCAAAGTCCATGGTTATTCACAATGGCGAGTTACACCGCTGCAGCGTTTCAGGCGTATTCCAGCGTTGAGTTTCTCCTAAAGAAGGCCAAGAGATTCTATGGGATTCATGAAGGGGATTGTGGTCACCATGTCGGTTCAAAGTCCATGGTTGCTAAAGCTTTTCTTCATGGGTTCTATTGGTTGACAGCTCATGCTGATGCTGAGGATCTGGTAAAGCGGTGTGACGCTTGTCAGAAGTTTTCACGCCGAGCTCATGTTCCGGCTCAAGAGCTAAGGATGATTCCCATCACTTGGTCATTTGCTACTTGGGGGCTTGATATGGTGGGGCCCTTTAAGCGCTCCAAGGATAAGAAGACCCACCTGTTGGTGGCGGTTGACAAGTTCACTAAATGGGTTGAAGCGGAGCCCGTCAGCAAGTGTGATGCAGCCACGGCGGTTCAATTTCTCAAAAATATTATCTTCCGCTTTGGCTTTCCACACAGCATCATCACGGATAATGGCACAAACCTTTCTAAAGGTGAGATGGAGGACTTCTGTCAGAGAGAGCACATCCGGCTTGATTTAGCATCCGTGGCGCACCTCCAGTCCAATGGTCAAGCTGAGAGAGACAATCAAGAAATCTTGAAGGGTATCAAGCCCCGGCTCATGGTTCCATTAAAGCGGACGCCCGGTTGTTGGGTGGAAGAATTGCCTTCTGTGTTATGGAGCATCAACACCACCCCCAACAGATCTACGGGTTATACACCTTTCTTCATGGTTTACGGGGCAGAGGCGGTCCTCCCAAGTGATATTCGTCATGATTCGCCCCGGGTTGCCAATTATGTTTAAGCGGACAATGAGCAAGCACGCCAGGAGGCGTTGGACCTGTTAGATGAAAAACGGGACATGGCTTTGGCTCGTTCGGCGGTTTATCAGCAAGACCTGCGGCGTTATCACAGCCGCCGGGTTAAAACAAGAACTTTTCAAGAAGGTGACTTGGTGCTCCGGCTCATCCAGGATCAGACTGACATGCACAAGTTATCCCCACCTTGGGAAGGACCCTTTGTGGTCATCAAGAATCTGCACAACGGATCATACTACCTCATTGACGTCCGAGACAACTCACGCAGTTCTAAGGAGGAGACCTGGCGGCCGTGGAACATAGCTCTCCTTCGGCCTTACTACACTTGAGCCATAGGATTCTCTTATGTACATATTTTGACAATGTATATATTATGATCAATATAATAAACCGGCATCCTTGCTCGAAGCAGGGCCTCTGCCATTTTCTTCAAATATCTTTTGGTTACAAGGGGGCTTCAGTTGACAAAGCGGAGTACTACCTATTAAGCCGGCTATCATGCCAGAATACAGCTTGGGAGCTTCACATCCAAGGGGCCAAAGAGAGTCTGGATGCTATGCACAGCTCAAACATAGGCACCCATTGAGCACAACTCACAAACATTACTTGGGGGCTCTTTGTGCACTGCAACAAAGAGTTTGAAAGGACCCTTGTAATATGCTATCAAGCACGGCTTGGAAGCCTGGTGTATTCACCTAAAACCCCGGGTTAACCTGCCTTCATCAAGTAAGCCACTCCTATCAAGGTAATCCTGGCACGACCCGCCGAATGTTTGACAAGTCAATCTTATAAAGACCCTGAACTTGTCAAAGTTAGAATGACGATTGGTTAGTTGGAGGCCCATCTTAAAAGGCTTTGCAAAATGGTTTAACTCAGTGGCCTAGCAGCCCATGAAAAGCCTCGAATTTGGGCCTCGCAGCCCTTGAAAAGCCTCGACTACACGGTTTTATTTGCCTTTGTCAAGATTTTTTCTCTTTTGATGAATTTATGTTGAAATCGGAGTCTGTTGACCCGGTATGGCTTTTCAGTCATCATACTAACCCGGTGTTTGTTAACCTAGCTTGGCTTTCAACTACAAGTTGTTAGACCATATTATCAAACCGGTGTTTAAAAATCCGGCCTGGCTTTGACTACATGTCGCCAGTTTGATCATCTGGTGTTCATCGTAGCCCGGCATGACTTCTTACACACCAGCACTGCATGGTGGGAGTTATCAATACTCAAGATTTGGGTCTTCACCCTTACTACAATAAAGGTTTGTAAACTAACTAAGTGATTTCATATCACAGATATCAGAATCGCATGAAATTATCAAAGTATAATCAAGCACAGCAAATATCATGGCGGATCAACAAAGTCATGCATTAGTACCATAGATCAATGTATTTTAACTAGCCTATTACAAGGCGCTTTGAGGCCCAAAATAATGATTGTTCTTACAGAACAAAGTTTGTGACAATAACCAGATTGCTGGATCAAAGTTCATCACCGGGTTGACGTGATGTTGATGGATCTTCAGGCATCGGTTCAACCTCCTCCTCTCCACCTAGTGGCTGGAAGTCAACGGTGGTCCAGTCAATCCGGGTTAAAGTTTGAAAGAAAGCCTCTTCACTTATAAGATTCGACGGTTCAACGTCAGGAGCATAAGTGTGCTTACGAATTGGCGGAATAAGATTTTGCACTTCCTTCATAGCAGTGTCAACTCGATGGTTGTTGGCATCATAGAAGGACCGATGCAAAGTCAAATTCACCTCGTCAGCCAACTGACTTGCTACCGAACGCATCTCCTTGGTCAGGGCCTTGAGGGCTTCATTATCGAATGATGATCTGTTTTCTTGTTCATCTGGATAGCCCTTGGCGATATCAACTGGATCCAGGTCAGCTATCCATGATTTGGCACGAGTCAGCGCTAGGAAAGTGCCCGCTCTGGCAGCCGATCGCTTCAACTCCTCTATCTGAGCAGGAGTCATTGAGAGCCTGGCCAAGGTATCCTTGATCAAGGTGGGTGCCGGTTTGTTGTACGAAGCTGCAGAGATGACTCGTTGTGCACCAGTATACAATTGCTCAATCAATGTGTATGCTGCCTTCAACTTCATCCACATGTCTGCGCCTAGATGAGCAATGCGATTACCTGAAATGGTTTTGAAACTTAAATCTTAAACCGGCAGAGTTAAAGATACTTCAGAACAGGCTATTATAAAGTACTTACCAAAAAATGCGGCTGTCATGGCGTTCACTTGATGTTTCAGCCCAGTCAGCTCTTCCTCAACCAGTTTAAGAGCTGCTTCGACGTCTTTAGCCTGCTTCAGCAAAGCAGCCTTTTCGGTTTCCCAGTTGGTGCATTCAGTTTTGAAGCCATCCTTCAATTGTTCCATGGCAGTCAAAGCGCCCT
Organism: Triticum dicoccoides; assembly: GCF_002162155.2. Taxonomy (NCBI): domain Eukaryota; kingdom Viridiplantae; phylum Streptophyta; class Magnoliopsida; order Poales; family Poaceae; genus Triticum; species Triticum dicoccoides. The sequence goes on from NC_041393.1 coordinate 209,886,732, forward strand.
TTAGCTCCTCTTTGGCTTTAGAGGTCTCTTCTTGCTGGGACTTGATGTTTTCTTGAAGATCGGTGATTTGAGACTCTTTGGTATTTATATCAGCCTAAAAAGTCAGATGATAAAGCGGTTAGTATCTCTTAAAGTCCCAAGTGCATAACAAGTTATACACTTGGCACTTGGGGGCTAATGCGGATTGCTTCTTAAACCGGATATTTTAAAGTCCGAAGGTTCAATACAAGTATTAAACTTGGCACTTGGGGGCTAATGCCTCATTGATCAGTTAAATCCAATCTGAAGGCAGTTTATAAAGACAAAGTGTTAACAGAAAGTCCCGGTTCATCTTGATAAAGTAAACCGACCCTTGGGGGCTACTCAGTTGAAGTATTCATAATATTAGAAGATCCGGTTTGTCTACAAGAGATAAACCGTCCCTTGGGGGATACTATGGAGTTGATATCCATTGCAAGAAAATTTAAAGTGTTTCAAAGATTACCTCATAGCGCTCCTTCATTAAGTTCACCAAACCGGCCTCATAATCCCGGCTTGTGAAGAGGCGGTTTAAGAATCCGGAATGAAGCTCCTCGGCGCTAAGGTTAATGAAGCTGGACAAATCTGTCTTCCCTTTCCCCTTGCCCATAGCTGCAAATTCCTCCTTGGCAGTGTGCTTTGACAAAGCAACTGGGTTGCCAGGGGTAGTGAAACCATGACCAGTGATAACAACATCATCATCGCCGCCTTTTGAGGGGATTGACGGATTGACAGTATCCCTGGCCGGGCTTGGCACGTCGTTACCCTTGGCTGGGCTTGGAGGATCAGCATGCGGACTGGCCGAATTGACTTCTGACGCTTCAACATATGTATCCTGACTTTGAGGTACATGGTCATCAATGGCAATATCAGATTCTTTGTCAGCGCCTTCTGAAATTCTGTCCGGTTCAACTTCTTCAGTAGGGACAGTGGTCTTTGATTTCTTGCTCAGACGAGCTTTGGCGCTGTGATATTAAAACAAGAGGTCAGTTGGTAAACCGGTGCAAGAAGACAAAGTTAAAGACGGTATCCTTACCCAAGGACAGTCTTGAGGGGAGGCATTTGAGTGGTTGATGATCCGCCAGATGAAGAATTGGAAGACACCTGGTAATTTGAGTCAGACGTATTAAGAGGGTAACGGAAGCAACCCTTCAAGGGATAAACACTTTCGGGAGAACAAGAAACCTCTGGACGATGCTTCCGGTTTGGTGTATCCGGTAAACCGGAAGAAGTGACCTATTGGCCGCTGTGCCGGGATGTGCGACGACCTTCATGTTGCTGTGTCTTCGAAGAAAATTGTGGATCCAAATGAGCAAGAGGGTGAGAATATTTTATTTTCCGAACTGTACGGTGAAGTCTTTGAACCGGCACATGTTCTGAATCGGAAGAAAGGATGATTACCTCAACATGGTCTGCACGACTGGCTGCCGCATCATCCTGGTAATAATCATTGTCAATAAGGTGTATGAAAAATGAGCCAAGGGAGTCAAGTTCTACCTCGTTTTCTGATTCATCGACATCCTCAGGAGGATCAGAGGACTCGGCAGTTTTCTTCTTGCCCGCCTTCTTTATGGCTTTGCTTTTTGGGCATTGAGTCCTCACCGGTTTGTCTGAAGCTTTTCTCTTCCAGAAAGAACTATTGGCATGTAAAAACAAACAAAGGATTATCAGAATGATGTTAAAGCAGAAACGGGTCAATAAAGGTGGAAAAGGGTAAAATTCTTACTGCTGGCGGTTTGTTGGAAGTACAAAAAGGAGCCAATTCGGTCTTGCTGCATTGAGCGATCAGTTCATCCAACATCTTCTTCACGGCTTCAGTGACTTCGTCTTCAGTCATTTCTATCTCATGAAACCGTTGAGGGTCTTTGACGTTTCCGGTGTATTCATGCATCAAACCGGAGCAACAGCTTAAGGGAAGAATACCCCATGAAACCCAGCATCGAACGAGGTCAATGCCGGTTAAACCGTTCGCTAGGAGGGCCTGGAGCTTAATGATTTGTGGTGCATAAACTTGCCATTCTTTAGCGGTGAACCATTGAGGCAGTGGATGGCTATTGCTAAGCCGCTGAGCACGATAACCCGGCAGAGGGTTTTCATCAGGAGGTGCGGTATTCCGACAGTAAAACCAGGTTTGATTCCAGTCCTTCGGATGGCTATGGTGTTTAGCATGAGGGAAATCAACTTCTTTTCTTTTCTGAATTGATACACCGTCAAGTTCAGTGTTGGGGCCGTCAGAGAACTCGGTTCGGTGATTTAAGTGGAAAAAGTCTCTGAAGAGCTCAACAGTTGGCTCCTCTTGGAGGTAAACTTCGCAGAATACTTGAAAATTGCATATGTTGGACACAGAGTTTGGTCCAATATCCTGAGGATGGAGTTGAAAGCTAGCGAGCACATCCCGAAAAAACATTGAACCGGGCGGGCTAAAACCCCGGTCTAGATGTTGCACGAATACAATTACTTCCCCGTCTTAAGGTTTAGGAGGGCACTCAAGGCCAGGAACCCGCCAATGAAGGACATCTTTCTTGGCAAAAGTGCCAGTTAAAACATACCCATTGAGCCGTGTTTCTGTGATCTGGGAAGGAACCCAGTTGCAAGCGGAGAATTGCTTGGACATTTTGGAAGACAAACTGAAAAAGAGGATCAAAGGACGGTTTACGGTTCAAAGTTGACGTATACACACCGGTGGTAAACCAGGGAGTTTAATTCAGGTACATACACATGTTAAACCGGCTATTTCTACTCAAGTTGGAATGGCGGTTTAAGTGAGGGCTAATGGTACCAGGCGAGTTACGATTTTTCTACAAAGTTAAACCACCTATGAGGGGAGCAGCAGAGGTGAAATTTTCTAAGTGTTGCAGAAACAAGTTTCACGTAATGATGATATAATTTTGGATCTACCGTGATTCAGTAAAGAAAACTTTCTATGTCCTACAATGGCGTTAAGCAGAACAGAGAAGGTCCAGACGGGATTTTTTCCAGAAACGGCAAGATACTATAGTATGGCAGATTAAAACTATGGATCTAGCCGCAAAAGCAAACTATCAAACTTACTTAAGTTCAGTAAAAAGGCCAAGGGAAAGGCAGAGAAGCACTGACGATCATAGACGAACACGGATGAACGCAGATGAACAGGACGCCCTAATGGAGATCTAGGGTTAAGTGAAGGAAACTCACCGGGTTCTTAGGAGCAGCGGAGGAGAATGCGGATCTCTGGAGCGTTTCAGGTTGATGCAGCAGCCTGGTTGGTGCAGAGATGAAGGTCGACGGCGGCAGCGGCGCTTGAGTTCGTCGGGTCATGAGGAGGAAGATGAGGCTAAGAGGCAAGGGGAGAAAATGAAAAGACCCCCCGGCCTTATTTATAAAGAAAGTGGATAAGTGGCAGGCGCAAGAATCGAGGAGTCTGAAGCGGCAAAAGAGGGCGCAGCTGTCGCCTCGATCTTCAGGATACCATTAATGAACGGAATCTTTTTAATCTTTGATGACGTCATGATGATCCATTGTTGTGTCCAAAGGATGACGTCATGGCGGTTTAACAAAGTTTACAGGAGAAGACATCATGGCGATTTACGTGAAATGTAAGGAGATGTTCACAGAATTTCTTATTGAAGATTGACATGAACAGGTTCAAATCAATCTGGGGCCTAATGTTGGGGATATAACTACTATGTGTAAACCGCCCAGGAGGGGCCGGTTCACCTTCAACTATATTGAAGCCCACGAAGACCCAGAAGATGGCGCTTTACTAATGAAGCTTAGAGGCCCGGAGCCCAAAAACGGATTAGGGACCATAGTGGTAAACCGCCATGGTTATGTAACTTGTATTGTAAGTTAGGAAAGGAGAGACCGAGCCGGACACTTGTATGAGCCGGCCTCGGGACTCTGTAAACTGGCCGGGCATCAACCCATGTATATAAGGGGACGACCCGGCGGCGGTTCAGGGACAAGAAACAACAGCTCGAGAGCCAGGCATAGTGTGTTTTGCTCCCTGGTTATCGAGACCCCAATAATTCCATCACAACTAGACATAGGCTTTTACCTTCATCGAAGGGGCCGAACTAGTATAAAAATCCTCGTGTCCTTTGTCCGGTTTAACCCCTTTAAGCTAACCCGTCGCGATGGCTCCACGACTAAGTCCTTTCATGAGGACATCCGACGTGATATTTCCATGACATACTGGTTTAACCGTGTATGATGCAAGTGCGCTGTGAAATCACCACGACTGCGCAAGCGTGAGCAAAATGGTGTAGGTACTGGCTTAACCGTGTGTGATGCAAGTGCGCTGTAAAATCACCACGACTGCGCAAGCACGAGCAAATGGTGGAGGTACTTGTTTAACCGTGTGCGATGCAAGTGCACTTTAAAATCACCATGATTGCGCAAGCGCGAGCAAAATGGGGTACTGGCTTAGCCGTGTGCGAGGCAAGTGTGCTGTAAAATCACCACGACTGCGCAAGCTAAAGGCGGGTGAGTTTATTTAGAAATTAGGATGAACCATGTGTGATAGACCAACTAGCTAGAAATATAAAAACAAACTACCCGCCTTGAGCGTTGCAAAAATCGGCAGTTCCGCCAATTTTTGTTATTATCATACACGCATATTCTTATTGGATCATCCGCAATCTTGGGCACTCCCGCCCCGCATCAATTCCTTTACCAAAATTTTAGTAGTCGTCATAGTCCAACCGTCGCCCACACTCCTCCAGCACCGACCTTATAATAAAATTTGCAGTAGCCGAGGCATTTGAACCGTCGCCCTCCCTCGTCCACCACCATCTCCACCCACCATTACTAAAACTTTCAGTAGCCGTGGCGTATCCTCAAACACTAC